>NC_089533.1:7812832-8119858 GCF_963924715.1 Thunnus thynnus | reverse complement strand
AAAATATGCTGGCGGACTGTAAGTAAGACCATGCTCGCTAGCAAAACAGAGACAGCTTGCCTCCGGCGTAGCAGCAGCAGCAGCAGCAGCAGCAGATGTATGTCCCTGCGTGACTGGTGGAGGCCGCGCAGCCCATCAGCCGCTATCGGAGCCAGGTTTTGCTGATACCGATAGTTTGTAAAAGGTTCTATCAGCAGCGATTTAAAAGGCCGTACCATTCGACCTCTTTTCTGTGAGGTTTTTGACATTTAATTGAATGCCTCCAGCCGTGCTATTTAATCTGACATTTAATCTTTGAAACGTCTGTCCTACATCTGTATACGTACGTTAGTGAATTCCTTTCTCAACAATTCCTGGAAGAAGGCGAAATACATGTCATTTTACAAGACCATGCAAAGAACCCTCAAGTTGCATATGAGTTTAATTATCAACATGTCAGAACATGATACTCGTTGGGTCCCCAGTAAGAAAATGAAAAAGTGATGCGTTCACAAAAACGGATCTTTACACAGGTTATCATGTCAGAACACACTTTGAAACCGACAGTATTATTTGTTTAGTTGAACTGATTCATATTAACGTGGCTCCCTTTTTATCCTTTTAGGTACCTGCCACCTGAGTGCTTTGTGGTTGGGAAGGAACCACCCAAAATCTCCAACAAGGTGGACGTGTGGTCTGTGGGAGTCATTTTCTACCAATGTTTGTACGGCCGCAAGGTAGGAGAAGCACACTGAGAAAATATGTTCTAACAAGTCGTTAGCTGTTGTTGAGTCTTAAAATTGTGTTTTATTGCTAAATAAAATTTTATTTTTTAATCCTTTTTTGCACCACGGCCGTTAAAAAATTCTAATTTCTGATTGGCTGGAAGGTGTAAATCAGACCTGTGATGCAGGTGTTTGTTTGGAGTTGAAATGAATGTGCCAGTATTAAACTGGAGGTGAAAATAGCACTAATGATGCTTGGCTAAAGAGCTTGGTGCAAGGGTTATTTGTGTAACCAATAAAAATAAAAAAAAAAACATAAATAGCTCAGTGAGAAGCATGCAAAATGCCTTTCATATGTTTTTTTATGTGTGAATCTTGACCTCTAAATCAGCTAACATTGTGAGGAAAGAGAGAAGTTTTGTAATAACTGAAGCTGCGGGGAAGCTGCAGCCCGCGGGTGTGAGGGACAGCTGCAGGGGAAAGCAGAGAGGACAGGAGGAGAGTGCATGTCACCAAAACGGGACAGAATTTTCAGCGGTCATATTATAAAATAATGTGGAAAATTCATAGGTTTAGGTAAGAGAGGAAAAAAGAGGTGGTGAGAGTGTAACGTTGTCTGTATGACAGAGGGAGGGGTAAAGCAAGCGTTGCGTAATGTTATCTATGCTGGAAAGACAGTTTTAATAATATAAAGCAGAATGCAGCGCCGTTCTCTCTTCTTGAGATTAAAAGCAATCAGTGACATTTCTCTAAACGAGAGGGTTAAAACGCCTGAGCCAGTCATGTCAGGCCTTTTGTGTTTAGATGTTACTTAGCAATGCAAATGGCAGGAATTCTGCTGTTTTGCATGAGGCCCAGGAACCATATTTCATGATGTTTAAAACAGGAAAGTATGTTCAAAACGAGTTATTTATGATGACCTGATATCTTTTAATTTGATGACATATGGCATTCTGTTAAAGTGGCCATGGTATAAGCAGGATAATGCCCTCCAAGTTCCTACATTATCCCTGGCTTAACTGTTAGTAACATACTTTAAATTTAAAAAGTCACTTTTCTTATTCAAATGAAGAGAAAATTGTTTTTCCATGTTCCAGTATGTCTAGCACTCTTATTTTGGAACATTTTGAGTGTTTGCTTTTAGGAAAATGAGAGTGTGAGACTGAAAAGAAGACCAAGATGCCTTTTGAATCTGGACAGTTTACTGAACACCAACTCACTTTCTCTTAGTTACTTTATTTATTTAGTTGTTTTGCCCACCATGTGTTGGTTTCCATAACACCCTTTCCCTCTCCCCCTCTCTCCCTCTCTCTCTCTCTGTTTGCTCTCCAGCCCTTCGGCCACAACCAGTCCCAGCAGGACATCCTGCAGGAGAACACCATACTGAAGGCAACAGATGTGCAGTTTCCCCCTAAACCAGTAGTCACACCTGAAGCTAAGGTACAGGATTCTCACACCTCACTGCTCCGTTTCGTCCGACTAATGTTTTCATAACAGATATTTTTAGGAGGAATTATTTTGGATGTGCATATTTAAGAAATTCCAATCTTTTTACGAAAACATATTCAGTTATTTCACTCCCTCTGTTTTTCTCCCTCCAGGCCTTTATAAGGCGCTGTCTAGTCTACCGTAAGGAGGACCGCATCGACGTGCACCAGTTAGCCAGTGACCCCTTCCTCATGCCCCACATCCGCAAGTCGGTGGCCTCCTCGGGCACCTCGGGCATGGCCGTGGCCTCCACATCCAGCTCCTCTAACAGCAGCGCCTCAAACTGAGCCCACGCACCCTTATAACAGACTTGAACTGAACCGTTTCGAAAGAGTGGGATGGTGGCGGGAGCGACGCCATATTCGCGTGCCCCCCCACTCCCAAGAACATCCCACCTTGCCACGAAGAGCCCTAAGAGAATCCGGTCAGAAGACGGCAAGGGGTGGGTGAGAAGTCATGGAGGGGTCGGGAAGGGAAGGCCAGCCGTCACCCTTCGTCCCTCTCATGTCCACCCACCCCGGCCTACCTGTCCTCCTTTCTCATAAGAGCCGGCATCGTTCTGGGGGTCAAAGCCCTGGACGACTCACACCGCAAGGGGGGCGAGGTTTGGCACTGTGTTGGTGAAAAGTGGGGTCCAGTGTTTTGGGATGTTTTCTTTTCTGCTTAAAAAAAAAAAAAGAGGAAAATATAAAGAAGTATAGAACTGCTTCAGCTTGGCCAGATGGGAAAAGACTGCGGAAGGCCTCATACCAATACGCACTCACACACGTACACTCATGCATGAGCCATTCTGGTCCCAGGTAGTCTGAACTCCCCAAGCTCAAACAATTTAGTTCGTTCTCATCTCCCCGAACTTAACCGAGAGAACCAGTCTGGCCTGTTATTGTATTGAACTCTAAATATCTACGGCACTATGTCATCCAACCTGGTGTTCTGGGATCCCCTCTGCCCCCGCTTAAATTCCAGACCCAGATAGTTTGTGACGAGGAGGGACAGAAGCTACTACCCCCCCTACCCCCCTACCCCTCCAATCTCCTCGTCAAACTCCTGTGACCAAAGCTTATAACTTCCAGCTGGTGGCAGTGTTCCACCTCAGTTTTTATAATGAATGGTTTTAGAGTCGTGTTACTTGATAATGGAGTGGAAGCTGTTGAAGAAGGACCCCTTTTACATTTTTTTAAAAAACTTTTCAATTTAACCAGTTTTATGGAGAAAATTGTTGTGTTTTTTCAAGTTGCCTTTAATTAGAACTGTTATTGTTTTGATTGACCCCCCCAAACCCCCCTCCCCTCCCCCTCCCCCCTTACCATAAACACACATATTTATTTAGGTATGTTTGAATTTATTTTTGGCCAATAAAATGCAAGGGACTGGTTGACCTAATAGTACTGCTGGGGGGAGATTGGGCCTTAGCAGAGAATTGCATAAACCATTAAATACTATTGGTTAAAATGTGTTTGTTTGTTCTGGACTCCTCTGTGACTCGATGCTTTCTGTGAAAGAAAAACTTCCGTTGACGACACAACTGATGAGCATTTGACACAATTGCTGAGCGTTATGTCTGTACTTAGGTTTTATTTTAATTTTTCAGTGTAAAATCGGTGTTTCAGACTAAAAATCAAAGATATATTCAGGAGAAATAAATGGAACAAAACTAAAAACAGGCTGTAAACTTAGACTGTAACGCCACATTTACTTGATAGAGCTGACTTTACCTTTGTGTAATCAGTAAAACATCATGAATGCTGTTTCATTTTCATAAATAAGGCACAAGTCTGGACTCATCTCGGAGGAAGTGAAAGACAACATTTAAACATGTTTAAAAGCTAAATCAATGGCTTCTCATCTATGCTGTCTGTCGTGGGATGTTGAATACCATTAGACAAAATTCTCACACGTAAACCGGCGGTCCACAAATTGAATATAATCAGCCTGCGTAATGTGACAGCTTAGTTTTTCATCAGCTTGCATTTAACATACTGTGGCATAGTTAAGCTTTTGGCAGGCACATCCAATATGAACTGTTAGTCTAAATGTATTTTCATAACTATAGGAAACAGCCACTTCCTAACTTTAGGTCTCGGAAGGACCATTAAGGGGAAGCCATTAAAGGCTACTCTAAAGGCATTTATTGAACTATTACAGGGATATGAGATTTTTTTGTATTTTTAGGTGAGTTTATTATGTCCGGCGCTTGTGGGTCAGCAATCCTGACCTCTCTGTTATCTAACATACTTGGCTCAGCTGAGAGTTTATGACTATGATTTCGACATCAGAGTAGATGTTTGGTGTTTGGCAGGTGTTGAGCATAATAAAAAAAGACACATCGAGTTTATTATAGGACAGAAGAGGACTGATGCTTTTTAATTGCAAACTAATGAGTAACAGATTACATTTACAATCAAGCATCAGAGGACAATGGCTTAGAAACTGCAGGACAAATTATTAAGTCACTGCAAAGAACGAGCGCTAGACAGAAGGTTTTTATTTTTAATTAAAGTAAGAAATTAATGGAAGTAGACAAATGCATAAGAAATACCATAAACAAGAAGAAGGTAGGGCAACATCAACAATGTTAAAAAGTTAAATACAGGGAAATCACTTCCTGAGCTCCAAAAGCAAATAAAAAAAAAGGGAAAAATGCACAAGTCTAAATAGTAAAATCCAGATTAAATATTGTGCAAAAGGGGCAAAACTCAGAAGTGATATTAATAATGAATTTTTTCAGTAGAAATTATACTTATGTTTTGAATTTTTTAAATGTGAACCATTGAATAAGTTAAAAAAAAATTACTCATGAAAAGACTGGAGGGAAGAGTATCATTGATAGAGAACATCTATTAGAGTTTTCAACTTAATTTTATGTTTACATGTGGGATTTATTTTCTAAGAAAGTTAAATTTTAGCCTTAATTTTTTTTTTTTTTTTATTTACTTCTCTTACTGACGAGATTAAATAATGACTTCTGAATTATAATTAATTGTATAAGATTGATTTTAGAGTCAACCCTACTGTCTGCTGGGTTATATGGGGTCTTCCGATACAGGCCCCTGGAGGTCCCCGGACCTCATGTTGGGAACCATACAAACACTGACACAGACACAGACATAGACACACACACATACACACACACACACACACTGTTGACGCTGCTCCATTCATATCAGTCTCGTCTGACTGAGACGCAGACGGAGCTCTAGCGGTCAAACTCGCCACCAACTCTGCATCATCCGTCCTCAAAGTAGAACAGTCGGGCATTTGCTGCTCCGGCTTCACTTTTTTTTTTCCTCTCATTTCGTTTTTTTTTTTTTTTTTCCGGGTTTTTTTTTTTTTTTTCCAAGCGTGTGTCTGTGTGCGTGTGTTGTAGTTGTGAGCATGCAAGGCAACGACCGTCACCGAGACAAGGAATCAAGGAGAACATGGACAAATGGGCGAGATATATTCTACAAATGCACTTTATATTTATTCATCTTTAGTCTGGAACTGAAGGGGAGCGCTGCGGGTGAGAAAAATCTCCACTTTTGCTTAATTTCATTCATATAAAAGTGGGAAAAAGCGGCCAGACATCACACCTATTGCGCATGCTTTTTGTTTTGGTGACGACTTCCAGTCAGAAAATGCGTTAGAAAACAGACAGTGAAAGATATTCTCTGCGTATTCTGGATTTGGTGCCTTGGTATGCCACGAACCACAAGTCCGAGCCGTGAGTGGAACCAGATGTGGGGAAAAACAGGGGGGAGGGGGGGGTAGGGGGGGGGAGGGAGGCTAAAGGCTTAGTCTCTCTATTGTGATTTTTATTTATGCAAAAAAAAGTTGATTCAAAGCTGCAAAGCAACGCACTTTATTAGTTCTCTCCTCTACGGATGTTTTTTAGGCTGTTTTGTAAAACTGAAAGACGGGTGACGCGTTTGGCACCCTGTGGGCAGATGTGACCTTTAGGCTACATCCTGTTACAGCCTGCAATTAACACATTCAGTCCAATCCCGAGCAGCTACTACACCGTTTCATGTTATGGGGACACTGTGGAGGTTAAACTCACCTAAACAATCCTACAATAGAGTTCAGGTTGACTCTCAGAGCACTTTTTCTTGCGTAAACATTCAATTTATTATCTTTTTCTTATATGACCCTATGAGTCAGAGTTGACCAACTTGACTATACTGTCAGTGAGTTTTCTATTGTACAGATTAAAGGACAGGTTCACAGTTTTTCAAGTCTGTCCTAAAACAACAGTCAGGTGCCCAAATGAGCACTCAAACAGGTTTTGCTCGCTGTAATCATTCCTCCTGTTCATACTGGCTATTAAACAACCCCCCCCCCCACCCCTCCAAAATGTGCTTACAGTGTAAATGATGGAGGCCAAAATCCACACCGCCCTGGTTTTGAGCAAAAAATGTGTTGAAAAGTTTATCTGAGGATAATATGAGGCTTCAGCTGTCTGAGTTTGTCAAATAAAGTGGATATCTTCCACAGTTGCACTCTTTTTTTAGTATAATATTCCCTCTTCGTGTCTCGACGGACAGTGTTTTCCTGTTCAGCTGCAGTGAAAGGATTGTGACAAAAAGAGGGAATTTGGCACTATAAAGACTGTAACTTTGAAAGATATTGACTTGATTTGATTAATTTGGACGACTGAAGCCTCGTTTTAGCTTCAAATAAGCTTTTAAATACGTTTTTGCACAGAAGGAGGATTGTGGGTTTTATCCCCCATCACTTATATTGAAAGTGCGTTATTAAGGGATCTCTCAGTATGAACAGGAGGAATGATTACAGCAGGAAAAATATGTAAATCTTCATTTGGGCACCTGACTGTTATTTTAAGGCAGAGTTGATTTCTTTTCTTTTGTGTCACAAAAAAAGTACCTAGACGGTGGAAATGTAGGTTGTCAGCATAAAGTATCCAGTTTAATTTAAATCAAATCTGGGCAAGGTTGTCACTTTATGTAACCCACTTATTTTCTGATCTATTTTCACTGCTTTAGTTGACATTACTCAAAAGCATCTGAGGTTACAACATCACATTTTCAGATTAGATGTTATTTTTCCTGTATTTTAACAACACTTCATAGATTTGGAGCAGCGCAGCAGAACAGCACGCTGCCTCTTTATCCTTTTAATATTCCTCTTTTAACTTTTTTTTATTTATTTGATGAAGTTAGATAAAAAAACATGCGATTGTGAGTGTTTACACTCCCACTCCTGACACTCTCATCTCGGAGAGTGTACTTGCAAACATTATCCAGAGCTCTTTTTTTTTGGCGAGGCTTAGTGTCTTAATTTCAAAATGACTTGCACCCATCTGCCATCAAACTGCAATGCTGCAGAAGTTGAGAATCCCTTTTCAATCACTTTTAAGCCAAATGGATGAGATGCAAACCGGATCTTAAGGGGGAAAATAATCAAAGTTGATTTGTTTTATGAAATGCTGTCTCTCTGGATTTGTTATGTGAAATGTTTTGCCGTTCCCAACCACTACCAACAGTTTATCGCACAAAATATCTTTCAAGCTCTGTGTAACTTCTTAGAAATGAGGTTTTTCCTGTTAGTGTACTGCCACAGTGACGTATTTGTGACTTTTTTAATTTGTGCATGAAAGTTCAGACTAAGTAAATTATAAATATAAGTGATTCTGATGTTCATCATGAGTGGAACAGCTCCAGCACTGCGGTGTTAACGATCTCACACAAAAATACCCATCAAAATTCATTTGAAAATTTAACCACAGAAGTCGATACAGCTCTTATCCCATGCTGATTTAACAGTTAAACCTGCGCTACCATAATAATCATTTATCACAGCGCGTAAGTGTGGGAGTGATGGAAAGTTTTGACACTCCCTCTGGTTTCTAAATTCGATTTGCACTCTCTCCGAAGAGGTTAGAGTTTGCTCTGATTCTGAGTGTGGCTGCAAAATGCAAATATGCTCTTCTCTCCAATAGCCCCTCTCTTTCTCTCTCGCCCTCTTTCTCCTCTCCCATGCTTCTCGGATGAGGTAAAACCTATCCACAGTTTGGAGTTGCCTCAGAGGCCAGACCACCATAAAACACCAAAGAAACAAACACAGCAGGCTGGAATTTCCTGCCTATTTGTTGGTTGCCATTTTATCACACTGGCCGGTTAAAAGGCCTGGTTTTTTTTTTTATCACAGACATCTGTCAAAATAAGGAAAGGTTGTGGGAAAAACTAATGCTCATATTTCAGTTTAGATCTTTAGATTAAATATGAGTAAATTAAAGGGAGAAAAACAGTTTGGTTAGTTTTAACTCCCTGGCAGCTGCAGAGAGTCACACTCTTCCTCCAAAGAGTGCGATATAGAGAAGTTTGAAGTCATAACACTTCAAGTCAAGACACGCTATTGATTATTCACCCACAATCCAAAGTATTGTCCTCAAACCTGGTCCAATAGATGACCGTATTGAGGAGGTGGAAGTTCTGGGAATATCTGCCTCTCTTGGCGACTGGTGCCGGTTGTTCTTGGCCGTTGGTTTCGGCCTCTCTCTTCAGCAGGAAACAGTCTTCGGCGTTGAAAAAAAAAAAGGGGGGGGTGACAGGACAAAGACAAGGATGAGATCACAGCAGGAGAGCTGTTGTAGCTTAGCCTTCACAGGGCTCAATGGCTTAAAGTTAATCTGAAATTCTGCACTCTCTCTGATTGCCCGGGAGTTTTTCTCACATCAAACATCCAGTCGTGTCCCCTCTAGACTGGAATTTAAAACTTCTATTTGAATTTGCTTCTTGTTGTCTGGAACTTCAGCTTCAGGTTGTGTAGAAGTTCAAAAAGCTTCTCATATATTTACACATACCGCAGTGAATTCAACACACAATGTAAGGGGCTAATTCTGACTTTTACTTGGACGGCGCTGGTGTGAAAATCTTCCCACGGGCACCGCCGAAGCCGACGCTGTGATCTATTTTTAAAGATGGCATTAATTCCTATTGTGAAAATGACTAAATGGTATCAGACTGATTTACTGGCACATGAGCTGCGCCTCGTTAACAAGTCAGCATTGTTGTGTAACAGCGGCGGTTCGAGCATCCTCATGACTTTTTGCTCGCGATGAGAGGAAGCTAAATCCTGAGCTTATAGCATATCAACATCTTATTGGTTGTTGTGGCAGACATCACACTGTAATGTATGCAGCACAGAGATGGATTACACCGCGGAAGGGAGGACAGGGATTTATACTGAGGGTTTAATGTAAAATATACTGTAATCAAGTGGTTATAGGGGAACACGGGAAGGCTTTGATCTGACAGAAGTCAGTGATGTTTTAGTGGCTACACCAGACTCTGACTTTCCACAGAAACAGGTCTTCTCCTGAATTTCATTCAGCTCTGGATTATGTTGCATTAATAGGAGTGACTGGAATAACGGCCTCATGGAAAGAGAGTTTGGCACAGAAAAAAAACCGAGATGTTTTGTGTTCGTTGGATGTCGTTTTTGGCTCCCTGATAATATTTAAAAGATTTTGTGTCCCTGTTAGGCAACACAATTTCTCTGATGTGAATCTTGAAACAATGATCTGGCAGCAAACAAGCCTTACAGCTGGGTGTTATTGTACAAAAAAAAAAAAAAAAAAAAAGGATTGCTTTATAAAAAGATCAGGGTGGTGATTACATGTGATTACACTGTACATACCTCAAGATGGACCTCTCTGCCGCCGCGCTCTCTCACTGTGTTTGCTAACACTGCTTCTGAGAAACTCAACCGCAGAGGCCGAGTGCAAGACGAGGGGCGTGTCGGTCGTCTCCTCCTGATTACAGGAGTTTTTATGGAGCTCTCGATGAGACTCCATTGTCTCTGTGTTCATAAAAGCGGCCACGGGAGGTTTGGAGTGTTTCAGCTGAGAGGTGAGGAAACAAGGGATTTCTACAGACTGAGCTGACTGAAGTGGCCACATATGAGAGTGGTGTTTTTCAGCTAAATGCCCAGTGATCTTTCCCACCTACCCCACTTCCTGGCCTCTCACAGGAGCCCGCCGAGTAGGAATGCTGAGGGTCTCACTTTCTCTCCTTTGAATCTCACATCTGAGAGTTGTGTTTATTTTGCGGATATATATATATGTATATATTTTAATAATTTTGAACAGGACCTTAATTTAGAGTCACTCCTACGCTCCTGACATGTATTTCTTTCTCTCGCCCACCTTCGCACACTCTCATAACCACACGCCAGTATATTCGCAGTCCTGGCTTCTAGTTTACCAATCTCTAAATGCTTCAAGAAGAGAAAAACAGGAATGAAGGAAAACCACATATTTTTTTTTTGAGAAAGGGTGTTGGGTTTTATTCCCGAAATTCCAGTCACTGAGGCTGGCGTCCGGCCACTGCCCTGAATGTGTTAAGTTCAACACTTTTTTTTTGTCAGTACTCTTTGTTTTTTGTTATCATTTTATTTATTTTTGTATGTTTTTCTATGGTATAAGTGTATATGAGGATACTGCCAGGCTCTGTGGGTAACACCTTGTAGGCAGCCGTAGCTCCTAATGCTAAGTAATGCTTATAAAGGCATCAGTGTACAGTAGTGAGAGGTCTGCAGACTGAAAACAACAACCCATTTCACCCTTGAGGATCATTACAGTTTCACCAAATTAATCATATTTAGACATGTTAAAACATTTGGTTATATGAGTCAAATGTATCAGTCACACTCTCAAGATAAAGATCCTTATATATTTATCCCCCCAAAACCACCAACTGCTGCTCTCTCCACAGTCTAAACCGACAGAAATAGACACCACAAACTATACCGAACCAGGCCAGAGGCAATTCCAGGTCAACCTTCTGGAATGTGGTGAATTCCTGAAAACTGGTGCATGGTTTGGAAATTATTCGTCTGTGATCACAAACCCTACATTAAAGGACAAACATGTGTGTCCACTTTGCACTGTTTATTGCATGACATTTCTGCAATTACTTCCTGCTGAGAGCTTTGTCATATTATGTGTATGCATGTTTTTTAGGGTTATTGCAGGTTTATTAGAGGATTAATACCACTGAAGGGACACCAGAGGCCACATCTGAAGCTAGTTCTAACACAGTATTGTATCCATTAATGGAGATATTGATCCAAACGCCGGCCTGTTCTCTGCTCACATCAGCTGCTAACATGGAATCCTGTTTTCATCTGCATTATCGACTGATGCTATTGTTTCCCCCCCTCTCTGCACAGCACCGGCGGACTCTGACGAGTTTGCCTTCTTCCATGAGGGCGCCAATGGGTGCCTCGGGGTGCGAGATCACTCCCTCATCCTGTCATCCTCCTGCGAGGACGACAGCCAGCGCTGGAAGTGGGTAACGCGGGGTCGCCTGTTCAACCTGGGCTCCTCACTGTGCCTCGGCTTGACCACTGGCAACTACACCTCCAGGTGGGCCAAGTCCCCTCTGGGTGTGTACACCTGTGACCGCGAGCCCCCCAGAGTACGCTGGACCTGGAACTGTGCCCAAGTGCTGGAAAACCTCAATACCTACCTTCCCTCGCCCTTGTTTTGGAACGCGTCCTCCACCTCCGCCCCTTCTAAATGGTCACTGCATGGTGGTGTTCGGGACCTGTGCACTAAAGCATATCGCGGTGAGCAGTCTTTCATCACAGAGATTTAGATTTGCATGGATTACTGCAGATCAGTGCTTAGTGTTTACCTGTGTTTTCTCTAGAATGTTTCAAAAATCAAGATAATCTTGATAACTTCAAGATTTCCTTTGAAATTCTTTCATTTTTAAAATCAGTTATCCTGTGGACATGTAAATGAGATCGCTGGTATTGCACCTCTTTGCAAATTATTCTCAGTTAAATGGAGTTTCCCCAAATGAAGCAGCTCACCTGTAGTCATACAGATGTGAGCTGCGCCTGCACCGCACTATATGTTGTGCTGCCTCAAAGCGGCAGATAGACTTACTGTTGTGGATGCCACAGCTGTATCTGATCAAATGGATATAGCAGTGTTGCTTTTAGGAAATCTTTGAGGACAAGTGGCTTCCTGCCAGTCAGAAAGCCAAGGATAACATTGCCGGTGTTTGTAAACTCCAGTAAACAGACGGAGTCGTCCTTGCCCTCAAGTATATTTGTATTTATATGTAGTTTTCAGTCCAGATTAAATCAAACCATGGTGGTTCGCAGCTAAGCCTCATTTCCGCTGTCAGTGCCACTCATGTCACAGTTGTTCATTGACGAACTATACTGTGAGACCCAGTCAGCCATACCAGTCTGTAATTAACAGGCTCAGGTTGACTGCAATTAAACCCAGATCTGCCGTAAAGACCTGAAAATCTCCCTTCGCTTTCTTCTTTATCTTTCCACTTCGAAGTCTCTTTTACCTTTTTGTGCCGAGGGAATTGGGTACGTTGGCGTTTTTTAACTTTCAAGTGCGGATCTACACAAGTTTTCTTTGTGAAGTCGACTCACTGCTGGAGAGGAATGCCTCTGACATAGTTAGCCGAGGAGTAGCTCCAATGCAGCCAGCCAGCCAGCCAGCCAGCGGTGGAGCAGAGAGGGAAGTCAGGGAGGGAGCTTCAGAAATCTTTCCTCCCTCGTTTAACATGTCCTACTTTCCATTGGCCTAATGTGTTTTGGTAACACTACAGACCCAGCCTCTCTCCCTCTCTCTCTCTGTCTTTGTTGCCCTTTAAAAATGCTATACATGTGGAATGTAGACTAAAACACCAACCTAGGGGTATTTTTTTAAACTTTAGAGATCAGATATAGATTATTAGTTCAAAAGCCTGGTTCAAAAGTTGCACGTGATCTTTAAAAGATTCTGCTCTGGAATATAAATATTATAAATATTATAAACATGAAGTTAAAAGTTAATTTGCTTAATAATCTGCTTTTTTTTCCCTCTTCCTTCTGCTGACCACCATTTGACCACTTTACTGTTTTAACTGTAACATTATCCACTGTTTTCACCGTGTGTTTGATTATACAAGTCACTGAGAAAACAGATAAGGTATTTCAGTTCAGCACAGTTCACAGCCATAATTTTAGACAACACAAGTGAAGCCTGTCTCCGCTGCTACATGTGGTGATTTAAATCTCTCCTCTGTTTGCTCCCCAGAGATCTATACAATCCAGGGGAACTCTCATGGTCGTCCCTGCTACCTGCCCTTCCTGTACGACGGCCAGTGGTTCCACAGCTGCACCAGCATCGGGCGTGAGGACGGTCACCTCTGGTGCGCCACCACCTTCGACTACGGGAAGGACGAGCGCTGGGGGTTCTGTCCGGTTAAGAGTGAGTTATCACTTTGTATGCTGAGGACTGTATTTTATACCTGTCTGGAGAAACTGCCAGAAACTCAGTGAGCTTCACCACAAATTCCTCTCACCCAAACTATTTATTTTACTCATGTTTCCTCCTGCTTCCTTCCCTTGCTTCTAAACTGACTTTTTTATCTCCTTCCCCTTCACTGTCAGGTAATGGCTGTGAGACCTTCTGGGATACTGACCCGCTGACAGACAGCTGTTACCAGTTTAATTTCCAGGCTACGCTGTCATGGAGCGAGGCTCGGATCAGTTGCCAGCAGCAGGGGGCAGACCTGCTAAGCATCACCAAGCTGCATGAGCAGACCTACATCAACGGTAAAGTCAATGCACACATACACACATACAAATATGTGCAGGGGCATCCACTCTTATTGTAGCTGTATTGTAGCCAAATGTACAATGTACACAGGAATTTGACTTGGTGATACAGCACAGTTAGAGAAGAAAATAGTAGAATAAGACATAAAAGAGCACACAAGTAAAAAGAGTAAAATAACTATAAATAAGAATATATTTACAAGTGAAGAACAAGAGTATATATACTTATTTGAGCTTGCATTTTGTTAAAATGTTTGAATAGTTATTTTAAAATGTCCAAATGACCAGATATCAAATAAGTTAAGTAATAATGTATGCCCAATTATGCTACATATTGCACAGTTCTGGCAGGGTGGTTGGGCCCATAGTAGGGGTTGTTATCATTTGGCACTAACCATTTATTGCCATGAAATTTGTTGTGCAGATCTCAAAAGAAAGAAAATTATGGGATTTAATAGCCGATTTAAATGATCTTTCCTGTAGTGCCAACAGCAGTTCAGACTTCCAAGTTTTCTCCCCATCAGCTCTCTCCCATCAGCAAGAATTGATTTTTTGGATGTTGTGACCCTGTTACCAATATTAATCCTCACTTTGCTACTCTTATATAACCATTCTTTCATCTGCACAGTACAGTGTTGGCAGTTGAAATGATGGCTAACTGGGGGGATTATCTGGCTTCAATGGAGGCGCTCTGTTCTGTGCTTTCTTTTATTGTGTCATCGTTCACATAATTACACAGAGAACTATGGGTTTATTTTTTTATTTTTTTTTGCATTTGTCATATTTTATTTCATCTGAGAGAGTTGTTGTCCGGGTGTTTTTTAGGTTTACTGACTGGCTACAGTGCTGCTTTGTGGATTGGCCTCAATGACCTGGACATCAATGGAGGCTGGCAGTGGGCCGACTCCTCGCCGCTCAAATATCTCAACTGGGAGCAAGGTTAGACTGCAAAAACAACACACTCCTTTCTGTCTTTTTAAAGCTTGAAGTATCTGTCATCTTTTTTTTGAACATTTATTTCCCACTGAAGGCTGAACAGGCATGCTTGCTCATTTTTAGCTACACTCTGCACTTGAAGTTCAAATACTCACTTGGCGGGCTTCCAGTGCAACCACAGTCTTTTACTGCTGACCACCAGATTATTTAGGGGTTAAGTGCCTTGAACAAGGGCACCTCGGCATCAATAATGTTCTGAAGAGTTTTTCTTCCTTACTCTCCAACTGCAGACCAGCCAAACCATGCCGATGAGGAGAACTGTGCTGTGCTTAGGACGGAGTCATCAGGTCGTTGGCAAAACCGTGATTGTTCAGTTGCTCTTCCGTATGTCTGCAAGAAGAGGCCCAATGCCACCCTAGACCCCTTCACTACTGGTCAGTGTATTGGTAGTTGCATTAAAGTAAAATTCAACAGTTACAGTCCTGCCACAGTGCCAGACTCTTACAATTTGATGGGCTTTATCTCTTTGCAACCACACAGACTCGTGGGCAGATGATGAGAAATATGAGTGTGACGTAGGCTGGCAGGCTTTCCAGGCAGGCTGCTACAAGCTGACTTCAGAGAAGATTGATTGGGATACGGCTCAGAAAACTTGCCAGAAGATGGAAGCCAACCTGGTCAGCATCCACACCCTCCCTGAGTTAGAGTTCATCATCCGCAACCTGAAGAAAGGTGATTTGCTAATTTCTTCTTTTACCTGTCTTTACCTTTCCCTCTGAATAACATAACTATCAGGAGTCAAAAATGAATCTGCTAGTTCACTGCTTTAATGTAGCCACTGGTTAAAATTAAGGAATACAATGAACAGTTTGACAGATTTATTCTAGATGGTGTCTAGAAGGAATTTTGGTGTCTTTCTATATAAATGTAGAAAGAAGAATACTCAATCAGGACAAAAAGAGAAAGCATGTGTGCGTGTAACTCACGTTGATGTCCAGCAGGATCAAAAACAGTCTACATCATACATGTATTGGAATGCTGTTTTTTTTTTCTTCTGTTTTTTCAGTTTCTATTTTTAGCACAGGGGAGCAAAACATACCGATGTTTCAGCTGTACTTTCCTCAGTGTGCAATCCGAAAAAAAATAGAGTTTTCTGATACATTCAGATATTTTTTTTGTTGACAAAAGTAATATTTCTGTAAAATATTAACTTCTTGAAATGGTATGTTCCAACTATTTTCCTACAGTATATGCCCACATCTCCACAGCAAGCTCAAATGTAGCGGAAACCCGACAGTTCACCCCTAGAAACTGAGGCACATGAAGTGAGGAATCAGATTTTTAGGTCATGGAAATGCTCCAACTCAGTTATTAAACCTCATGGAAAAGTTTTTTTGTATAAAACTTATTTTATAACAGGGTCATAGCTGGAACTTTAATCTCATTTATAACTTCATTTCTGCTTTCCTACATGTGTCCTCTGTCAGATATTGACCAGCTATGGATAGGGCTCCACGACACTGATATGCAAATGGACTTCCAATGGACTGACCACACACCCGTCATCTTCACCTACTGGCACCCCTTTGAACCCAACAACTTCCTCAACACTCAGGAAGATTGCGTCTCCATCTGGGGAGCTGTGAGTGACCCCCCTTCTTGCACCCTCTCACTGACCCCTGAATCTCAGGGCCTTAATCACTTCACAGAAACGGACTCTCACTGTCTACAAGTCTCCTCCGTTTGTATATATATTTAGCAGCTGTGTTCTCTCTCTCTGTTTGTGTCTTGCTTACATGTGCAGGCGGGCCGCTGGGATGACAGCCCTTGTAATCTGAATCTGCCCTCCATCTGTAAGAAACCGGGAACAAAGAGTGATGGGAAACCGCAGCACCAAGAGTGCAAACTAGTATGACTCTTTTTTTCTCTCTGCGTTTAGTGCTGCACTCTTCATCTGTTGTTTATACTTTATTAAGATCACTGAAAAAATGTTTTTATTCTGGACAAGATGTAGATATTTCTTCCCTATATCCATCTGTTTTATTCCATATAGACTCTATTCAGATCTACTCCAGGACTTCAGTGCTCTGATTACAGCTGCTAACTGTCTGTAGTGTTGGTGGGAGTATAATTATTATTCTAAATATTTCAATCATTACTTTATCTTTGACATTTTTCCCAGAGTTCCCCTCCATCTCTCACCCCTCCACTTGGTCCATTAGTCTGCCCCCAGTCTGTAGCTGTAATATAAATCACTCTCCTAAGACTTGGGAATTTGAACAGGCACCACACTCAGCCCTGGACTCACACACACTTCCCATAGTTTAACACGTAATTTTCCATTTCCCAAAACACAAAACAAAACCTGGAATACTTATTTTCAAGCCATTGAATCGGGACATATTGTTTGTTTTCACTCAACAAGTGTATACAGCAGATACAACATGAATATGCACTATCATGCCCACTACTTGTACCCACATGGCAAATTAAATCCCATCTGGCGGATCCATCTACATCTGTCTCTGATTTTACGGTTCATAATTCTCTCCGTATGAGCCTTTACGCCTCTCATACCTGACAAGCCCCTACCTGACCATCGCTTGAAAATGTTCACTACATTTAGTGGGATTTTTTTCAGTAATGTGGGACATAGGGGATAATCATAGTGAGAAAATAAATCAAAGTGTGTGTCTGTGTTAATCTATGCCCCTAAGAAATGTTATATTTCTAGCAAAGTGTTGATTTATGATGTAAATGATTTGAGGTTGAGGGTCGTGCTGATTCTCAGCTGTTACATCCGACAAAGATCTGTGTATGGAAAGAACATTTGTTTGGTGTAATGAATCTTTACCCCTCTCCCTGGGGGACGGGGGGCATCATGGGTGGTAATGTGACAGGGGTCATTTGACATGGCACTCGCTGCAGGGCTCTGTGGCGATGCGGTTTGTCTCCAGCAGATGAGCTCACTTCACGCAACATGTGAAACAACAATGACCGAGTAGTGGCATGCTGACTGCTGCGGCAACGTTAAACCACATGATCCCCAAACCATTTACCCCATCCAGCGCTGCGCTCATTTCTGAAAAAAAAATGTAATGGATTGCTCATTACTGTAATCACTGAAGCAGTAACTCCTCACGGAAGTATGTCTTTTTTGCTTTCTACTTCCAAAGATGGTGGTTTTATTATCAGAATAACTCTGTTGCCTCATGTGTGAATAACAGTTCTCTAATGTCAGAGGCAGCCTGAGGCGGACGCAGCTGTTGAGGACCCCTCAGCCACCAGGGGACCCCTAAAATAATTGAACTGGAATTATAGCAAATAACACATTCTTGAGGCACAAAAACAAAACTAGAAAATGTGCCCTAAAGTTATAATATTCCATATACATGTGTAGTCTCTATACAAAAACATTCCTGTTTTGCTGCTTAGGATCCCAAACAAGACTTTGCTCAACCTTGCCTAATGTTTTTGTCAATGTTTTGCTTGAAAAAATCAAAGTAGTTGTGGGAATATTTATAATAGTAACCACCTACAATAATTCAATTCACTGTTTCATGATTTAATAATTCTGACTGACAAAATCTAATTGAGGGCATGTAGAGGAATATAGTGTTTGGTAATGGTCATATTGGTGGTATCAGGTTTAGTATTTCATAACATTACCACACACAAGGAAGAATCCTTTTATTATTGCTATATATTACTGGGAATACGCTATTGTTCAACACTGAGTGCATGACATTATGAGCGTGAGACAGAAAAAGGAAAGACAGGGAAGAATGTAAAGGAGACAAGAGTTTCAACAGATCAAACCTCCCCAGCAGCTGTAATCTTTGAGGTTTCTGTCCAGATTCCAAAAGTGGTTGTGCAAAAAGACAGAGGTTGAGCTTATTCACACAAAGCTGTATACGAACTGTCTCTTGCTATCATACTCATGCACAATCTCACCCCCCCGTGACCTTCTGTGTGTTGGCTCGGCTCTGCGTCTGTACACGTCCACAACTACAGTACATGAGCTGGCAGGAGGGATTGAGGCCAGGGAAAAGTTATTTCTGCATGCTTAGACTTGTTCTTTGTATCCTGCATCTGAGATACAGTGGACTGGATTTAATGGTCTCACTTTTGTTTTGACTGTTAAAAAAAAAAAAATTTGCTTTTTAGCTGCGCAAAGGAGGTTATGTTTTAGGTTTTGTTTGTTGGACCATCTGTCTATTAGCAGGATATGTTTAAAATCACTCAACAGATGTTAATGAAATTTGGTGGAAGGATAGGTTTAGGGTCAAGGAATAAGTGGTTACTTTTTCCTGGTTCGGAGATGTGATATCACCACATGGAATTTATAAAGCACTGTATGTTTACAGTGTGAGGCAATGGAGAAAATCCCTTCGTTCTGATTTTTTTTCCCCCGAATTCCTTGGTCAAACACATAAAACATTTCTATCCAAATGGAAATGTCTAGCATATCATCCCCATGCTATTTGATGCTCCATTTTCCTTTACCTGTTCCAATAAGTTGTTGTTTTGGCCTATAAATTGCCATGGAACTACCATAAATTGCATTTAACTTTAGACATTTTCACTTATGTAGGTGCTGCTGCAAGAACATGATAAATTTAAATGCCCATAACCCAGTGGTCATGAGTCTGACTCAATTTAAGTTTTTCATTACCCTTCCATGTGCAAACCATCAATATTGTGGGGATTTAGGCATTATCCAAAAATCAACATGATTGTCTATCCCCATGTGTTCATTGATGCACATCCAGAACCAGATAATAAATGATTGAATTAATAAATTCAAGGAGTTGCGCAGCCTTAGTAGAAGTTTTTTTTTTAAGGAATTGTTCTAATTTTTTCCATAATATCCTCTTCTCTCCTTTCAGGGCTGGAAGTGGCACAGTCCAGCTTGTTACTGGGTTCAAGAAGCTCTGGCCACCTTTGATGAGGCCAAGAAGTCCTGTGAGAGTAAAGATGCTGCCCTTGTTACTATTACCAATAGGTGTGTACTGCAACACAAACACTGACAAACAGATGGACTCCTTTACTGGGATTAAAAGATATCACAGTGTGTTTCTTAGTCCCTAATAGCCTCTTAAAATCTTAAAAGGTTCGAACAGGCCTTTGCCAGCAGCCTGGTGTTCGGTCGTTCTGGAGATTTCTGGATCGGCCTCAGTGATCACGGCAGCGCCGGCTTATTCCACTGGCTCAGCGGGGATATAGTGTCCTACACCAACTGGAACAGAGACCAGCCAGGTAAGTTACACTTCTCATGTCTGTGTCAGTGTGTGAATAATGTATAGAATCGATTACAAATATGATCTAATAATGTACCGTCCAGTACCACATAACCAGATTGTTGAAGTGGTGTATAAGCATTAAGATCAATCATAGGATCAATCAAAATAACCATATGGAAAAAATTTTTTAAAAAATTCTAGTGATTGGATTATGCAGTGATAATCTGAAATATGTACTAAAAAACAAAAAAAGTCAATCAATGGTCAATGAAAGTCATGTACATCCATGTGAGTACATACTACTAGGTATATAGATTGACCTGATTGAATTGGATTGAGTGGAATATGTAGTAAAGACCAAAAATATGCATTCCTAAGACTATTTGCAGTCTAGTAAAACACTAAATGATTATTGCATTAGCAAACAAATTTAACTATAAGAATAATTCATTAACAAACCCAATAGAAAACATATATGACAAAATTCAAAATTATGTTCTGCAGTTATAATATGATGTTTACCTCTTAGTTCACATACATAAGGATACACTTATGAATCACTTATGAAACATTTTTACCAACATGTCATGTTTTTTTGTAAACATTTTCATCTTTATTCATATTTCATCAAAGATATTACCTGGTGGAACCCAAACTTCAAACCATCGGAGGTCATCATACATCAAATCCAAACCATTATCACCAATGCTGAGTGACTTGAACAGCGGTAGTGATTCTCTTCACATGCGTACTATTTTCTGGCTCCAGAGATTTGTCTAAAAACCATAACAGTGGTTGCACTATCAGCCTGGCAATTAAAAAGAGCGCACATAAAGTAGTTCTGGGGCTACGACCCAGTGGGGTCCTGTGTAGTCTCTCCTTATTACCAAAGTGTCAATTCCACCTTCTCTTCTTAAAAGTCTGTTCAGGGTTGTCAGTTACATCTAAGCCATGTAACTCTTGTTCACATCTATGGAGGACTAGGCTCATGGATGCCTGACCTGTATATTCAAATATATGGTTTATTACCATGACTCCTGTCCTATCTTGGGGACAGACAAGGGTCAGTTAGCATGTACAGTCCTGTCAATTCTCCAAACCACTCTTTGGCCCTCAAACCACTGGTTTCCTGCTAAGCACTTCGGTGCTTGTCAGTCCTCCTCTTCTTCTTTTGCGTTGTCTGGGGTCCACCCTCAGTCCTGAGTGTAGCCTTCCTTCCACACAATGTCTTCTTTCTGAGAAATTTGGGGAATTTGGAGAATTTGGTGGAGTGTCACCCAGGCTTGGGCTTGGCCAGGTGAAACTACTCAGCTACTGTCTGTTTTGGTGTGTGGAAAACCCTCTTCTGGTTCTAGCACCTGCTAGCAGTTTAGCTTGAATGGCATGGACCCACATGGCTCTCTGCCTGCCCTTTACCGCTGCTGCTGTTGTCAACAGTGCCTGGAGTTGTCCTTTCCACCTAGGAGACGGAGACTTTGAAAGAGACTTGATGAATACAGGATCACCATATGCAATAAATGAATAGGGTCCTTTGAATGACACTCCCTCCATGTTTCTGTTAGTATTAGTTCAGTTAGTAGTTAGTTAACATCCTCAGTCAGGTATTCATCAGTCCAGAGCAGAGTGGCATTGTTGGGTATCAAAGGTATTCTCCATTAGTACCTCATGACGATGCAATTTGTACATCTCATTATATCAGACTTGTCAATTAAAGGTTTGCAATGACCTCTTCCCATTTTGTTATTCTGCATTCAATCTGAGACTCTCCAGTCTCCCAAACGTGACAGTCATTGGTATTATTCATTTATCGTTTTATTTATTTTTCCTTTATTTATATTTATCTTTACCCTATGGTATCTTTCGTGTTTTTCAATACTATATCCTCTTCCCATGGGAATATCACACCATCTCCTCACGATCTCACAAGCAGTCTCCTCTCACCCCAGGAATCGATTACGAGCCATCCTCAGGGGAGGTAGACCTCTGGATCTTAGGCAATTTTGAACCCTCGCCAGGTGGAGCGAGGGCAGCATGAGTTAGGATAGGAAACAAACCCAGATTATTGTGGTAATTTTGCAATACCACTGTGAGAAAGAGGAACTACAATACTGCCGAACTTTACTTTCAGAGCATCTCAATTTCATCAGTTTAAAATTTCCATCATTATTTTAGGCAATCTCTCTTTTATAGTACCCTGAAATCCTAGTGCTGTCACAAGACTCTGAGTCATCTTTACCACAGAGGCTGTCACAGTTTATACTTTATTCTTCCCCATTTTGGTCACACTTCCCTACATTACTCTCTCTCTTGGTTTTCTTGACTAGTTACTTGGAAGTCAACCAAAATAAAACAGGAAGAAAGATTTGAAATATTAATATATGTGAAAGTTCAATGAAATGAACAAAAGCAATGCATTGGATAGAGAAATTTCATTCATGTTGGGTTTTTTTAGAAGGAATTAATAGAGAACTATGATGCATTATACTTCTGATTGTATTATTTGATTACATTATTCCATAACCTGACAATGCTCTCTTTGTGTGTTTATTGAGTGATCAGCAATTTCCCATTACATTACCATTAGGTAACACTCAAGCTTCTATCACTACCCAGTCACTCACTATGGCATAGTCAGCAACGTGTTTGTTATCAGATGGTTTACATGCTCGTCTCAATAAATAGCAAGGCAATCATGCTCATTTTCTGCCTCAATCAGGAGGGAGAGTGGCTGGATTTAAAGAGGTGTTTCAAAGATATGTGGGAACTGGAAAGAATGCGACGCGCTGTCATTATATGCTGGTTTACATTTTGTTACTGTTTATACTTTATTCCCCATTTTGGTCACACTTCCCTACATTACCTTCTCTTTTGGTTTTCTTGACCAGTTACTTGGAAGTCAACCAAAAATAAAACAGGAAGAAAGATTTGAAATTTAAAAAGTACAAGTTTAATGAAATGAACAAAAGGAATGCAAATTGGATAGAGAAATGTCATTCATGTTGGGTTTTTTAGAAGGAATTAATAGAGAAATTTAAAACTTTAGTTGATTTATCTTTGAGTTAATTATTCCATTTCTTCATCCTAATCCTTCCAAAAACAACTAAATCATTTATTGGAAAAAGTAAAATTTTTATTCGTTTAATAAAATATCTACTGCTGTATATGGAGCCTTATTATAGTGTTATTCATTTACCCATATTTCTTTTGTTATTTTGTGTCCAAACCATTGATTTATCCCCCCTTTTCCTACATGTGTGGGCCCAGGAGTAATATGTACCAGCAGGATAGACCGAGGAAAGACACACAACCAAATGTTTACAAATCAGACTTGTGGGTTGTTAGGAGGTACATTGACGTACCATGGAGAAAGAGGAAACGGCAGCTTGTTTGACTGCAGAATCAGCCAACGCATTTCCACGTGTCAAAGGATCACAAGATTGCAACTTTATCTTTGGCTAGAATACACACACTTGTAAGTGTGTACAGTTTAGCTGCTTGTGCCGAGGCACTGTAAAAGAAAACTGAATAATAGGTTATCATTTGATGTATCCCTTAAATATATCATACATGTTTCAGATAGTGTTTAAGTTCAGTTTAGTGTTAGTTTGTGTATGCTAGGTCTATTCTAAACTTAGTTCTTTGCTGTGTAAGATGAGGCAGTTGTGTGTTTAACAGTTAAGTTTATTCTGTTATACCCTTACCTGAGCCAATGATAAGATAAACTGTAGTTATGTAGATGTTTATGTGTAAAACTGATAAGCTTTTAGAGGATAGTGTGGTTTGTCCTTAATTTAATATAGTAGTAATGTTATTTTGTGATGCTACTTGGTGCTTATGTACTGTCATATATGGTCGTGAAGAAAGACTGTTCCTAGGTTAGCTGAACTTTTGACTTATGTTTCTATCTGAGGGTTAGTTCCTGACCTGTAAGGTTAGTAAACAGATGTCTTAAATTCTGTACAAGTAATATTTAAGGGACTGGTTAAGTGCCAACCTTTCAGACAAAGAAAAGATAGCTAGGTGGTATCTTTGTCTCCAGAACTATGATGCATTATACTTCTGATTGTATTATTTGATTACATTATTCCATAACCTGACAATGCTCTCTTTGTGTGTTTATTGAGTGATCAGCAATTTCCCATTACATTACCATTAGGTAACACTCAAGCTTCTATCACTACCCAGTCACTTACTATGGCATAGTCAGCAATGTGTTTGTTATCAGATGGTCTACATGCTCGTCTCAATAAATAGCAAGGCAATCATGCTTATTTTCTGCCTCAATCAGGAGGGAGAGTGGCTGGATTTAAAGAGGTGTTTCAAAGATATGTGGGAACTGGAAAGAATGATCACCTCTTATCCTGAGCAACGCGCTGTCGTCATATGCTGAGTAGCAGAACGTCTTAAAGAGGTCGAATAAAACCCCAAAGTATGGTTTACATTTTGTCACTGTTCATACTTTGTTCTTCCCTATTTTGGTCACACTTCCCTACATTACCTTCCCTTCTGGAATTTCTTGACCAGTTACTTGGAAGTCAACCAAAAATAAAACAGGAAGAAAGATATGAAGTTTAAGAAGTACAAGTTTAATGAAATGAACAAACGGAATTCAAATTGGATAGAGAAATTTCATTCATGTTGGGTTTTTTAGAAGGAATTAATAGAGAAATTTAAAACTTTCGTTGATTTATCTTTGAGTTAATTATTCCATTTCTTCATCCTAATCCTTCCAAAAACAACTAAATCATTTATTGGTAAAAGTAAAAGTTTTATTCGTTTAATAAAATATCCACTGCTGTATATGGAGCCTTATTATAGTGTTATTCATTTACCCATATTTCTTTTGTTATTTTGTGTCCAAACCATTGATTTATCCCCCCTTTTCCTACATGTGTGGGCCCAGGAGTAATATGTACCAGCAGGATAGACCGAGGAAAGACACACAACCAAATGTTTACAAATCAGACTTGTGGTTTGTTAGGAGATACATTGACGTACCATTGAGAAAGAGGAAACAGCAGCTTGTTTGACTGCAGAATCAGTCAACGCATTTCCACGTGTCACAGGATCACAAGATTGCAACTTTATCTTTGGCTAGAATACACACACTTGTAAGTGTGTACAGTTTAGCTGCTTGTGCCGAGGTACCATTAGGTAACACTCAAACTTTAAGGGACTGGATAAGTGCCAACCTTTCAGACAAAGAAAAGATAGCTAGGTGGTATCTTTGTCTCCAGAACTATGATGCATTATACTTCTATTGTATTATTTGATTACATTATTCCATAACCTGACAATGCTCTCTTTGTGTGTTTATTGAGTGATCAGCAATTTCCCATTACATTACCATTAGGTAACACTCAAACTTCTATCACTACCCAGTCACTCACTATGGCATAGTCAGCAACGTGTTTGTTATCAGATGGTCTACATGCTCGTCTCAATAAATAGCAAGGCAATCATGCTTATTTTCTGCCTCAATCAGGAGGGAGAGTGGCTGGATTTAAAGAGGTGTTTCAAAGATATGTGGGAACTGGAAAGAATGATCACCTCTTATCCTGAGCAACGCGCTGTCGTCATATGCTGAGTAGCAGAACGTCTTAAAGAGGTCAAATGAAACCCCAAAGTATGGTTTACATTTTCCATTACCCTGTCATTTGCAAATGCTTTCATCATTTCAAATGTTAATTATAAAGAGAAAAAAAAAAACACAACATTTTAATACTGAATGAGAACCATGCACCACACAGACCTGACCTAGTACAATGGGAGAGGATTTTTCAATCATGGTGGCAACTGAAGCCACTTATCTAAAAAAAAAAACCTGGCATGCCAAGGACTACAGGCAAAAGCCAAGACGAATAATACACAACAGGCCGGCAATGAGACCCATGTTTCTGCACCAGGATGCTTGTAGCACAGCCAACCCTCTAATGTACGAGCAGGTGAATCGGCTGAAGATAATCTGGCAAGCCCCAGGCTGGGGCTACGGAGAGTGCATGTTTCAGTCCATGAAAAGCTTTGTACATTTCCTCAGTCCATAGCACAGTTGGAGGAGCAGATTGGGCTGTGGCTGCCTGCAAGACTGAGTCCATAGCAGCTTACTCGTAAATCCACTGCCTGCAGTAGTTCCCCAAAGACAAGAGCATTTTCTTATTCTTGGGAAGAGGCATGTTGTTCAAAATTTTTACCATCTCTGGTAAGAGGAGGCGCTGTCCATTCTTTAGAACATCAAGTAGACAAAAGCTTCGCCAATGAGGCTCTGCAATATCGCTCAGTCAGCCTTTTGCAGGAGCAAGATGGAGTCAGAACAACAAGCTTCCGTCAGTGGAGAAGCTATCAGCAGGTCATCAACAATTTACTGTGTGTCAGGTAATTGGATTACTTGCACACCCCTGGGGACCCACAAGCAAATTTTGCTCATTCTTTAACTACTCCTGTGTATTTACAATTGAATCAATTGCTTGCACTCAGCTGAAGGGTTAAATGCTCTACAATGATGATAATAGATCATAAACTCAGTCGGAAACCACACATGAATCATGTTAGATCAAAGAAAAAGCCTAAATACACGGCATTATTTATATGAAACTAGACTAGACATTTGCTCCTTCGTATCCCGCTGCTCTTAAATGGCATTCATATATTTCAACATTTCAATCCTTTAGTATTTGCTGTTATTCTTTTATTCACTTGAACTCTCTTAAACTATATTTAATTGCACCCAACTGTCCTTCCAAAATGTGCCTCCCCTACACCCCGTCCAAATGCTTTCAATGTTCCATGCAAAGCTTTTATTAAAAGCTGATTCTGGACTTGCCTTTCTCTCACAGACATACACCAACCAGACATACAACTTGTTCCTTTCTCTATCTTCCATAGGCTTTCGTTTCTTTCTTTAGTACCATTTATCTTGTAGCGTCTGTATCTGTTTCACATTCAACGCACGATTTATCATTGTCATACATTCGTATCATTAGTCATAAGTGTTGGGAAGGTTACTTTACCGGTTACTCTGTTACAAAATGTAATAGGTAGTGTAATTATTTTAATCACTTTGTCAAAGCAACATAACTTATTACATT
Organism: Thunnus thynnus; assembly: GCF_963924715.1. NCBI lineage: Eukaryota > Metazoa > Chordata > Actinopteri > Scombriformes > Scombridae > Thunnus > Thunnus thynnus. The sequence continues at coordinate 8,092,828 of NC_089533.1, read as the reverse complement.
TGATTCCCGTTTGATTACTTTTCTAACAAGTGTTTTAAACTGGGCAATAAAGCTAAAAAAGTCCTAAAGGCATAAATTTACACCAGACAGAGTAAACCTCACACACAGTCCTCAACACTTATTACTGCCAGACTTTCATTAAAAGTCCTTCAATATAACCAGAATTGAGATCGGATTGTTTGGATTTTACATTTATAATTAGAATTACGTGTATATTGTAATTGGATTACTGGTCATGAAGCTACTGTTTTCCTGAAACAATAGCTTCAGTAGCTTCTTTTCTCTCAACCTCTTTTCTTTCTCCGCTACGCTGTGTGCGTGTCATCCTTCCCACAGCTCCACCCCCCAGTCCGGGGTATCTGATTTCACATTAGCATTACACACTTTTTCTTACTATTTGACCCGTTACTGCTGTCACAATTATATAACTTCTACAATATATGTTTCTTGCATTATATTTCATCATTTATCATATGATTTCAACCAATTCAACTGTTTTTACAGCTTTATTTTAACAAGAGAGGAGAAAGAAACCTCTTTGTGCTCTTCTTATCTCCTTTTTTCTTCCTCCCAGATTACAGCTGCACTAGACTCACACTGTACAGTAACTTTTACTCTGATTTTATTCCTGCTGTAGTTTCAGCATCCTTTGGTGAATTATCCACTAATTCAGGGTTACTCCCTGATGTGGACTGAATTTACTCATATTTGCATTCACATTAATGCATTAGAGCCAAACATGCAGACTAAATATGCAAAAATTGCAGTGACACACACATACGCAGACAATACCAATAATTCCTGTTGCAGCATCCAAGATCTCCACCCTCTTCTTATTCCTTTTTTACTTCAGTGGTGGCAGTCTGAGACGTAATAAGCGGAAACTCAGAAAGTATTTTGCCTTGTGTACACAACCTATAAATTACCACCTAGGTCTCTGAAGCCGTAAGCATAACAAAAGCTTTCTTTTCCCAACGGAGATAGACTCACCGCCGGTCTTGATTAACCGAAATAAGCCTCTTTCAGTTTACCCCAGAATGTCTTCCCACGGGTTTAACCACTGTGGGTCTTATCTGTGTCAGGCGCAACCTGACGCTGACCCGGAAAAAGAAAAAAACACCCTTTGTGGCACTGTGGGGGTTCAAAAACACAAACCGCAGTTTTTTCTCAAATCCACTAACCACTGACCTCAGCACTTAACCTAATTTACTCATACAAAATCTGTGTAAGATTAAAACACATTGAGTTAAAGCAAATTGATTCCACTAGATTCCTCTCTTTTCTGCTCAATTTTTAATACTTATCAATTTTGACATGAATTTGAACATCCACTGAAAGGTTTGCATGGCACATTTGTCCCGAGCAATGCTCTCAGAGAGTTCAGCCAGGACACTGTCCTCAGACACTGAACCCTGACCGTGTCCAGGCCTGAGATGCTCACAGCCAAATTGCAGAAAAATACACAGAGTTTCTTTGATCTCAGACAGACCCAGACATGGCGAGGCAAAAAAACAAATTGCACTTACCAGTCTGTTTTTCTGCTGAGATACTGTTCATGATGCCAATTTATTATAGGAGTCTTGAGCTCGTCAATTCAGAAACTCTAGGAGATATTGATGTCCTATGCCAAAAGATTTATTGACAAACACAAACTTAATCGACCGAGGAGACAGCAGCTACAATTCAAAGTGTCGGTGTAAACCCAGTGAAATGCCACAGCAAATCTGAAGGCAAAGAGCAGAACCACTCTCAGTTATTCAGGCAGTGCTCAGGCGACCTTGTCCCCAGTCACAACATTGCTATAAGATTGTTTACTTTTGCACTGTCTCCATGGCAAAGATCATAAAACCAGGTCGGCTCAACCGGGAAGAAAACAGCTGTCTGTCCTTCACTGTCTGCTTGTCTAGGGGGCATTTCATACATGGTGCAAAATTCCTTAACAGTTGCCAATTAATTTTCTGTTAATTGACTAATTGATTCAGTCCGTGTCTTTTAGTATTTGCCTTGTGTACTATTGTTTTTTTGGTTGTCACAACATCTTCGCTACCCACTGCTTGTTCACATCTTTATCCCTTTTGCTGTGATGACTTCACTTCCCTTAGGGGATCATTAAAGTTTCAGCTAATCTATTGCTAGAGATTTTCAACCGTGCAAAAAAACATGAAGTCCATCATGAATCAGAGACAAACTTGGATTTAATCCACAGTGAGGGAACAGGATTGATCCCAGGTGTTTTTTCTTTGGCCAGAATAAAGATCCTGAACTACATTTTTGATTTGGCTCTAAAACAGCTCTGATTAGCTGTGAGTTTGCTTATGTAAGAAAGCAGCAGACAAAACCAGCATATTATCATATGTGCTGATGATAATTTAATGTATTAAATTGGACCTGTTTGTTGAGGAAACTGTAGACCATGTCGTAGTTTTTTCTTCTAACAAACTGCCATTGCAGCAGCAAAGGGATGAAGCAGCAAACAGGGAAGAACGCTCATTGTAAAATCCAGGCTATCAAGGATTTTGGATTCATAATATCCATAATTTCTAAACCAGACCTGCAGATGGAGTCAAAAAAACAGTTGTGGGCGAGTTGTCTGGCTCACTGATAGATCCAAAGATATGAACTGTCTGAACTCTGCAAGGATCATAGTTGCTTTAGTAGGCTTGGCTGACGAAAGGACCATTTTAAACTTTGTCTGTACATTTTTGTCACATGATGACATTCCTAGTATTGATACATATCAGTACTCACATCTGTTCTCATATTAATCATCACCTTGCAAAATCCAACACCTGAGGTTGAGCCTGAGTCCTCTTTGTTCTCTTTAAAGCTGCTCAGCTTGCGACTTAACTATGAATTTTTAGAAGAGCCTTTGGAATAGAGTTTTTCTATGCGATACAGTGAGTATTGACATATACTATATAATGATGTGTGGAAATTCATACCCTAAGAAAAACAAAAGCTCACAAGTTAAAGTATGAGGGCATCTGAATATATTTTTGGGATATCTGTACAATGAAAAAAAATCATTCCCCTTCACCACCCTCTACTGGTGTACACACCATTTCTTAAAATTTGATTCACTGGGTCAGATTTGGTGACCAGTTGGATCACTTTAGAGCTTCAGAGCCCTGGTTGTTCGTGTTTTGAGGAAATTTAAATGCAGAATACATCACTCATAGCTGTCTTTTCCTACACATTTCTTTGCTCTACATCGTTCCCCTGTTTCTACACGTTTCATCAGTGCAGCCTCTTTTTTTTTTTTATATTTCATCCCGTATCTATTTCAGTCAATGTCAGCGGCGGCTGCGTCTCCATGGCGACGGGCATCGCAACAGGTCTGTGGGAGGTGAAGGAGTGTGCGTCATCGCAAGCGAAATACATCTGCCGTCAGAACCAGGGCAGCCCCGAGCCCCCCGCCCCTCAGCCCACCCCGAGCCTCAGCGGCTCCTGTCCCAGCGGCTGGAAGAGCAAGAGCGACCTACGCTACTGTTACAAGGTTCAACCAGCAATGTTTCACACCATCAATACACATATGCTTGCTGGAAATGTGTTTTAATTTTAGTCAGATTTTGGTTATCGTTACACTGCTGCCCTGCATATCTCCGTTTGTCAACTCATCATGACCTAAGAGCCATGTTTTCAGCTCTCTTACAATACATTTTTCAGACTATTTAATTATTTTTTTAATGTTTTATTTAGTTAAAGAAGTAGGACATCTTTCTCAATCCATAAAGGCACACTTAATCCTTCAGTTTGCTCATAAAAAAAAAAACTCTCACTGATGGACTAAAATCCCCTGGCTAATGTTCAAATAGTTTATTACCTTTTTCTCGTCGTGAGGCAGACACATCTGCAGATGAAGATATGATTACTTTTCACAAATTGGGATGAATAATGTTTTCAAAGTGAGTTAGGAACACAACTTTAAATTCTTTCAACAGTGAAAAATAATGTAGCTTTATGATTTCCAAGTCTGATAATAATAATATTAAAATTACATTTCATCTAGAACAGAGACATTGATATGATTTCGTCCAATAGAGTTTAGGAAATTTAGGAACCTTAATTTGTATAAGCTTATGTACTGTAGAGGAGGAGTTCTCAACCTTTTGTAACTTAAGTTTCACTTCTGATTGTTAAAAAAATTCAGAGGACCACCTTCCCAAATAAATGAAAGAAAGAAAAAAAAGTAACATGACAAAAAAACTGAGCTGTAAATATTTATTATGCCCCTGTAAGCTGTAATGACCAAAATAAATATTCTGCTTACCCTCAGTGAGATGCTGGGGCTTGCTTCTGGGAAATATGAGATCAAGTCGTGGTCGGATGGGTGAGAGGCTGACGTGCAGAGTAGCATTCAAAGTCGCTTTCAGTTTGTTCTGTGCCTTGGGATTTTGTGAGAGTCACAATGGAAACCCCTGACTCACATAAATACGTGGTGCTGAAAAGCAAAAGAAATTTGATTGCCTGTTTTGACAGAGAGGGATATTGACTGGCAGCCAGTATCTAGAATGAAGCAAGGTCAACTTGTGTGAACTGAAGCTTCAGGCTGCTGTCTGCTGATAGTTCCATCAGCTCATTTTCCAAAATAGTGGATAGAGACATGTCTTCTGAAGCAGGATCCACAGAGAAAGCTAGCTAGCTAGCTAACAGTGGCAGTTGTCTCTACTTAATGATGCGTCATGATTGGATATTCATAACTGGTCATTGAAATTATGCATTTTAATTTGACGTTTTTTATTTGTGTGAATTCTTTAGCACATTTAGATATAAAAATAACTAGCTTGGGTAAATTACCCCCCAATTTTTTTTTAACCATTTAGCAGTACCACTGCTTCCGCGGCCCACTAGATGGCGCTCTGAGGCCCAGCTGTGGGCCACGGCCCACTGGTTGAGAATGGCTGCTGTAGTGTATATAGAGCATTTGATCAAACAAGCCAAATCTTTTCAGTGCATCAGTGTTTAATATTTTAACCTGATGGACTGAGCAAAACTGCTGTAAAGTTTCATCAGACAAATAAACAAACAGCACTAAGACTCTGGCACTTAGTCCCAACTTTCAGTTCTCCAATTCTTAATATTAACAGTAAGAGGAAGTAATAGTACTGCTGGTACAACTTGCTTTACATCAGTATTGCATTGCTAATTGGACTGTTATTACATCTTTATCACTTGTGTGCAGGTGTTTCATTTCTCTCAGCTGGAGCAGAGGCTGAGCTGGCTGCAGGCTCACCTGTTCTGCAGGAATCACGGAGCCAACCTGCTGAGCATCAGCAGCCCTGAGGAGGAGCTCTTTGTTATGCAAGTCCTCCATGAGGAATTCGGGTGAGTGTACACCTTTCAGCAGCTGTGATGATGATGACAATGATGATGCTGATGATGATAATGATCCGGCCCACAGGGATTCAGAGGACCATGAGCAGCACTGGTTTTGGATTGGACTGAACCGCAGGAACCCCATGGACAATGGCAGCTGGAAGTGGAGTGACGGACTGGCTGTGAGTGACAGTGATACCTGCTCTAAAAAGTTACAACCTAACTTTGTACTACTGTGCTGATTGATTCAAAAAATGCTTGAAACAAAATCTGTTTACTCACAGGTCACGTACCAAAACTTTGGCCGCTACTACTACAACATCCGGCAGTGTGCTGCAGCAGACTTGGGCACTATGACCTGGCTGGCCATGCACTGCGACTCTGAGTTAGACTGGATCTGCAAGATCCCCAGAGGTACTATAGCACAGGTTTATACTGGATTGGTACATTAGCACTGGCTATCTATAATTCTTTCTGCTCTTTGTATTCAATTTCATGTGACACATATTTATTTTCATTTTTAGAATTTCCTTTTTCCGCCTACTATTGTTTAGAGATTTCTTTCCCTTTTTCTGTTTCCTTGCATTTTGGGTCTCTCATATTATAAATCTCATGGGTACACTTTTCCCACATGTGTTTTTAGGTAGCACTGAGAAGGAAACAGAAGCCTCAGAAGGTCAGTCTTATCTTCTCAGCTTTTCAACTTTACCACTCAGCATACTAATATTATCTTCTGAGTGTGTATTTCAAAACCTTACTATTGTGTCTCACGACTATCTTTACATCTCATTTTATCTCTCGTCCATCAGGCAAGAGTTCACCAGAGTGGATTGGTTTCAAGGAGGCCGATTACAAGTTTTTTGACCACCGCACCACTTGGGACCAGGCCCAGAGGATTTGCTCCTGGTTTGGATCCTCGCTGGCCTCCGTTCACTCTGCTGAGGAAGAGGCTTTCCTGGCGAACACCTTACGCAAGGCACTGCACATATTATCAAAAAGTTCATCTTAATTTGAAGTTTATTGTATACAAAAATGCAAGGAATTACTAGTGTTTTGGCAAGAAGACCAGCTTTAGGACTGCAAATCTATGAGAATACAGGCACAAACCTGTCGCCACTAATTATGGTGTTAAGTTCAGGATTGTATTACCAGGCGAGGAAATAACCTTTTAGTACAAATTAGAGAATCTGATATTTCTTGGAAACTTTTGTGTATTTTTTGTATGGCTATTTTATATCAGCTTGCATCATGCTTAACATAACCTACTTGTATAAACTGATGTAAACGCCAGTGTCTTATAATTTTAGTGTATTTACAGTAATCCTTAATAATCTTCCAACTCTGCATCACTCCACTCTACCCCTGACTGCATTATTCCTGTGGCCCTGACGCACTTTTTCACAGTTTCTTTCTCACCTTCAGATGAAGGTGGAGGGTGACAGCTGGTGGCTGGGGCTTCACACCTATGATAATGACGGCCGTTTCCGCTGGTCCGACCACTCTGTGCTCAATTATGTGTCCTGGGCTCTCGGGAAGCCGCACCCGCTCAGCCGTGATCGCAGATGTGTCCAAATGTCCGTCAGCAAAGGTAAGAACAGCCAGAATAAGAGACCTCAAGAGAATAAATCAAATGCAGTACACAGACACGAGCTTGTGTTTTTTACTCTCAAATAGCGGAGTGGGCCGATCAGAAGTGCCACTCTGACCTGCCCTACATCTGTAAGAGAGTGAATGTCACAGGCACCATTCCTCCAACTCCATCGTCGCCCCACCCGCCATCAGGCTGTCCTGACGGATGGGCCTCTTATCAGCGTAAGGTACAGCACTGCAGGCTACAACATACCAGGAGTTCAACATCTACAGCTCCATAGCAATACTGGTTATGATTTCGGATAACTACCACGTTAAGATGCAATAATGATGTCGTTATAAGGGATGCAGGATGTCTAGAATGCATCAAATAAGTATACTAAAGAGGCAGTGAGGCACAGCAAGTAAGTTTTTAATGTGTGCAATGCCATCTGCTGTTTCTGTAGTGTTTCAGAGTGTTTGACCAGTCATCCCGGGTCAAATGGTCTGCTGCCAAGGTGAAATGTGAGACGCAGGGAGGTGTACTGGCAGTGGTGTCCAGTCATTTGGAGCAAGGTAATTACAGCAGAATACAGCCCACATAAAGTCACAAGCAGGGAGGTGGTGGAGGACAAACCCAATTATAGTTTTTGAAGTTACTTTTCCAGTGGAATGTAGATTGTGTACTTTTTGGTACATAATGGTAGAATTGTATGATCTGTCATTGTAAGCAGCATCAAATGGATGTGGTATGTTATGAGAATCCAGACATTTTATGTTTGTAGGGATTGACTGGTAGGAGGTTTAGATACCCATATTTGTATTTACCAATCCCTATCTTTATAACTGTTCATAAGAGTCTCTACACACATGCACGTTTTATGCAACCGATTCTCCTCCTCACAGCCTTTGTTACCACCCTGCTGCACAACACCAGTTCTGAACTTTGGGTGGGACTGACTTCAGACTCTAAAGGTCATTTCCAGTGGGCCCAGCCTGGCCTGCTCAGCTACACCAACTGGGCTCCCGGAGAGCCACTCGACAACAGCGGACCACACCACAACAGGACCCCGGTACTTCCAACACTCACCACACCATCAGCACATATTTCATGGTGTTGTCCTTGGTCTGTTCCTGTTCTGATGATTTCACTGTCACCTCCCAGGGGAACTGTGTGGTGATGATTCACGGGAACCCACAGAAGAATACTGGCATGTGGGCTTCCCGAGCCTGTGAGATGGAAAATAATGGCTTCATCTGTCAAAGGGAGCAAGGTGTGCTGTTATTCAATAATAACTACAACAATGTCCGCTTTAAACATGCAGGACATTTGCGACACAAACAGAAATGTGTTGATTTAAATCATCTTTGCTGTTTCTTCAGACCCAAGTATCCCTCCAGCCCCAGCCCTGATTCCTGCCTCCCTGTCAAAGCCTATTGTGCTGGGTGGAGTAACATACCGGGTGGTAGAGAAGCGCCTGGACTGGACCGGCGCTCTGCACCTCTGCGAATCTTTGAATGGGACCCTGGCTACAGTGAAGGATCCCTATCAGCAGGCTTACCTCACGCTGCTAATCAACAACCTGCACCGGCCTGCCTGGGTTGCTCTCTACAACTACGGAGTGAGCCTTTTAACATGTCACAGTATACCTTATTAAAATTTTCCAATGGGGTCACACTAGAGTCACTGACAGGGTTGAAGAAACCTGGACCTGAATTGCAACTTTTTTTTCTTTTTCCTATTTTTATGTTTGCAGGGACGGAGCTTCACCTGGCTGGGTGAAGAAGATGTGGCATATTCAAACTGGAAAGATGGGGAGCCCAATCAGATGGCTGGATGTGGTCACATGACCACTACTGGCCAGTGGACTATGACTCCCTGTGATGCTAAACTGGAGGCTGCTATCTGTCAAATTAGTGGTATGTGTGTGTAAAATCACACCAGCACATCTTGTAAAAACTATCAATCCAGTATTTATTCATTATATTAGATTCAAATATATTTATCCCTGATGTTTTTCTCCCTGCCAGAAGAGCCTGTGAGTCACCAGTGGATGTACCCAGGCCATTGCCCCAACTCTCTGGGAGAGTGGGCATGGGTATCTTTCAGAAACCACTGTTACGCCTTTAACCTGCAAAATCTTAAACTACAGCAGGATGCACGCACATCCTGTATGAAAGGTAGGGAAAAGTTTCAGAGTCCAATCTGACTTAACTCAGACTCTGGCTGGGCTGCCTGCACAGCTCATGATATTGAATTGAAAGTCAATTAAGTGCAACACTTCTGACCTTCTCCACTGCAAACACAATTGACAAATTGCATCAATATGTCTAAATTTAGAAGTGTTTCATTGAGCCTGCATCACTGTTAAATTTACCCTCACAATCAATTCACATGTCTGTTTTGCTCTGTGTCTGTCTATTTCTTTCCGTTTTCTCTCTTCTAGTGGGAGCTGAACTTCTCTCTATCTTGGATGAGACGGAGAACGGCTTTGTATGGGAACACATCCAGAGCTTTGCAGAACAGGCACACGGAGCTTGGCTGGGCATCAGCGTGAAAGGTCCGGTAACGTTGCCTCAGACAGTCCCTTCCAGCTCTCTCTACAGCAGCAGATTTATTAACCTTCAGCTTTTCAAAAGTCTTTTTTTTTTTAATCCAAGCTTATTAACTTAGGCTTTTTTATTTAACTTTAAAATTATCACACTCTGCTTGCAGATAAGAAAAGTTTTACCTGTTTGATTATGATTTCATTTATATAATAATAATGAAACTATTAATTAAGGAGAGGAAACCTCTTAAAAACTGCTTCTCTGATGTCAAATAAATGTGATAACACAGTGCAAGGTGCATTGTCTTGGAAAAGTTAATTTATGTAAACTTGCATTACTGAAATATCCTGAAATATGTGTATTAAAGGTGTACTATGCAGGATTTGTCAGTTGATGTTTATAAACATACAGCATTAGAAGGCCCCTCCTACCGAGTGAGCGAGAGAGAGTGAGTGAGCGGTTAAGCAGACACGCAGACCTGCAGCTCTTTATAAGTCCATGACACAGAGACGGAGAGCAGAGTGGAGCAGAGGAGAGAGACGGAGACAGTGATGTAGCCTGGTCGCTACGCTACCAGCCCTGACCTCACACCCTGTGCGCCGTTATTGGCTGGGGGCTACGCACCCACTGACCAAAGGCTGCGGCGTCCCAAACACATCAAAATAAGAAGAAAATACAGGCAGAGGGCAGCGTCTCTGCAGATAAATACACTGACACACTTCTTGTGGGTCATAAGTAATGATTGAGAGGGATTACTTTTGTATGAGTCTATACAATTGTTTTTTTTTTTTTAGGAAAATCCTGCATAGTGTACCTTTAAGCTAATGGGAAGAAGTAAATCCAATATTGGAAATGCATTAAGCAGTCAAGATAAGACTAATGAAACACTTCTGCTTGAGTGTGTTTGAAGCTCCACTGAGTGTAGGCTACGCTTGTGTTCCCACCGCAGGTAGAGGTCTAGTGTGGAGCAAGGAAACAGAGATGTCGTACACCAACTGGGAGACACATGACGTCGCCTTTTCTGTTCTGTCTCCGAACTCCTGCTTCTGGATCCAGAGCAACAGTGGCCTCTGGAAGCCGGGCTCCTGCAGAAATCGCACACACGGGGTCATCTGCAAACGGCCTCGCAGTAAGCACACATAAAACCGCTTAAACTGAGGGGTAATCATTTTCAGGACCAGGTCCAGTCAGCAATAAGACCACAGCAAATTAAACTGTTTTCGAGGTTTAAATGCTGAAAAATATCCTTGATGATGACAACGTCCTTTAACAGTTTCACTAACTATAAACTATACTAGTTGCTGCTTATTGGGGGCTGACGTTTCAAGGATAATATTTATAAAACTGTTTTAGCGTTGTATCTGAGGGCAGATGTCATGATTCCTGTTAGTAAGTGAGCGCAAACAAAGTGACAGCAGCTTATGTTAATAATCATTTGGCAAATAAAATGACTCATACATAAACATATCTTCTTTGTTACATTATAAGACTAGAAATCTATGATATCTTATCCACACATAGTGCACAGTGGCCTGTTTTTACAAATCTGTTCTGGTCTGACAAACCAAATTATGTTATGTACCTGTGTCATACATCTTCTGAGTTTAATATGTTACAAGATCATATTTATTGGAAATTACGTGAACCTTGTGTTTCCTTATTCTTATCCGCTGATGATATATGAGGAGTCATGTAAATGATTGGATGCAATTTGTAAAAGGTAAAAAATTCAGCTTTTGTTCAGGGCTGCAAATATTTTCGTTACGTGCCGCCATTTGCCTACCACTGCTGTATATATACTCTAAGCATAAACCCCTAGAATGATTGTAAAAACTTTTCAAGTTTGTAGACAAGGCGGAGTAACCTGAGAAATGATCCTGTTGTGGCTTGGATCATGTGTAATTAAAACTAATAATGATTGCTAAATACTAAAGCAGTACATTTTTAATAGTTGTCCTTTCTTCCATTTGCAGGTACTGAATCTGCGGCTGTAACCAGTAAGTATAATCATGGATCCGTGTGTTGTAACCTATATATCTGAAAGTACAGTATGCTAATTCTGACATCCTATCTCCTATCTTTGCCTAGTAGATGGAGACCACCTGCCCACTCTGATTGTCGTAATGGTGACAGGCCTGGTGCTGGTGGTGCTGATCGTAGGCGTGATCTACTTATATCGTCGGCGAACTGTTGGGTCCCGGGGGTCCTATGAAGGTGCCCGCTACAGCCGCACCAACTCCAGCCTTGCCGAGCAGACAGAGAAGAACATCCTTGTATCTGACATGGAACTGAACGAGCAGCCAGAGTAGCAGAGCCACCCTGGACCGACCGACCGACCCAGGACTGGAGTGGACTCGACCCGGGAGAGGCTGATTACAATGTGCTGACTCAGACTCTGATACACATTGTGACATTTATGTTTTTTTTTGTTGTCTCTTATGAAACCAAAAAAAAAAAGTTTTTTTTGAAGTGCTGAAGAGCTGTGTAGAGCACAGCGGATGTCAATTGAATTTTTTAAAATGAAGCCCCGGATTCTCAAACCTCTCTCTTGCAAGACTTCACAGTTGTAGGACTTTCTTTCTCTCTAGACAAATCAGATCCTACACTACATAAAGCTTTTATCCGAAAGCATTAATGAAGGCCATAAATGGATCCACTGGGAGTTTAGTTTTATCGCATCTGGAAAAGTTTGACATAAAATCAGTTTTATGAAATGACTCCACGCTGTCTTCCCTGGTGCCAAAGTAAATTTTTGCACAGTGTATATTTCCTTTCTTTTTTCCATTTTGATTGAAAGACTTATAAAGCAAGAACAATGACTATAACAGCAACAGATTGACTCCTAACTAAAACCATTCATCTTTGTCATCTAAATATCCACACAGTCTTCTTCAGGACCAAATGCATTTTTCAATTTTGTAATTTTTTTTTTTTTTTTTTTTTTTTGCCACGACAGTATTTACCTGAACTTGAGGTGTGTTTGTTGTTCCACTGCGTTAATGTAATTTCCATTGATTTGCCATTATCTGTGCAGCTGTAGAGAACTTGTTACTGATGATGCATGTGTGTTTTTTTGTGAGCCTGCCTCTCTCCTCTTTTCTCATCTGACACGTCAGCACCAGCTGTCAGACGAGCAGAGGAGGAAGAAGTCCAAATGTGAATGTGTGGAAGGTGACAGGGACCATTTTCAGTGGTGACCTCAAACCGTCTGAGGGCAGTACACTAGAATTGTGCACATATAAGTAGAACTTAGCTTTGAAAGCTGGTCTTTAAATAGACTACGTTGTCTTTTTGGTACAGTAGGACTGAAGGTTGTCATCAAATGATCAGACTTTCAGCTTCCATGGCTCTGTGTACATTTTGGCACTTTTTTACTTTTATCTTGAGCTAATTCAGTCTTAGTCATCCATTTGCCTTTAGTAATTATCCACAAAGCTCAATTCTTGCTCATGATTCCTTACTTTTTGTTTGTTTTGGCTCTTCATGTCACCATCTGGAGCTGATTCAGCATGTTTTAAGGGCAGCAATTGTCTTTGTATGCACCGTGAAAAAGGGTTAGTAATTTGATATTTGTCTGATTCATCATTTTTACGGACCGCAGTTCACTTCTCTGTATGTGTTATCACTAGGATATTCTTCTGTCTTTTTGTCTTTTTAATGATGCAGGCTTCACTATGTGTTTTGCTTTAAGTACGACTGACTGGTAAAGACATTTGGAAACTTTCCTACTTTTATGGGATAATTGCCAACAGTTGAACCTCTTTTGCCCCACAAAGAAAAACATCCCTCATGTGAATGATACCGTTGTATATATGAGAGCCAAAGAATGTTTTAAAAGTGAATTCACTCTTTTGTAAGATAAATTCTCCTTCTTTTCATTCTCAAAATCATTTCAAGATTTCACATTTTCATTCAAGGTTAATTTTTCCTACTCAAACATTTTTCTTTTTCCTTCAACTCTTGCCTCTCTGAGAGCATTTCTGTCTTCCTGCTCTGAGGAATGCTTTGGAGCTGTTTCAGTCTGAGGCTTTTGGTGTTTCACTGAGCTGCAGTGAAGAAAATAAAAAGGTTTTTTTTTTTTTTTTTTTTTTTTCTTGCTCCACCAGTTGGACTAAGATAGAGGGGGAAGGGAAGAGGAGAGGGAGTAAGTAGGTGTGTGTGTGTGTGTGGAAGTGTGTGTGTGTGTGTTTGTCTCTGTGCGTGTGTGTGTCTCCAGCTGTGGAATGTTGAGTCGGCAAGAAGAGCTCAGTGGCATGTCTGGAACCAATCAGAGAAGGAGGACTCAGGGACATGAAGGGTCAGAACGGAGACTGAAAAAAAAAAGGAAAACTAGATGGAGGAGAAAAGGGAAAAAAGGAGGAGTGTGAGGAGGAGTCAGGGACGTAGGGAGCAGAGCGAGGCAGGAAAGATGGAGGAGCGTAGAGAGACCCTGAGGTTTGTCTCAGGCTTACCCTGTCCTCTGCTGGTCGTTTACTGTACAGGTCTGCCTCTATATGCAGTAGATGTGAAGCGAGCGAGGTGGTGATGTAAAGGTGTGACGACCCTTGATGTGTTCCCCGTGAGATCATGTCTGTGACGCAGGCCAGCTCATGTCCCTGTGAAGATTACCTGAAGCACCTGTTCAACTTTTTTTTTTTTTTTTTTTTTTTTTAAATTTTTGTGTCATTTTTATATGAAATGAATAAAGTCTATGTTCCAAAAGCTTCTGCTTTCACAGTTACTACACTATATTACACCATATTGTTTTTTCTTGAGCAAACTCTTTCGTGAGGAAATTACCTTTTAACTGTCACATTCAGAGATAAATGGCAGAGTAACCATTTGTTGGAAAGTTTTACAAGTAAGTGAAACACGAGCAAAGTGTTGACTGTGATGTTGATGTTTTTCCACAAGGGGGAACACCTCACCTGCTATATGTGACGTCTCCTCCTGCTCATGTTGTCATCTGATCTCCCTTGAGCATTTGTTTCTCACTGCCATTGTGTGTTTTCTGTCATATCAAGTCTCTGCAGAGGTACACGTTTTATGCTCTGATCCTCTATCGCAGAAAGACTCTTTGCTACGTGTTGATTGATAACATGTTTTCAGTTTCTTTACAATTGCAACTCTCTGTCTGCAGTTCCTCTGTTTTATTCCAGTCATGTGTGACTGTGGATGATAAGATGTGGTTGTGAGAGCGTAGTGTTTGACAGTGCGTGCATCTATAGTCAAATCACCGTTTGCAGATGATGTTTCATTTATAAAGCTGTTTGTCACTAAAGCTAAACTAAATCATTTACAGTCAGAGCTAACATAAAACCACACAACTAGCAGGAAAACCCAACAGATACACAACACACACGCAAATAAACATAGCAGACATACACTAACATACTTTGAACCACAGTATCTTAATGCAATACAAGGCAAGTCAGTACAAAAGCCCTGCAATAAATACCGCCTTTGTGAAGCTTGTGATTTTCACTTAAAAAAAAAATCAATGGTAAATTTTGAAGCCATGAACGTCATGTTGTTGTATAGATTGTATTAGTTTAGATTATATAGTGCAGCAGCTTCTGTTAATTGTGTCCACACCCTCATTTATCCTTCATTCGGAGCCTGCGTTGTGCTGCTTCGCATCACATCTCCACAGTCACTGTAAAAACACTTCACCTGTGCTTGGAGCCCAGAGTATAACACTGTCAGTCAAAGCACAGAATACCAGCAATGCTCCACCGCCTCCATACCCCAGCTGAACTATGTTCCACTAACACGGAGACACGTGGATGTTCTGAACCCAACACCTGGTGTAATGGGAGCTTGTGGCCTCTTCCTGCCAGAGACCTGCACCTTTGCAGCGTCACATCTGAGCCACTAAATTGCTTGTTATTCAAATCAAACAGGCTCTCTGTAATCCATCTCACTTAGGATGGGTGTCACAAGCTATCCAACTGCATGCCGCAGGCACTCAATTTAAAGCTTCCAGGGGCTATGCACTCCAACAGTTGTTTATAAGTTTCACCCCATCACCTGTCATTTTTAATGTTTCTCGTGTGTGTGGAAAGTATTCTTGAGGAACGTTACCTGCTCCTAAACATTAAATTTTTATGTCTGTTGAACTTCAGGGCTGATGTGTAAAACATCTCTACCATTAGCCTTATTTGCATGCCATAGCTGTAACTTGTAGTCTCAATACTTTATATGATGTATTTATCTCATGGCTGCATTGCACTTCAATGTTTTGTTGTCCTCGGTGTTTATTGTGAAGTTTTTTTAATATTTCAGGTGCAATCAAAAATATCACAGCAGCTAAGCAAGTGCAGGAAAACACTAGAACTGTTTCCTCAGCAACAGTGTACTCTTATACTCTTACTCTTATAGTTTGATACTGTGTGTGTATGTGTCTGCGTGTGTGTGTGTTACCTTCTTGCCCATCCCCATCATCTTTTATCATGAGAAGACCTGACCTATCCACCTAAGATGTTTCTTTACAGCAGATTCCCTTTTAATGACGTCAGTTTATTAGCATTCTTTACTAGCAGCTGCTTCATTCCTTGTTTCCCCCTTTTTAAATGATGCAGGAATAGCTCACGTAGAGCTCACATGGGTAATATAAAAGTGTCAGCGTGATATGAAAAGGGTCAAATCATGAAGAGGATTTCATGGTGGCCCGTGGGCTTCTTTTTGCACATGTATAGCAGCCATTGCCAAGGTAGCAGCCATCTTGCCTGAGGCGTCTCCAATGCACCTGTCTGGGGTTTTGGAGTTTAAAGACAGGCAGTGGCGGCGGAGGTCTCAGCTCTGGGAGTAACAGAACAATATCACTGTTTCACTCTTCCTCACCTCCTCTGAGATACTCGAGTAAAACCCTTCATGATCAATTAACCAACAACGGAGGGAAAAGAGAATGAAACTCTTTAGATGGCCCAGCTCATTGCCAAATCAATACCCTCTTAATTTGAACATTTGATGTGCAGATCCTGCTCTTGTTTTGTTCACAAACTGCTGTTTATTCCCCCTCCTCCCACTCCAAGGCTTCTTCCTATCTGGCAGTGTTGGCACTGCAGGTCAAGGGAAGGGAACCAGAGAGAAAGCAGCGTTAACAAGTGAAATTAAAAACCCATTCATTCTCCTCAGTCATCCATTTGGAAGCTGGCCAAAGGAGAAGCAGCTGTTGGGCTGCCAATGAAGGAGAGCAACAGAGAGCGGGAGGAAAGGAGGAGAGGAAAAAAGTTAATTTAGAAAGGGAGTTTTGAAAGGAACAGGATGATGCACTCTTTGCTCTGAATACCAGCAGTGGACTGGCTTCTTTTGAAAAGCAGCTGACTAAAGGTGACCAGGCTTTTAGCAGTCAGGGTCCCTCTGTGGAGCTGAGAATATGAGACTTGCAGGATCAGTGACATCTTTTAAAGCACTTCTCAAAACCTATCAAAGCCTTTTATTAATTCTAGCACACCGTTTCATTTCCAACATGTCTTACCTGTGTTTTGTTTAACTGTTGTTGTCTTTTTTTATTGCTGTGTATTTTATTCCATGTTATTTTTGTATTATTTTAGTCTGCAGTTTATCGGCAAACAGCACATGTTGATGACCATATTGAGTGTTTGGCACTCTCATTGACTATCCTATTACAAAAAACAATATGTGCTGAATGAGGTCCAGGATGCAACATAATGCTGTTTATTGTCACGGAAAATATGGATGTTTCTGCCATCTTTACCACCAGCAGTTGGTTTTCAGGCACTTGTCACCCCGTGTGATTTGTCTTACCTCGCAGCTCGGGTTGGGATTGTGTCAAGTGCTCGACTGTCAATCAGTCATCATCTTCGTGATAATGATTTGTGAGGAAAGTGTTATTAAGTTTGACTGAATGTTGGTTCCTACTCATTCTTTCTCAAATGGTGGTATCTAGCTATGCAGATAGCTTCACAGGTCTAGATGTTAGTGGATAACTGTCTCACTTTATGCCTTTGTTTCTCAATATCAATATACAATTTATCATATATATATAATACTTTTTATGTGGAAATTCAAAACAGCTTCAAGGTACAAATAAGCAGATGGTAATGTCTCTTCTTGGCTTGAAAAATCAAGGCACTTTATCACATTTATGAAACAATCATTTCCTCCATCATTTATTGCAAAATTGCCCTCAGTGACCTAACACAACAAGAAGATATATTAATCTAACTACCTCAATATAAATGGTACAGTTAAAGGGCTGTGAAGGTCGACACATTTATATTGTCTCATGGCGTATATGTATACCGCCATATTGACTGACCCTATGAAACACTGTGGAGGTGAACGGAGTTTATTTCTGGTATTCAAAGCATTGAAATATGACATTGGAGGGACTCAACAACAACATGTCCTACTAGAAACAAAGTCCTGGTTCCTTGCTGTCAGAAGTTTCTATTGCAGTTACTTTCTAACAAAGAAATTGTATCTTAGAGACCTCGAAAGTCACCTCAGCCGTCTAAACGCCTAAAGAAGTCACACTAGACACATACAAATATCATACCTAAACTTGTCTTTTAACAGTATTTTTGTTAGTATTCATAACTTATTTTTACTGTGATGTTTTTTTTTTTTTACTGGTTTACTGTTTCTACTTTCTTACTGTTATGTCTGTCTACCTTTGACTTTGACCGAGTCATGTCAAAGAGGAATTTCTGCTATGTGACAAACAATAAAGTTCCTTGAATCTTGAAATCTCAGAGACAGATCTGTCAAAACACCATCAAATGAAACCCAAACTAGCTGTAGATAGGGGTAAGTGGGAAAACATTTTTTTTTTCATGCGTGATTTGAGTGAAGTGAACATCTAACCCATCTAAGCACTGAGACTCTTCTTCAAGGGGAGCTCTATTAATATCGTGCTTGTATGCGGTCACAGCGTGCTTGCGCTACACCTGCTTCATTTTATGTTGAGGCACCATAGAGACGATGATGTCTCTGTCCTTTATATCTTCAGTGGTAAGAGCTCTTGGCTGAGATTGCTTCTGGTATGTCATCATGCAGTATGACAGCTCTCTATCCACCTGTTGTCACTACTAGATGCTTGTCATTGCCGAACCTGCCTGAACTGTGAGCGCTGAGTCAATATAATAATCTCCTTGGCCTGTGGGTCGCTTGATAAACACTTTGCAGACACACTGACATAAACAGAGATGCTGTACTTCACTCTCCAGCCGAGGAGGCCCCGTCTGGAATCAGCCACTGATTTTTAGTCAATATGTTTTTTATGGCCATGAAAACAACCCCTGTGTGCCAGCGCCTTTGGAATGGGGATCAAATTCACTAATCTTTGTCCAAATCAAAGCCTGCGCACTTCAAAGTGACTGGATCAGCAGAGATACACACAGAGCGCCAATGTCAGAGCAAGAGGAAGAAAAAAGAAAAAAAAAAAAAGCTTTGCTCTCACATTGCTGTCCAAACTCATTTAAACTCCTGTCTTTCTTCTCCCTCCTTGTCTTTCCAGTGAGTTGCAGTGGCATTTCGCTTCAGTTTGAGCCATAATGGACAGTCGTAACAGAGAGGGCCAGAGGATGGATGGCGTGCAGATGCAGGTTGGTGGTGGTGGTGGTGGTGGTGGGGGGGTGGGGGTACTGGAGGCTGGGTGTGGTGCAGTTATCTCCTCTGTGCAGATGAGAACATGCTTTTACCTGTGGGATGCTGCTCTTTCTCAGGCCAAGGACAGCATCTGTGTGGTGAAAGGGATTACGGGCACTCTGTTCCCGGTCTCTGCCTTTGGGGAAGTTGGGATCCATGCTTGGTTGTCTTGTTTGTTGGCCATTTTTCATGTATGTAATTAGCATCCTTAATGGGCCTAATTAGAGCTTACACAGTTTGCGCTAATTTCAGAAGCAAACCCTTTTATGTGCAGATGATAAATCGATAAGGGAGCCGACATTTAGCCGGAAAAAGTCTCACACAGACAGAATTACAACACTTATTTTGTATAAAACATGATTGCCTGACTGTTTATTTCTCTTTTATATCTATTTTCTGCCTCAGAGACACTATTTGTTGAACTATTTTGTGGCTTTTACCTCAACAAGAGCACTCTTGTGCCACAAAATGAAGCTCAGTGATGGGATGACTTCACAAGGTGCCCACTCTTCCACCTGCCTGACGATAATTCCTCACTGTAAACAACAAAAGGTACCATTATCACCCCTAACCAGGGACAGGATTAGATACGTCCTCATTTGCATGGATTTCCACCCAAAATAATAATGAGGCACAAATAAGGAAGAAATAGAGACAAAAGGTGAAGTTAATTTATGGAAAGCTTGGCTGCTCCTATGCTCGCTGCTTTGATGCTTAATCCGTTATTAACCCGCACAACATTAAGCATACACACGTGAACATGCATGTGCGCACACACTCTCGCATGCACACACACCTTGAGGAGCGGAGGATTCCTGAGTCAGGGGAACCAGGTACTGAAGCCAATGTAACCCCTCTGGGAAATAAAGATAGGCCGAGGGTGCATAAGGAGTGAGATGAGGCTACTGTGAAGACATGCCGCGGAGCAACAACCAAATCCCCCTTGTGTTTACTCTCGCTGGTTTCCAGGGCAATGGCAGGAGCCTCTGCTTTTCCTGTGAAGGCAAACCCACTTAGAGGAGAAAATTCAGTCCTTGAAAATAAAATGTTGTGGGGGGAAAATGTACCATTACCGAGAGCTTCTTCTCTTTGTGCAGTATGTGGCTACACAGATGTGTGTTTGTGTTTGTGCGTGCCTTTTAAAATTAGCGACATAAAACAGGAAAAACTGCTTTCTGACCATAAAATTTCTTGGCTTAATCTCATTATTGGCGGGCCTTTGAGCAAGACATGACTATGTCACATCTTAGTGACCATCAGTAGATTTCTGTAGTTGTTTTTTCTGCTAATCAACTGAGTCAAAATGAGTGTGCACCTATGATTATGTCTGAGTGTATATGTGTGTGTGTGTGTGTTTTCACTCAGTGGTTTGCAGCTGAGTGTTTTCAGTCAGGATATACAGAGATGAGCTCCATTGTTGGCATAAATTGCTTGGCCCAGGCATGCTGCCTCTCCACTGGGCATCTCCCCCCCCTCATACTGATCGATCTAATCCTTAGCTATAATGAGTTTCTCTGTCTGAGAGCGAGGGGTGGGCGTGGGCCGGGCCATGAAGTGGAGAGGAGAGTGAGCAGGAGGAGGTGGAGAGATGAGGGCTACTGGTGGAGTTGCTGGTGATTAAGGGAGACGGACTCAGCCAGAGAGAAGTGTGGAGATAGAGGAGTAGTAACAAGAGCTGGGTGTTGAGAGAGACAAAGTTATCAAGTCATTATCTGACACCAGATTACCTTCATGAGGTGATCTGTTTGTGGCCATTCTGTGTCTATGAGAATCTCACAACCAACATTAGATGCTTGTTGCTGTTGAGCTGTTTATTAACCTATCTTGTACTTTTTTATTATTAACCCAGATAACATACCGAAGTGGGCCACTTGAAGCAATGATGCAGCACTGCTGGCCTTCTTCTGGCCCGGACAAAATGGATATGAGCCTGAAATGGCCCACATGTAAAATAGCAAATATGGCCCAAATATCCCAAATCAAAAGTGAGCCTTTTTTGGTAAAGATGCGGTGTTCTCAGGTATGTGTATTCTGGATGTGGGCCAGTTCTGGTTCATCTGGTTTGTTCTTGGTTGACATATGGCTTGCTTTTGGCCCAGATCTGGGAAACAGGAGCGGACTGCCCAAGTGTGGCCTGGATCTGGGCCACAGCCATTTTGCTAGCTGGGAAATGAGTCGTTAAGGTTATGAAATGTCAAAAAAGTTTGACTAATGCCGATCACTATTTCCAAAAGGCCAAAGTGAATGTCATCAAATTATATGGAACAATGACAAAGCAAGCAAGTCCTCATATTTGTGAAGCTATAAACAGAAGAAGTTTCATTTCTACTTGATTAATTACCAAGGCCAATTAATAGGGTGGTAATGCAAAGCAGCTTTATCTGGCAAGGCTATGTAGTGGTCAATCAAATATATGCAAGTGCAAATTGTTGGTGATTACTTTGTAATATAAATGCTAAATTACTGTTAACCTCATGACTGTTGTGCCCAAAGATAAAATGTTGTTACTGTGATAACCCTCCAGAGTTGTAAAATCCTGTGTGTGAGTGTTAAACACTGTCATGTTTTGGTGTTGGATAAGCTGTCACGTTCATGGATCTGTTACTCAGACCTGTTTTCCTGGATTGTATTTAACTATCTCACTGATAAGCCCCCACAAATGCAGTTTTTATCACCTGACATACTGTATGTTTAACATGTTAAAGGGGACATGTCATGCTTTTTGTGATTTTCTGTTATTTTTATACTGTTATGATGTTGGATGTCTATGATAAACACGGTCAAAGGTCCAAAACCTGAGGTGAATGTATGTGAAAATGCTCCCTGCAAGTCAAAAGCCAGGACTTCAGCCTGGTCTGAGTGCTTCATTCGCAATGTTACTTGTATTTCCTCTTTGTGATAACATCAGATTGTTCGCACATGCCCACAAATGGCCTTCGGTTGGTAGCCTTTGTTGCTAAGGTTGTTGCTAAGGCTGTTCCATGGGTTGTTCACTTTGTCCACTAACATATTTCGGATCAGATTCGGGCTAAATAAGTAGATTTTTAACTGTAAATCATGCAAACATATACCAATAAAGCCCCGGAATATAAATACAGACCTGGAAATATGCATTATATGTTAACATGCTAATCTAGCTGTTCTGCTTCATTCAAATAGCTGCGTCCATGGAACAAGCTAGCTACCTGCCTAAAATGCATACATTCTTAGTATGAAATGAAGATTACATTCTTTAGACATTGGGAAAAAATAAAATAAAATCCAAATACATAATTTCTGGTTGTTAGACACCAGAACACACTGAGAGCAGCTCGCAAAATGTCCTGCCACCAGCTACAGAGAGATGAAGCAGGGGAGGTAACAATGAAAGGCAGCCTTGCTTCCCTCTTGCAGAGACCAGAGAGAGCAGAAGAGACGAATAACAAAACAGAGAGGCTGAGACAGAACAGAGAGGACTGCTTGTAGTTCACAGACCGACTGTCCATCATCTCCCAGAGCGCCGGCACTCTGCACATCAAGGTAGAAGACATGAAGATTTCTCACTACATAAAAGGCTTTAGAGGAGCAATAAGTCACACATAGCCAACATCTCGGTGAATATAAGTCACCCTCCTCTGAACCTTCATATGCTGCGTCCAAGAGGTTTCTATGTCTGGCCTTCTTCTTCTTCTCATCCCTTATCCTCATGGAACTTAGAGACAAAAGAACAGAGTACACTGTTAAGTTTAAATATGATGTATGAGAACTTTCCCCTTTCTAAGAAAGTTGCTGTTCTCATCTTTATTGTCTCTTCCATCTGTTTCTGAAAGAACAGCAGAGTTGGTGAGTAAGGTTGCAAGTTTGTAACAAATAATTGTTTTCATTATTGATCAATATTTTTTTTATTCCTGAATTTGTTTGCCTATAAAATGTCAGAAAACTGTCAAAAAATATGATGAAAAAAGATTCAATTTACAATGATCTAAAACAGAGAAAAGCAGCAAATCTTCTCAATTAAGATGTGAAAAAGGGAATAATTGATATTTTTGCTTTATAAATGACTTAAATGATTATCAAACTTGCTTTAGAGTAAGTTTATGTTAGTAGACTAACTGATTTGTCAGATTCCATCTCTTAAGGCAAGTATGTAAAACAGTGGCACTGCATCTTCATGTGCTCCATGTATCTTTGCACGGTCGACCATCTCTTAATGATTTAGCAGGTTCAAGTGTAGCTAATCTGACCACCACGCGCCTTCAAGGCAACAGCCTGGCATGACAGAGGAGTCCATGTGAAAAGGCCTCTTTGTTGAGCCGTGTCATCATTTGTATTCAGCAGGATCAAAGTCCTCTCTGCAGCTTTAAAATTTGTCCTGTGGCTAGTGCTGCCGGAGCAGTGAATGACAATGTCAAGGGATGCAGAAGAGCTGCACATTTACATAGAAATGGCTCTCGATATGAATGTGTACGGAATCGAATCAGAGCCTGGAATTTGAGATTGTGCAGGCATGTATCTGTCTGAGTTTATATTTTTGTGTCACTTTTCTTTTAGACTTTTTTTGGTGTTGGCGTTTTTACCTTTATTTGATAGTATGACAGTGAAGACACAGCTTGATTACAACCTGTCTGATCTTGTTTTGTGCCCCGTCGGCTGCCATGTTTACAGATTTCAGCTATTGCTTCAGTGAATACTGTTACAAGTTGTACAAAACCAGAAATCTAAATGAATACATTTCTTCATGTTTTAAGGCTCAATCTGTGATCCAAACGTAAACCTAAATTTAAAAAATGCACATAGCTCTTCTCCTAAATTGACTGTCAGGTCTTTTAGTTGACAGATTAACATTAGACAGTAAATAAATATAAGCTATTAATGTTTTCTGATACCATTAAGGGGATGTTTAAATCAGTAATGTTCATAAACACAGAAGTAAAAAAAAAAAAGCAGAATTTTCATCATTAAGAAAAGTTAAATTATGTATGTAAATGATGGTCAGATATACAATAAAAAATAAACACCCGGCTTCTATGTAACACTAATTCTGTGTGTCGTTTGTTCAAATGTGCACTTCATAGACGGATAACATCTTGATCTGTATTTCCACATTAAAAATTCATTTGTTTCACTGAGGGCTCAAATCAGCTGTAATCTCGCAGGCTACATGTCACAGCCTGGTCTTTCTCCTCTTCATCACTGGGAGAGAGGCTGTCGGAGCATATACTGATTACACTGTGGCCGCATTGACATCCGCCGTCTTCATTATTGTGGGAGACACACAACAGAAAATCAATAGGGTCATTGTAGACTTAATCATTTCTTCGTGGTCCTGCCTCATGCGACGCCAAAGTACCAGGCTTATTTCTCGACTAGTTCTGTCCTTCTCCAGTGTTCAGTCTGTTGCAAAAAAAAAAAAAAAAAATGCAGGATGGAACGA
This sequence comes from Thunnus thynnus, assembly GCF_963924715.1. Taxonomy (NCBI): domain Eukaryota; kingdom Metazoa; phylum Chordata; class Actinopteri; order Scombriformes; family Scombridae; genus Thunnus; species Thunnus thynnus. The sequence goes on along the minus strand of NC_089533.1, from coordinate 8,068,386 downwards.
TTAATGAGCCATTAAAAGTTTCAGAAGCAGATTGTGAAAGAGAAAGGTGAAGCCTTTTATTTTAGGATTTGGATGAAGGAGAAATTTTCAGTTGAAAGGCTTGTTTAGTGCTGTGGATGTGGCATTTTGGTTCCCTGTTTTTGAGAAATATCAGAATTTGAAGCTGAATATGAATCAAACTGATGAGGTATTTCTCTTCGTCTCCATGGAACCACGTCAACATGTTATTTTCACTGCAACTTCATCCTATTTAAAGAATTAGATTAGTATCCACATTTCCACGCTCAAGACTGACATACAGTATTATATTTTCCCACACTGTGTATATGACTGATAAGTATATACACAACACTTTATTGTTGCTGCATATACATTTTTCTTCCTCTTGCACAGTTGATTGCAACTGGGATAATGACACCACACATCAGTGTGCACACTGTCACATTTTATGTAAATCTGTCTCCTCTATCTGGGATTCTTTTTTACAAAGTGATCACCCAGCAACACACATATCCAAATCTGCAAACCATTTCCATGTTATCTGCATCTTTTATTTGAATATATTCGAAAAGATACAGCAGACCTTTTACACACATACAGTTTGCATTAATTCGACCCACTGTTGGCAGATTATAGTAAATTAGAAAAAACTTGCAGATCAGTTTTATCCAGATTTTTTTCATATTATTACATTATTATTATTTAACACTCACTATATTAATATTTTGATCATGTCAAATTCTTTTTGTCCCAAAAGTCTGTTGCTGCATTTTTATTGTAAATGCTTCAGGCTATGGTTTTAACACAAATTATGGAAGCCGAGAACAGCCGTGCTTGCAATTATTTTTTTAATGCCGTTATCTAGAGATCACGAGTTAATTATCTCGTGATCTCGAGATAACAAAGCTCGTTTTCTCGTGATAACGGGTTAATTTATTTATTTCATTATCTCGAGAGAAACATAAGGCCTATTTCTCGAGATAACGAGATAACAACTTTTGTTTTCTCGAGATCACGGGATAAGTATGGAGAACTCGAAAATGAGTGTCTGGTTCATTTGATCACACTTGATTTCAGCCTTCAAGATCACTGTCATGACTGTCGGGGAGGATTCATCCCTAATTCATCAAAGCATTTAGAAAAGTAGTAAGTGGTTACTATAAGCCTTATTAACAAATGACCAGTTAATTCCATATATATTTGCACATCCATGCACTGAAACAGTTTTTGGTAAATAACCTTTGGTAAATGAAATATGACAGAAAACATGAGACAGATGACAGCAGTGAGTTCTTCATGACTTCTTGCCCCGAATCCTTACACATAAAAGCAATGTCAAAGTTTGCCAGCAGATGTCGCCATTTTGATTATATCAAATGTTTCGAAACACTGAACCATTTTCAACACAATTTGCTTCATATGATTCACTGCTTCAGAAAGCTTCGTTCCTCCCAACACTAATGCTGGTATGGCACTCCTGATCTCTGATAAACATTATAAATAAAAAGAGGAAATAACCTTTTGTTTTCTCGTGTTGATTATCTCATTATCTCCAGATAACAAAGCTCCTTTTCTCGAGATAATGGAATAATTAACTTGTGTTCTTGAGATAACGGCGTTAAAAAAATAATTGCAAGCACGGCCGTTCTCGGCTTCCGTATTCTAGTAACCCCTTACTACTTTTATAAACTACATGAATTAGGGATGAGTCCTCCCTGAGAGTCATGACAGTGATCTTGAAGGCTGAAATCAGGTGTGATCAAATTGACCTGTTGTCACGAGAAAACAAGCTTTGTTATCTCGAGATCACAAGATAATTAACTTGTGATCTCGAAATATGAGCATTAAAAAAACAATTGCAAGCATGGCTGTTCTCGGCTTCCGTACATCTATGTAAACATCTAGATGATAAGCTAAGTTACAACTGTTAACTTTTATCTGACCCCTTACAGTTTTTTTTCTAACTTCCTCAATTCCTGTCGTCTGAAAAGCATCAATAAAGTTAAATTTTAATCAATTTTATTTGTGCAGACCAAAGTTTGGTATTCTGCATACATATGCTGTTGTGTCCCTATAAATGGAAGTAATATAATCGCCTAAAGTAAAAATTATCAGCCAAAAAAAGTAAGGCGAGAGTATTTAAATGACTGTCGAAGGGTGGACAAGAGCTTGGATAAGTCGCTGGTTAAAAAGGATTGTCTAAGCTGGTGTGTAGCCTTTGGCAAGAGATTATATTAAACTCTGGTGGAACTTGCCTCGCAGCCATGCATCAGATCAAAGACAGTTTCAGACCGTACACTATTTAAGATAGTTTCTGGATTAAAAATTCTTCTAAAGTAGGATTTCAGTCTGTTCAAAGTTTCTTTCCCCCTCTACTTGGACAAGCAGGTTAATCTGCTGTAGCTTGAGCACAACAGCCATCAGAAACTGCTGTCAGCCTGTATGGAGGAAGAAGGTTGACCAGCAGAGAACTATAAGACCGTCTAAACCAAGCCAGTATCAGGGTCACCTCAATACCCAGGGAAGTTTAAATGTTGTAAGATGCAATGTCCCATTTTACGTCTTTTGCGAGGCAGTTTGACCTCTGTGGGCATACATGCCTCCGGTCAGTCGAGGTAAGGTGACTGGACTGTGGCTTTGCTTCAGCCCCTGGGCTTGTTGTATGTGCGTGTCAACCCAAGACTCGCGTGTTTATCATCTCATCTTGTTCTTTTTCCACTACTGACATGCCTTAGGATTTAAAGCGCTCCTTTATGAATTTTAATGTCCACTCCCGATCTTGACCCACTGGCTAGAGAGAAAATCTCAAACGCTAAAAAACACTGACATACAAAACAGACACATGGGAGCAGCGGTCGGTGGTGTTCACTAAAAGCGAGGAGTGTGCTAAATTATTTAGTGGACATTGAGAGGCTGAGCGGTGAACAAGGATGGAGTTAAAATTCAAAAAAAACTGTGTGTTGTAGCTATGTATGATGGATGGTGTGTTTGTTTCTCAGTAGGATCCAATGTATAAGAAGTAGCTTATGAGGATAACTCTAATTAATTACAACTTTGGTTGTATTTTTGTGTTTTTTTTGGCTTTTTTTCCCATCATTTTTTTTTATCATTCAGACAATAAAACAGGTTGTAAACAAGCCAGTTTGGCCAGATTATTTAACCCTCTTCCAACAACATATTTAACATACTAGGACTACCAACTGGGGACACCAAGAATAAACTACTGTAAGAAACAACCATCACTGCAAAATGTTAACGCATTCCTTCTCAAAACATCATTAGCTATGTAATTAATGTCATCTAAAGAAAAATGAAAAATGATTATTAGTAAAGTTAGTCAATTTGCATACTTTTCTTTAATACAATTTGCAGCTTTTATCTCAAGTACAATCTTTCCACCAAGCCTGGAATAGGACTGACAGAGTCCTTCTACCCCCTTCATAGTGTGTGATACTCTACTCCATGGCAAACATGAACTCAATAAATCTATTAAAACTGCATAGGCGTAACTGGATGCTACTGACGAGGGTCCCCCAGGACTCCAATACATTGGTATTTTTAAGGCACTAATTAAAACAGACACAGAAAACAATGATATGAAGTCATTAGGAACAAATTGATTGACAAAATCATTAAAAATTGGAATGATAGAATGAAGAACCTGTGAAATATGACAAAAAGTGTATCCCTGGGGTCTGTAGGTACCCCATTTGGTAGGATTAAGGTTAAACCACTTTATTTGGAGGTAAAGCTGAAAGTGAGCACACCTGAAAAGTGTTAATAATCTTTTGTTTTAAAACTGAATGTGCACAACTATTGAAAGTGAGGAAAGTCCAACCGGTCTGAAAACTGTGATCCACATTAGTTTGGGTCATAATTTTACTGTTCAACTTACATACCATAGATATTTGAATGAAGGACACAGCTGCTGATAGGACAGTGAATTTGCATGAAATGTGTGTGTGTGTGTGTGTGTGTGTGTGTGTGTGTGTGTGTGTGTGTGTGTGTGTGTGTGAGTGTGTGTATGCGTGTGTGTAAAAGGATTACCAGTGGGGAGTAAATGGGCAACCTGCCTTCATGGAGAGCCAGAGTGACACGATGGCTCGCATCAACATACATATCCCAGCATGCACGCTGTTTTTTATCCAAGCCTTCCTTCACACTCCCTCCCTCCCCCTCTCCCACTCTCTCTCTCTCTCTCACCACTCACTCTCCCTCCTCTCTCACACTCAAACCACACACAAAAACAGACATCAGCAATTTACATGAAACACCGTGCCCGTCATGCCAGCGAGAATCGGTAATGTGACGCAAATCAGCCTACTTTGTCTCATCAAGAAGTGATGCTGAGCCAGCGGGCAGTCTAAACCTGCGCATCGCTGCCTCCTGACTGCTGCCTCTTTGACTTTGAAGGCTGCATTCGCTCACCTTTAGTGTCTGTTTGCAGGCAAAGTTTAATCCCAGATCGACAGCCACGCAGCAGAATACAGGCCATGAATACTGAGAGGTGTCACTTATTTGTTTCGCTTGGCTCTCGCTGCACTGAAACGACAGTTTTTCTTTGCGTCGTCATCCACTTATCTCATCTGTGTCTACATGTATGTGTGGTTGGGCTTACATACGTGTATTAAATGAACATGAGCAACATATGCCTGTGTTTTCGTCTGAAAGCATGCAGTCTTGTTTGCATGTACGTATCATTATGTGACTGAGTGCTTCATGAGCGATTCTCTCGACAGGCCAGGTTATAATGAGATCCCTAGGGCCGAACGCAGGCTGCCTATAAAACAACAGATGTGACTGGACTCGCTCAGTCTTCCCTCTCTCCCCAATAGCTGACAGAGCTGTCACTCAGCAGGAAGGAAGATGACTGACAGGTAGGGAGGGCCCTGGTGTAGGTGTGAACTACCATGAGGAAAAGGGGAAGCAGTCACCTGGGTTGACACTTGCTCCCACAGCTCGGCGCTCTCCAAACAAAATAGTCTGACAGCTGAAACATCCCAAATGTCAACAGCTCTATCGCAGCGGAGATGTGATGATGATGATGAGACCTTATACTTCTGCTACCGATGCTACAGTTCAAAAGCAAGAAGAATAATCTGACATTTAAAAGGCATTTGGAGAATTTCAGATAAGCTTCCATCTATAATCACATCGAAAATGACCAGCTACTAATGTCTTAAACGTGGAAGGCCTGTAAGCTGTGCAAATGGGGGGGGGGGAATCTGATTTCTCATGAATATACTAAAAGTGAATCCTTACATTTTATTTGACATTTTGCCACCCTTAAAATACCACTCTGATTCACATTCTTTATAGGAAAAAAAAATTATTCAGGATGCGATTTTTCACCTGTCTTTCTTCTTTAAGTCTCTAGAGAGAGCCAGGCAGGGGAACTGGCAGAGGCCCCCAGTCAAATGTTACTGCAGAGTGCCAGAGACATCACAATAGAGGTTCTGTGTGAGGGGAAGAGCAAATAGGCACACACACACACACACACTCACACAAAAACATCCCCTCTGCTCCCGGGCAGACAGCCACTGGCCCACTGCAGCCTCTCAGTCAATAGACGCAAATTGTGCTTCCTCTAACAGGAACCTGCTGCAGAAACCTGTTACTGCGCCACTAAGGCCAGAGCTAAATGTAATCATTAGCCAGGAGTGGGGTGAGATACAACCCTGTAATGATCAGTCCACTCAAATTACAAAAAAATGTTGAATAGACTGTTTTCACACAGTCAACATGCAGTGAAGTGTTTTATATAGGGATTTGTTTCTGTAAAGACTCATTGCTGCTTTTAGTCACACTAGTGATGTGGATCTATGGATGGCAATGTTGGTTGGCAGTCCCTTGGTCTGCCGGTTGGTCCAGCACTATGATTCAAACTGACATATCTCAGATTGAATGAATGAAATTTTTATACAGAAATGTACAAAATGTATATGGTTCCCAGAGGATGAATTCATCTGATGGTGGTGCCCTCCTGACTTTTCCTCTATCACCACCGTGAGGTTGACATTTTAGTTTTTTAGTGAAATATCTTGACAAATATTGGATAAATTGCCATGGAATCTGGTACAGATATCCATTGTGCCCAGAGGATTAATCCTATTATAAATGATTTTTCGTCTAGTGCCACTAACAGGTCAAAGTTTCACTAATCCAGCAAAATATCTCAACATCTTCTAAACAGATTGGCCAAAAAGCTCATACAGACATTTATGGTTCCCAGAATATCTTAATGACTTTTGGCGATCCTTCGAGTTTTCCTCTAGCACCACCAAGATGTTGACATTTGTGGTTTTGAGTGAAATATCTCAACAATTCTCGGATGGATTACCAATAATTTTGGTACAGATATTCACATCCAACTCAAGATGAATTGTAATCAGGTAAACATTTTAATTAGTCCAATACTTTGGTTTGTGACCAAACACCTGCACAACTAATGATATTCCCATCAGCTTCAGCTCTACTTTAGCTCTAATTAGTGATGTTAACATGCTAACACACTTACCAACAATAGTTATAGGGGTAAACATTACACCTGCTAAACACCAGCAAGTTAGCATTGTCATAGTCAGCATGTGAGCATGCTGATGTTAGTATTTAGCTCAAAGCACCACTGTGCCTAAATACATCATCACAGAGCCGCCTGCATGGCTGTAGACTCTTAGTCTTGTTAGAAGTCTCTTTACTTTGATTGTGTTGTCAGAGCAAATACTGTATGTTTTATTGTAATTCCTGTGCAACTGACCCTTTAACCCAACTCTGACACTTGCTTTTGTTTACAAAACATATAGTTTATTAGCTCTGGTCATTTGCCATCAGTGCAACAATTATGATCTGACAGTGCATCTGGAATATTTTAGGCTACAGAGTGTTGTACACTAGTTAATCCCTGTGCTCTACCTCCCTGGTTTCTTTATGAGACAACATGTCATTAGCTAGATAATCAAGCTCGTTCCCATTATTCCTGCTCATTTTAATGAGCTGTATACATCCACAGCACGGCCTCCAGAGATGAGCCATCACCCAACAGGGTCTGATTTTCCCCAGCATACTCTAATGCTCTAATAATGTGTTTACTACTACTATTAACATTTTTTTTTGGTAAATCTGTTATCTTTGGGGCTTGATAATTAATGTTAAACTCTCAGGCACTGTTTGCAGACTGCTTTCTCTACAAACATATAATTAATAACAGCCTTAGAGTTGTACAGCATCTCGACTTCTGCTCCGTTGCCACTCGATCAGCACACACAGGCTGGATATTTTGCAGGCAAAATATGCGGCGTCTCCATCATCAGAGAAGGCTATGATGCATGACCTGCTTGACTCGGTTGATAAATGATTTATCAAAAGCACACACCACCAGTCTAGGTAAGGGTTGTGGACACAGAGATATGCAAGCAGGGAGAGGAATGAGAGCGAGTGCTGAATCTGAGAGCAGAACATTGAAGCTCCAGATGGTGTCAGTGACAGGTGTGATCATCACTGGGAATTACGCTACACTTGTGATACTCTGACTGCACAATGTGTGATATTTCAGCTCTAATTTCAGCTACACATCACACCACAAGAAAAGTGCCTTGAACATGAATAGCTTTTGAAAATCGACAGGAGCAACATAACCAAACAGGCTGCCAACGTTTGAACTGTTGGTAGAATGAAAAGGATAATAACAAGTTTCCAAAACATCAAACCAGCTTGTTTAATCAAAGGGTTTGCCCATCAGATTTTTGTAAAATTAATTTTGAGATTCTTTTGTAAACCTGAGAATTAAACAGTGTCAGATTTCTACAAATCAATATTATAATATTTAATTTAAACAAGGTAATTATAATATATTAATCTCTACAAACTATGGACATTCAAGGCTGTCTACATTAAAACGAAGTGAATTATGAAACTGAATCTGATATGGACTTAAAATTTTTATAGAAAAACAAGCAAAAATCCATTTCAGATGTAGCATCCCTAGTCAGAAACCGAAGTGGAATAAAGTCCTCTGACTGGTGCAGAAGTAATATCCCAGCCTTTTATAATGGTTGGCCTTGACAGATTTCACAAAGGGTGCTTGGGCGAAACCTGCTATTATGAAAATGACAATGAAAAATACCAATTACCTTTCATTTCATTAAAGTGAGTATTCATTTTAAATGGACAAAATGTATTTAATTTTGATTAAATTTGTTCTTTTTAATATTGGCAACCTTGGACTTCCATACTATCATTTGTGCACACTAGGATAAAGATGTAATTTGTATTGCATTTAGGAGTTTCAGTATTTTCTTTAGAGCTTTGCATTTCTTTTCTACTTTAATCCTACTTTTGCTCTTAATTACACCAGGGATCACATATGCTTTTATTGACTCACACTTAAATGCTCCATAGTGTGTGGAAATTTATACTGTCTCCAAAGTTTTTAATAGTTTCAGACTCTCTCAGGTGGATCCATGCAGACTCTCGATTCAGAGCATTAAAGTTGATGGTGGTATATAATCCGAAATATGCTTTGTGTGTTTATGTGTCTCCGAACACTATCTATTGGGTGCTTTCAAAAACTGTCTGTCAACTCTAGTAAAATAACAGTTTAGATTTCCTTCTTTTGGTGGCAGTTGCACAGTGACAGTTATACTTCACTGTTACCAACTTCCCTCCCAATCATTTTCTCTCCATTTATTCTTCTGAACTTAAAAGCACTTTGTCTTATTGTTCCTTCTGTCTTCCTCATTCCCCTCCTCGCAGTTTAAACTCCCTCCTTTGCACACGCAGGTAATGTTGCTGTTGCCATGATCTCTATTTTTACAAGATGTCTTTCTAACTCTATTTAACACCTCTTCAGCGGGATGAGAGGACACAGAAAGAGAAGAAGGTGAGAGTGGTAAAGAGAAGAGGGAGGAAAAAATGGCTGCAAGTGTTGTCCATTGCTCTGAATACAAATTGCAGCTGTCAGAAACTGAAACCAAGTGATATTAACATTTGGCTCAGCCTAATATGCTCCTTTGGCTTAAAATATAGCCGGTGTTTTCACTGCATCTTCATCTCAAACACCCATTATAATTGGCATTAATTCAGTGTTAGCAAGCTGTGAAAATGTAATTTCCAGTTCAAGAGCTCCAATTGGAGCTTAGCTGAAGTGGAGAGCATTACACTGTCTGTTGAATTGGTTTTGCCTGGCTGAGATTGCCCCGGCTCCTCTGCTGAGAGGGACGGGTTAATAGATTGAAGGCAGAAGAGGCTGAGAGAGAGAGCGATACAGACAGAGAGAAAAGAAAAGAGCAGGACTGTGGTTATTTAGAGGTAAAGGGAGGAGAGAGGCATGTGGAGGTGTGAGGGGGGAGTAAGTGATTGGCTTGATTTCCCCTGTGTGTCTATCATCATTGGGGAGCCGGTCTGGCTCCATCAGCCGGCTGGGAGCCTGGCTGCAGCTCCTAATGCCTCTTCTGCCTACATTGCATGGCTATTTGCAGGAAGGCGCTGTGGTTTGATGGTCAGACATATTGGTCATCATTGCCTTTTTGCAGGGAATGAACGAATGGCAGTTTCTTATTTGGCCCTCCTTTCCGTCCTCTCTCCTATAAATATGGTGGGAAGATTTGCTATATTGTGTTTATTCATGCTGAAAATCTTTTATTGGGCCTTTGCTTTATAGATGACTGTTTGCCAGTTTTCTGTCTTTCCTCGCTTTTGTTGCTTTGTTCTTTCTATTGTTTGATTAATTTTGAATGTGTGTGTGTGCACTGCCTGTCTGTCAGCTGCTTTTATGTTGCCGTGTTCTCAAGTTTTGTGGGATTTGTTCTCTTTATTGCCTGTCTGGTTCCTCCCTGAACTACTTGGCTCTACCACAAGTCTGTGTGATAGTTGGACGTCTCTCAGGACTCCTCGCAGCTAACCGGGCAACGCTGGCACGTCTCCGTGTTTGTGAGACAGCGGGCATGTGTTTGGTCCCACCTGGCAGGGGGAGATAGAAAGGGAGGGGAGCTTAAAGGAGTGTGAATGAGAGGCCTGTTGTGACACTGTGGGGAGCGGGTGGGCATATTGGAGAGCAGCAGGTGCTCAGCCAATCTGGGAGGTGGCCTAAGCCCCCAAAACAGCCACCTCAAAGGAGGGGGAGCCTCTGATTGGCTGCGGATCAAGACTGACAGGGGCAGCGATCACGTTGCTTTGCCAAGGACCCAGTCTGAGTGCACCTGGCCTGGAGTCACATGACCGGAGATGTCTCAGACAGACCCTGTGTGTGGTGTTTGTGCGTGGCTGCTTTGAAGTCCCTGGCTTTGGCTTGTTTTGTTGTGACCACATGGGGAGTGGAGGCAAGGCTCTTCCTCTCAGGAGAGCCGGTGGGAGTGGCTTTGTCTGTTTGCCAGTCGGCATGGATGTGGATGCTTTTCAGAGGATGCCTCTTTGTTTTTCAGCTAATTTGATTTTATTCTCACATCTCTCATCTCTCCAGGGGTGGCTGGTCAGTGTTCAGCCTCTTTGCTATTAGAATACCAATCAAACACCCACCAGTACCGACTAAACACTCAACAAACCCTGAGCCAAGAGCACCCGCCTCCTCACCTTGTGTCTTTCGAGTGTATACTTGTAGGCCAGCAGAGCCATCTGGATGGAGCATGACTGCTGCTGCTGCCCATTTATTCTACACTGGTTTTTTGAAGCATTGGTGCAAGTAAATAAAGCATTAAGATATGACTGCAAGTCTAGTGTTGTACCAACACTGGAACTGGCCTCATTTGTCATGAATAAGCAAGAGGAATGCACAGCTAATGCATATTTAATAGTCGTGTTTCTCTGGACCTTTTAAAAAGCATGTTAACCCACAGCTCCTTAAGATACTAAATGGGTTTTTGAAGAGCAGCCACATGTACATGCTTGAGATTACTCTCTCATTAATTATTATATCAAAGGGCTATGATGTTGTGATACAGAAATTGTGTTTTTCCTTTTTTTTTACCAGAGAGAACTGACTAGATCAACGCGGCAGAAGGATTCACTTCATGTCCTGTCTCCTCCTCAGTTCTCAGCTCTCTGACTTTTCTCCTTGACCCCGAATGACCCCTGACTCCAGTGGGCTGTGACCCAAGAAGATTAAATTACCAAGATGAAATAATAACCCCCACCTCTGACTGCACTGACCCCTGTCTGCAGCTCGCAAAGAAAACTACAGCTATTATGTCATTATTTCCACCCTCAGCAATAAAAGCTTGTAGAGGAAAATGAAGGGAGATAAGAGCAGGGGAGAGAACAGAAGACTAAATAGGACAGTCTATTCTTGTCAAATTGTTCATTTTTCTGTGTCAGAACAAAAGGTAAATCAATAGAATTGATGTTGAGCTCAAGGCTCACTTATATCATTCCTCCTTTGTCGTTTTTCTCTCTGTGAATTGCGATTTTGAAGATGTGCGTTGATGCGCGTCTGTGTCCTTTTCTTAGACTGATGTCAGAAGATTGTTTTGGGCCAATGAATGAGTTCACATCAGCTTTCAAATTTAGGCACAGAAGGATGTGGGCAGATTACGTTTTTTTCATTATTATCATTATTTTGTGTGGTAACAGAATTGCTCCAGCCTGTTTATGTTTGGTGTAGAACACTCACCTGTCACTCAAGACAATCCTCGGTGTCACTTTGGGATCCGCTGAGTCCTCCACCACTGCTGTGACCTCCTCTGTGAAATTCAGTGACCCATCCTCATTCTGGAAGAGCGTGTGCATGTTTGTGTGTGTGTGTTCTGGTTAGCCCTTGAGCAGATGGCAGAAGGACACCCCTTGTGTCAGTGACACTGAGCTCAGCACTGCACCCATCACTCACCTCTGTAAATAATTAGTGCTGTGAGTGTTACAGAGACACTAAACGTGCGCGTGCATGCGTGCATGTTGGTGGGGAGGAGTGTATTAAGATGTTTAATCTTCCAGGAGTGGCTCAACCGTGTTATTTAAGATAAGAGGGGTAAAATGTCAAGATTTAAAGCTGCTGTAATCAATACTTTTAAATTAACAATTTCTAAAATTACTATGTGTAAAATTAGGGATCGCTTGTAGTGATGAAACCTGTGGAGCCTTTTAAAGTCTTTTCAGCTCATTGTTTTGGTTTAACAGCCTGCAACTTCACTCTTTTGGTCCAACGTCACTGCACTCATTAATATTGTTACCAGGAGCAGCAGGCAGCTGTTTTCACCAAAGGATCACTGTACACTACCTGCCCAGCACCAAACAGCAGACAGACAAAGTTAGCTGGAGAGCATAGTGAAACATTTAGGAGCTGAAGAGTCAGATATTTTCATCAGGAGTTAGTGGAGACCAAAACTGAGCAACTAGGAGAGTGAATATTGGACTTAGATTCATCAGGTGTACCGAAACACGACTTAAAATGAATGCTAATGTTGCTCTGGATGTGTAAATAATTCACCATATCAACTTTATAAAAGGATAATATGTCAGTGTTGTGTTTACGGCTTGTTTTCACTGCTCCCAAGTGGCCAAAAAATCTGTTATTGTAGCTTTAAATTAGCTTGATTTTGACATGCAATTAATGTTGCAGGTCCCACACCTGAAATGAATTTATAAAGTGTAACCTGAATCTTTCCATAACCTTAATCAAGTGTTTTAATTGCATAAACTTAAACATACCTTAACCTTAAACATATTAAACCTTAATTATCCTGTAGTTGCAACACGCACACATTATTACTGGATGTAAAAATGTTACTGAATGTAATCCAGGGTTTTTGCAGAATTGCCCAATTGCAACATTCATTCGTGTTGATACAGCTGAGTCAAACTTTAAAGTTAAATTTCATTCCTGTGTGCAAGACAACCAAACAAACTCACATTGTTTTAATAAAGTCAGTGAAAAAAAATGATTACAACCACAAACTGATTTTATGCTGCACTGGCACGAATAGTTTTCCTCACAACAGCAGGTCACAGTAAAGTTGGTAGTCTCGCTGAGGAGTTGGAGGTGCGCTGCCTGTCGCCCGCAGCTCTAACATGTCATTGTGACTGTTTAACGCTGTGACTGTTTTTACTGTTTAACTGTTTTAACCTAATACAGCTGTGACACGGTGTAAAGAGAGCAAACAGTAAACAGTGAGGCTGTTATCAGTGAGTTCAATTTGTGCTGGATTACATGCATGAATCCCACTTGAATCCGACATGGGAATGGAGGACTCTGCTATTAACAATAAACACTACTGTTCTGAGAGATAATTACTGCATGCAAATACATCAAATTGCTTTTGAAGAAAACATATGACCATAAGGAGTATCAAAAACAAGGTTTGATTACATGAAAATCTTCAGTCTCCAAATGAAAGCTATTATAACTACAATTGACAACTTTGGGCTTCATACTTGCCTTTGTATGAGGTATCAAAATTACCAGGTCCATCTGAGCTTTATCTATCTGTGTCCTGTATCATCTGCTCTCCTGTTTAGAGTTGTCAAATTGGGTCTTACATTTCCACTCAGCCTCCTATTTCAAACACACATAATTCTGTAAGTAACGTGTTTATTCAAGGAGCACAAAAGCTGTCATTCCTTGTTTCCAGGAGACAAACTTGTGTCAAACTGTCTTCAGTAATTACCTTCATCTTACAGTGCCATCATTACCGGTGCCCACGCATGTGCTATACTACAGTCAATCTACATAATGTTCTTTTTTTACACAGAGATCATTTGTGCACAACTGCTGGGGCACATAAAACACCTACAAGAACAAACACACACAAGTAATTAAGTGAGAAAATCTGAAATTAAATCACAAACACAGGCTAATTTCCTTGGCAATGGCACGGTGAACACATCTCTCCTCATAACTAGCCATTTAGACTGAGCCTGTGTCATTGTCTTAGCAAAAGAAGTAATCAGTGCAAGAGAGATAAAGAATTATAGTAGAGTAGGAGATGAAAAAGAGAGGGGTTAAGAGGATGGGTGACTGATGGGCGAAAAAGAGAGAGGGCCTTTGTGAATGCAAGTGGTAGATGTATACATCTATAATCTGCTTAATTTTACATGCTGCTTAAACAAGCAATCCATTTTTAAATACTTCCATTTTCCTTGGCAAGTGCTTTCTGTGCTGAGGTAAAAGAGCTCTTTCTTCACTGCCATTTGCTGTCTGGCTCAGACACCGAGGCACTGAGGAGAGCTGGAAGCACTAAAGCCATTACTGTGATGTTGTCGTTAAGCCATGTCAATCATGGACATATTTCTACTTGAGAACATAAAGCTGAAAACCATCTTAAAACAAGTGAAAAATCTGTCATTTTTTTTGCTTTTTTTGTGTGTGTCTTGAGACTCAAAGTGAATTTTTTAATCTCAAATTTAGATTCATAATAATCAAGTGTTCAGCTCACCGGCTTTAAAACTATTCTTTGTTTCTGTTATCTCTGTCGTTTTTCTTCCTCCTTATATCCAGTTCGACCATACATCTTAGGATATGCATTTGTCAGACCACCTCAAATATTGAAAGATAAGCACCATCCATCAATGAGAAGTGTCTGTTTTATTTATTAAAATTACTTTTCTTGGTTTTTTTCACCCCGAGTATATCCTAGATGTGTGGCGAACGAGTTCATATAGAAAAATACTGTTCGTGTTGAAAGCGATGACTGTACATTTTCATTTCACCCATTGTGCATATCAAGTGAATCTTGAATCTTGAAAGTGAAAGGCATTTAGCTGCCTAGAGAAGATTTTCAGGGACTGTGTCAAATATTATTTAACAAAATGCCCCAGCCTGTACAAGGAGAAATGGCTTGTGGAAAAAAGGAGAACAGCAGTGCAGCAAGGGAAATAAACCACTAAGTTAAAAAATCATGAGTATTTCTTTCAGCCAACCAGCTGTCAGATGCGTACCTGCACCTATAACAGAATCACACATCCTCATGGCTGCCAGCTTTAGCCAAGTCAACAAACCTAAACATGCATTTGTTTTTGCCGCAGGAAATCTCCCCAGTGTGAGATGCATTTACGCTTGCGTGGCTGCAGAAGCCAGCTCTGGGCGTTCAGCGTGGTCTTCTGACTCTGCCTAGCTAACTTTCCTTCAGTGTGCCAGACCCTGACCCTGGCTGCAGGCCTGCCCCGGGGGTGTGTAGGACTCATTTATAAGCCAGGATGACATTCTGGTGCTGGATGCTTCCTCGTAACCAGCTCGGTTGGTTTCTGACTGGTTTGAAAATTTCATTAGAAAAGCCACCAGCTGCAGCTGCAGCTCGGAATGTGAATGGAGAAAGGAGGATCTAACAACTGTGGTTTCCCCCTCTGTTACTGTGATAAGTTAGGAGAGGAGAGGAGAGGAGAGGAGAGGAGAGGAGAGGAGAGGAGAAGAGAGAATCTCATGAGAATAGGCTGAGACTGAAAAACACATATTAATTATTGTATGCGGGTGGGAAATATGTTGTAATTACTTATATATATATATATATATATATGTATATATATATATTTTTTAAAGTGTCTAATAAGGAGTGGGATCATCATTTGTCTTCAGAGAACTTCAATACTCTGTGGAATTATTGCAATTTCCTCTGCTGAGTTAGAAAACACTTACAGTATATATTGTATGTTTTGTGAATATTTCTTCTGTCATTGCAGCCAAATAAAAGATTCGGGAGAGGAAATCATTTGTTGGATCTTTTTTCTGGGGCCAGTGTTGTTTCTGGGTGATGGGTTTCTGTGGTGTAAAGTCACTCAGCGGGGGAGTCAGTGATTTATGTGTCGTGCAGGACGGGGGCTACACATCTTGCTGACACAACTCAGCCATAAAGAAGAATTACGTCCCCCCAAAAAACACAAAGCAAACTCTGAATGTGGACCAAACCAGGGCATAAAGTAAGCATTGGTTATTACCTCTCACTCTCTCATACATACACACAAACACACACAAACACACACACACACACACAAGCCTCCAGGCCAGCCCTCCTCCACTTGCTGTTTGTTCATCTGTTCCTCTTTGCCCAGCACGAAATGTATGCATTGCCACAGAGCATAAATAAACATGGACACACACATGCACACAAGCAGAGGCATAGACGCCCACACACACACACACATGCAATGTAAAACAAACAAACCAGATCGCACTGTAAATAAGCATATTTAAACACTCTCACACAAGCAAACAAAAATGCCCTCCCAGTTTATAAAAATCAGCAGCCAACCTGTATGTGCGGTTTGGCTTTTTATTTACTTACAGATTGTTTTCCCAACAATAAGTTTCTTTTGAATTAATGAGGTCTATACCTTCTTATCTTATCAGGAAGACACAGACTGATGGATGCAATTGTTGTTGATAACAAAGTGGAGCAGAACTCAAAGAGAATAACTGGGTTCTCTTTATGCATGTAAGTGCACGATAACATGCATAAATTTGTGGTCACGGTCTTGAGGTGTCAATCTTTCACTCGCTGCACTCCTCTAAATCACCGAGTGAGAGCGAGCCAGCTTTATACTGCTGCCATTTCACTGCAGAGGCAACATGTAACGACCCACTCCGCAGCAGCAGTCCACATAACAAAGTTGCCATTCTGTTTCTTGCTTTGGCGTCTGAGTCTGAAAGCAGTTGCTGCCAACTTGGTGATATGCCATCCAGAATTGGCAACGATGGCTTAGCTGGGGCTGGATCGTAGCCAATATACCCCCCCCCCCCCGTCTTATGAACTACACATGCTCACAGAATAATACACAGCTGCACTTACAAAGCCGATGCAAAGTTCAATATCATATACAGAAACAAGTTGGCATATGCATGCAGACATTGCACACACTCATAAATCCAAACACACACACACACACGGAAATAGCTTGTTTGAGAGCCTTGAGGCATCTCGGCTTAAAGCAATGTTTTTTTTGTTTTTTTTTAAAGTTTGAGGTTCAATATTTGAAGAGTTTAATCATTACAATCATGGCGGCGCAGTGTCCTGAGTAGCAGGTCAGGACAATATTAGTGACCTTTCATGATGTAGAGCCAGACAAAGCAGGATGAGACGAAAGGAGGTGGGCAGCCAGCTAAACACACTCCAGCCTTTGCGTCATGTCGGAGTGTGTGCTCAGGGCTACACAGGTCTGATTAGGAACGACTCAGTGGCTTTTTCCGTACCAATAAACCACCCCTGTCCACATTTCCTCTCTCTCTCTCTCTCTCTCTCTCTCTCTCTCTCTCTCTCTCTCTTTTTTTTTTCCATCAACCTCTTCTGCTATTTCCTGCCAACATGTTTGCTGCTGTGTGTTTGTGCTCTGAGTACCTCTGAGTGACTCACCTCAGCCAGGTAACTGACAACATTTCTTGGACATCAGTGAGCTCATTAACATGCTGAAGCATCACCGGCCACTGTTGCCATGACGTCAGTGTCTCTGTGGAAGCTCATTTGGGGATCAGGGTCAGACTCACATTCTGCCATGATCATATTATTATTCATCCCATCAGGTTGTCAGAGAGCCCACTTTGGATAATTTGTTGTATATATCTTCTCTGCTTTCTGTTCTCATAATAGCCATTATTTACAATCAATACTGTTGTTCTATGCTGTTGATGAATAATTGTCTAACAGTTTGAATTGCCTGCAGGGCACAAACCGCCTGAATATGGGAAGAAAAATTCAACAGTGAGAGGTGACAAAACACCTGACTGGTTCACTAATGTGTGTTTAATTGTCCAGACCAGGCTCACATTTTATCAACTCATGTGAAGAGGAGGATGGATTTTAGCATCAGATTAGTCAGCCTGCCAAACCTGTTCATTACTCTCATATCCAAAGGTACAAGAAGGTTATAATTATCTGAAGTGTTGTTCTCGTGCACATAGCACAGAATTTTTCACAAAAGCAGTTACACATTTCAATGTCAAGCTGCGTGACAGCATTATACAACACAACATAATTAGTTTACTGTTTAAAGGCTCCAATTATGTCAGTAGTTTTTGTTTTGGGGTAAAAAAAAAAAAAAAAGGTAATTTTATGTCAGCTGCAATACTGAGAATTTTTCAATTCTGTCCTAAAACAATACTCAGGTGCCCAAATCAACATTGACACATGTTTTTCTTGCTGTAATCATTCCTCCTGTTCATACTGGTCATTATGAGATCTCTTCATAATGCACTTTCAGTGCACGTGATGAGGGAGGAAATCCACAGCGCTTCTTCCATGCAAACATATATTTAAAAGCTTATTTGGAGCTAATATGAGGCTTCAGTCATTCAAATCAAATCAAGTCAATCTTTCTCAAAGTTACTGTATTTTTAGTGCCAAATTCCCTCTTTTTCATTATAATCCTTCCACTGTAGCTGACCAGGAAAACACTGTCAGTTGAGACACAAATGGGGAAATTTTTACTAAAAAGACTGTAACTGTGAACTGTTATATTCATTTTATTTAGGGTGACCATATTTTCAAACCCTCAAACTGGGACCGTACCGCATGTTGTATGTTGTGTATGAATGCGCTTATGCACACACCATTGGCATTTTATTATTAGCGCTTAGCACTCCTACTAAGTGCACCTTTCAACACCATAGACAGCATCTCAGCAAAAGAAAAATTATGTTTTGTCTCCCAAAATCCATCAAGTTGTTTGTCAGTGTGCACTAAATGGCCAATTGTGACATTTTCTCTGCCAGCTTCTTTTTTTTAAAAAAAAAACCCAAAACAAGGTCCAAAATCTCTTTTTGGCATATAAATAACTTTATAGGCTACAGCATAAAAATAACGTTAACTTACATATTCACAACGCTATGCCACGAGCTGGTCGCAAATTTACAAAGATTGAAACGTCAAATCATTAAATCACAATTCCACCTCGTTAATAACAAAAAACTAGAAAGAGAGCCTTTAAAGTAAGTTACCTTTAAGATGATTGTCCGGTACTTTACGCTTTGCAGTCTTTCTTCTTACTTAGAATTTCTTGATGTTGAAAATCAGGACATTTTAGTGTTTTACAGATATTTGTCGGGACTCCGGACACCCAGCTTGAAACCGGGACAATCCCAGACAAACCAGGATGTCTGGTCACCGTTACTTTATTGGACTAACTCAGATGGCTGAAGATAAACTTTTAAATACATTTTTGCTCAAAACAAGGACTGTGGATTTTTTGTTCCCCATCACTTACATTATAAGCATATGGGATCTTTTAATGGTCAGTATGATCAGGGGGAATGATTACAGCAAGCAAAACCTGTTTCAGTGTTCATATGTGCACCTCACTGTTTTAAGACAGACTTGAAAAACCTCCCATCCGTTGAAGCTGGCACATTTAAAGTGGTTGTTATTGCTGTCTGTTAAACTGATATCGCTTCCTTTCTGGCTGACAATAACAACAATAATGTCTGTTCAAACCAAATTGGGGTTATTATTCTTGTGAACTTACTTTTGTATTGCAAAATCTACATCCTACTGTGTTACTTAGCGTGTCATTTCATCACTTTAGCAAATAAAACACAACATCACGGTGAGACGAAGTCATAAACATAACTTTGGATCCCGTCTTTGTTGTGTCTTGAGTATCATTTATTTTTCTACTGCCATAGGAGACTGTGCTTGTATAGAAAAACAACAGCATCAGTTGTTTCAGCAAATGCCTAAAAACTACATACTGCATGTTTACGCTCAAACCCTCTACTGGCCTTAAGAATTAAGACTCTTGTCTGTCTGAAGCAAAGGAGGAAAAAGACAATGTTGGTGGTTAGACTTTCCCATATCTTTCTGACAGTCGACGTTTCTTTTTTGTTCTCTGACCTTACCCATGTGGTTTTTATTGTAGCCATGATGATGAATGTCCTGTAACCTTGATGAAGTAGTGATTTTAACCCAAACCATGAGCTTTCCATAACCCTAAGCAAGTTGTTTTTGAGCCTAAACCATAACCATAGCTGTGTAAGATTAGAAAACAGTTTTATTTTTGCAGCTGGGATTTCTAATGGTTTCAGAATGCACTGACTAATGACATTGTCTTGCTGATGGTGTCACACCAGAAAATGCTTCTACAGTATGTGTCATTCTGACGGGCACCTAATTAATTTGGAGGACCTGCTGCTCACAGAGGGAAACGACATGTGGAAAGTTAGGGATTTCAGCTTTTTCAGCTTTTCTAAACATAGATTTTTTTTTTACTGACCAGTTTCATGGCAGAGATATGGGGTTGTGACAATACAGCTATTCATCAGACAGGTTTTTAAGTTCATTTTTACCCAATTATCGAGACCATTTAATTGGAAGTGAAAGAGAAGGCAACCTAACCTTTGAACGAGGAAGTAGCTCTGGAATTAATAATTGATTTGTAAAAGTGAGTATGTTTAATAATGATAAAATTCTTCCTATGATAACCAATATGGACAGAAAAAAATAGTTAAACCTGCAAGCCAGTTGTAGTCAACTCCAGTCACACTACTGCTACATATTGTAGTTTCTGCAGTTAATACTCATGTGCAGTAAGGTGGTCTTGATGCTGCTCACATATACATTTAATTATGAGCTTGCTGACCAAACTACAAAACTGAGGCAAAATATCTTCAAAAAATTATATTTTTTGTTTTTTCCTATGAATTTTAGAAAAATTATTTCAGTTCTTAGATCAGTTCTCTGACATATTTCAGATATATATTCTTACTGATTTTAGGTTTTCACAACAAGTCAAACTGTAACAGTGATAGGTAAAATCATCTTACCCTTTTGGCAGCAGTGAATAGATAATGCCCTCCCCTCTCTCAGCGGTTGACAGTGACATGCCCTTTATTAAGGCACTAAACCCCCAACTGCTCCAGTCGAGCTGCTTGGTGGCTAAACAGTGAACAACTAAAAGGGCATCTCCCTAATGTGTGACTATGTAAATGGGTGATGCCCTGCAGCAAATATGAGGATTTCAACCCACGAAGCTGAGGCGGTGGGGGGTTGATGTTGGGATTTATTGACCGACCCCAGGAAACACACACACACAAAAACTATTTAAATAAAACATGCATTTGCTACATTAAGATCATGACTTTCAAACTGTAAGATGCCACATAAACACAGCAGTCATATCAGCTAAATCCGTTTCTATGGTGATGTTATATAGCAGGCAGCACAGCAGATTGATGACCTGTAGTCCTTGAAATTGACAGAAGTGAACAGGAAAACTTTAGCAGTCTGCTGCATCCTCCCAAAATATAGAACAGATGTTTGCAAGGTGACAAAATATTTCAACAACAACTTGCTGCTAATTAGCTGTTGACAGGTGGTTAGTTTGCCAGCTTGATCATATAGGCAGAGAACAAGTTAACATCAGATTCAGACAGTTATTCTTGGAGCATAAAATTTCAATTATGTAGCAGACACTGAAGCTGTATAAAACTCTGTAAGTGCTGCAACCTGGAAACAAAGTAACCTGCTATCAGGTGAAAGTGCAGCTTGCCCGTCTACACTGGCCACAGCCATGCAGCACCTCAATAAATACTCAAAATTTGTCCTTCACAATCCACATATATTGCTGGTTTATTTTTTCTTGGATGCCCTCCAAGATGTATATCAGTCTGCAAACTCCAATTTAAAAACTCAAGCACTGGATATTGAATATCGTTGCCAAACCACTCCATCTTTTTCGTCTTATCAGACCTCCCCTCGCACAGCTCAGTCACACAAGCAATTCATACACAACCTCTAATCCCTCAGGGAAATATGTGTGCATCCACCTGAAAACACATGATGGAAAAAAACACTACCTTCTAAAATATCAATAACTCCTCCCATCAGTCAATTTCTCCCCGTTCTGCTTTTGATGTGATATGTTATATGTTTTTCTGTAATAAGATGCTGGTCCCTGATGTAAATTCAGACACACAGACAAATACAGATAAAGACATAAACTTACACACACCGACAAACTATATGAAGCTTGCACTCACACATTTTAATTAGCGGCACTTTAGTGCAGAAAGCATTAAACCGTAGGCTAATTAATCTCCACAGTCTGTATTTTCACTGCTATCACCCCGGGGAGGGGCCCAGGTCGGTCTCTATACTTTGTCAAATTTATCAGCTGGGAAACAGGAAACAATTAAGTTGAAAATCTTAAGAGTTAACAGGGGAAAGGTCATCAGATTAATATGCTGTTGAAGGCATTCGCTTGTGCAGTACACTGATGGTCAATTCCTGCAAACATGAATGCGGAATGCCAACAATTTCTGCCGGCTTCCTGTGTGTGTGTATGTGTGTGTGTGTGTGTGTGTGTGTGTGTGTGTGTGTGTGTGCCAGTTCAGCTTGGTCACATACTGCTTCTCATTACAAATCCTCTCATGACTGTATGCAATTTGCGGCTCTGCTCTGTAGCCTTTTGTCAGCAGGCAGGCAAAGTACTGTCTCTCTCTGTCTCTCTCGCTCTCCATCACTCCCTGTTGAGGTGTCTCTGTCAATCGCTCTGTCTCTCTCTCTCTCTCTCTCTCTCTCTCTCTGCCATTTCTAGGGACACAACCCCATCTGCAAATTGTAGTAATTATCCAAGAACGTCTGTGTGTGTGTGTGTGTGTGTGTGCTTCCTGTGTGGATGACGTCGACTCTGGCCATTCAGGGATAAGATGACTGGGCTCTCTGTGCTTGTCAGAGCCACTTGGAATAGCACAGAAGGGAAGCGAAACTCAAGAATGCAGAATCAGAGCGTGAACCCACAAAGGTACTTCTAATCCTCGTGGCGTCTCAGCAGTAAAGGGCAAATGGCTGATCAGATTGCTGAAATCGAGGCTAGACATCCTGCTGTAATAAACCTGCCTGTGAGTGGGAGTAGATTGTCGAGATAAACTCTGATTCCCGTCTAATTTCGCAAACAAAGCAGCAGCTTTTTTTTTTTTGTCTTCATCTTTGGCGAGAGGTATGTCTGTATCAGCATCTGGATGACTGCTTCATTTGATGGATATGCAGGTTGATGGGGAAATGCAGGGCAGTGCAATGAAGATGATGCTACCCTGTGCCCCCGTGTTAAACGCACACAAACACACACATCTACACACTGGCACCACAAGAGTAATCCTCTTAAGTGTCAGTCTGAACTGCAGGGGCACAGCAGGTCTTGTGCCCCCGCCGTGGGTTCTGGCCTCATTTCCACTGCTCATTTCCTGCCCTGGGCAACACCTTCCTCCAGCTCCTCTGTGAGTCCCGTGTCCACCCAAATAAAAAAATACCCCACCTCCTTTCTTCTGCTTAAAGGATAAGCAGTGATGATTTTCTATATTTTTCTTATTGTCAACAAATCTCATGAGCAGAACCAAATCAACAATGAACTGATCTACTTACAGGTAATGTAAGTCTGTTGTTGTCCAAAAACACAGCTGCACTGGGTGAAATGTTCCTTTACCACAAAGGTTGCGGTCATGTTAGTTAATTTGTTCCAAAATGTCTCCAAAGACTAATGACAGCAATCACTTTTTCAGTCCTAAATGTTGTGCTAAAGTTATTCATAATGTACAATGTAGTACAAAGTCAAGAGGTTGTGATATGTAGCACGACAAGCTAGCAAAGCTCTGTAAATAGAACAGCATTTCTGCACATGCACAGTGATCTCTGCCGTACACAGTACACAGAACTACTCTCCGGAGACTGAAAACTTGATCACTGTTAGTTTTTGGAGACGTTTCTGAACAAACTACCATGATTGCAACCTTTGTGGCAAAGGAACATCTCACCCAGTGCGCAACGCTGTAGCTCATTGGTGTGTTTTTAATAGTTTTTGGAGAACAACGGAGGCACAGAGGAATATAATATATCAGACCTTGGATGCACACACAGTACTTGCAAGTAAATCGGTTTATTGTTGGTTTGGCTCTGCACATGAAATTTGTTGACAATAAGAAGAATATAGAAAATCGCCAGCCTTATCCTTTAAAGGAATATCACCACTGAAAATCTTATGAGCATCAAATACTCACCCCTCTGAAAAGTTTGCTGCTTGCTCACAGAGCAGCATAGCTTAATTCACAGCAGTTAAAATAAATTCCACTGGAGACCTGTTTCTTGACCAAATAAAGGTATCTTAACATTCATAACCAGCCAGCTGCATAATCCACTTCTCCATCATTGACCCATATGTTAAGTATGTTTCAAACATTGATCGTTTCAGGGCCTCCTAGTAGCTCCAAAACACCAGTAGCATATTTAGTGATTTAATACCAAAGCTGCAATTGTTTGGAACATACTGACCATACAGATCCTTGGTAGTGAGCTCTGTGAAGGAGAAAGTCTTTCAGAGCCACTTTTCAAGCCTAAAATATATTTTTGCTAGAGTATTCCTTGAATACTACCTCTGCCACCTCCCCTCTTGCTTCTTGTCTCATCTTGTTTCTCTCTCCTTCTCTCCCAGTTTCTGTGACATTTCATCCATCATTTGTGCTCATCTTGTCAATGTTCTTTATGTCTAGCAGAGAAGTAACATCAGACAACCCTGACAGTTATTAAGGTAAAGCTTTCAGTTGCTGCCAAAGTGTTTTGACTTACAGTAGACGGGCCTGTCCACTCTCACCTCTGCCTAAATGCTGTCAGGATACAGCAGCTTGCCAACTGCAAAAACACTCTAGACAGAAAGTCCTGCTGCCTAAGAGAAACTGTCTACATTGAGACTGACTAATGGACTGTTTAAAAAAAAAAAAAAAAAAAAAAAACTTTGAAAGGTCTGAAGCCCCAAAATCAACTGGATGGCAAAATTGTTCTGTGCGGATGAAAGAGCTCACATGTCATGTCATCTGTCATACTGAATAGATTTGAAGATCCGTTAACAGCATGGAGTCATTTAAAAACACTACATCACTGCTCGGGTGCTGCTGCATTGCAGTTCAATTTTGTTTTTGCCAGCTGAGAGGTCTGCACAGAGTGCACATTACCTTGAAAGACTGACTCATTCCTGAGGCTGCAGTGCTGTTTGACTTGCATGGCAACATAAGAGCACAGAGATGGCATTAACAGAGGAAATGGACAGTTATGATTTACTGATTTGGCTTCTGAAGGCTAGTAGGGGAAATCACAAGGATGGCAAGCTGTAGAGAAAAGATTGGAGCGTTGTTAACAATTCATTTGCTCCATGAGACAGTTGGTTACAGGATGTATTAATGAGATAATCTACATCTCTGATGCCATTACAATAAGACAAAAGGAAGGGAACTCCAGCCAGGAATGATCCTTTCCCTATGCAGTCAAGCTGTTGCTTTATTGTAGACTTTAGTGAAAGTACAACAAAATAACCCTAACATTTTACCACTTTATCTTTCACAAAGAAACATCTTTAAAATAGCAATAACAGCATTAACTTCAGAGAATCAAACTGACACAATTGGAGTTGATGAGAAAAATAGTGTTAAATGAGCAAAACAAAATCATATACTGTACGTTGTGACTTTTCTTTTTCTAAAAATGCACTTGTGGTAGTAATGCTCACACACACCTTCACAATATTTCAGTAACAAAAACTCATTTCCAGCTCCTAATGTTTGGTTTGAGCCATCATTCACCTAATCACTAGAATCCCTTTTCAGCATTACTGTACATACAGGTTTTCCTCTCAAATATGGCGACTGGAAGGAACTTCAGACAGTGCAGATTGACAAAAGTCATCATGTCCGCTGAGCGACACCGTCTTTGAAAACAAGCTTCATCCTCAGACTTCAACATGGTTCTCCTCAGTCTCTTCGCTCTCTTCTCCGTCGCTTCTGCCGTCCTTTTATGAGAGTGGTTTCGGGAAATTAATTCCTCTTTAATAACCAGCACTTGACGGCGCTTCCACTATCACAGCTTCCTCATGTCCAGAGGGTTAGTCCAATTTGCCATCATTTCAAAACAACACAAATATGTAAACAGCTCGGAAAATATGCACACACGCAAAAAAAAATAATTAAAAAAATCCGAAGCATTTGTTTCCACAGCGCAGTGTTTCTTTTTTTCCTCACTCCTCTGCAGTGCAAAAAATGAAAATACGAGGAAAAAAATACAAATAACAAAAAAAAAAAACAATAAATAGACTTCCTCTGTTATATATTTCTGTGTTTAAGTATATACATATATATACAGTTTTATGATGGGTCTCTACATGAGCACGCAGCTCTTAGCCCGGTCCTTCCTCATGACCGGGGCCTGGTCCATTTGCTCAGTCCGGCCCGGCAGCGGTGGGAGGGGGAGCTGCGACACTCGTTTCAGCCCCCTGCGGGAACTGCTGCGTTTTAGCTGCGGCTTGTGCGGCCTCCGCACCGACGCCACCGTGGTGATGTGGAACACGTCCCGAACACTGTTCTCGGAAACCTTGGAAGTGCACTCTACGTAGGCCACCGCCCCCATCTGTCGAGCTATTGTGCTGCCCTGCGACACAAAGAGAGGCAAAGACAGACATTTAGAGATTGTTTGCAACATTTTACCGGCGTTGTCACAAAAAATATCAACTTGTGCAAGTTTTGACATCCTCAGAATGCATTTCTCTTTTTCTCCTGTTTTCATTGGTTTTGTATTCTGCTTATTTTCTGATAGGACTCTCTTGTATCCTCATGCTTTTATTGGTTATGTTAGACATGAGTTTACTCCACATTAAAGTGCTGTGTGAGCTCTTCACAAAATGTTATGATATGCACCCCATTCTTTATTCCACACTAGCATTAATAGGCCTTACATCTAAACAGTGGCAGTCTTATGCTCCCAAAAGAGCAGCAAATCTGAGACAAACATGTTGATCTCCTATGTAGACTGAATGTCAATGATCTAAACATGTCTGGAGACAGATGAAGCTCCTCCATCTGAGGTATGAATAATGCAGATGCTCCGACTCCTCATTCTGTGGTAACAGAGCAGCAGCACAGAGCCCACTGGGCCAGTGTTGACATGGTCTATGTAGCTTTTCAGAGAGAAGAGACTAAATTCTAACAGAACTCATCCAGCACTACAGCTCACCCCTGAGTAATGTTACAATACACCCAGTTAATTGAGATCGTAAATTGTTTGCTTGAGATCAAATCAGAGACAAATTTAATTTCAAATCCCTCGGCCTCTCTCCTCCCTACACTACAGTGTGGTCTCTTCTCTTGTTTCATGATCAGACTTTAAAACCCACATTCTCGCAGGATCGACACAGGCAAAAAGTTTGTAACGGACGAGACAGGATTGCATGTCCCATGACCCTCAAAATCTCATGCTCTCCAACACAGAGAGAGCTTTTCATCCGCAATGGATGTGGTTTGATTTTTATCACGGCTGTGCAATGAGCCACATATAAGAAGCAATGAAGTCCTCATTAGGTGGAACGGCAGATTTAGATTCAGGGGTGGAGGTGGTAGCGGGACGGGGGCCGAGGTAGAGATTGTCGTGACAAGCGGAAAAGCTCGATCGGATCTCAGGCAGATTAGTGCGGAAATGTCTGGAGTTCACCCAGTGGTCACTTTCGCTGACGACGACTCCTCAGCTGTGTTGGAATTCAATTTAAGATCAACAACAGGATAGCAACACAGACTATTGGATTAGAGCACCAAAATGTTTATTGTGCACAGCTTGGGTATCTGCTGTGGGATACACATTTTCTAGGCATGTTAGTGGGACAAACAGTAGCTGCCTCAGACAAAAACACTGACTGGAAAGGAGTAAAACCATAGCTTAATGTAGGCCTGGCCACAAATGTTTTCTGGCTATTTTACATTGGCTCTGTGGTTTGCTACTCCATCTTTTGTTAATGTATCTTACTTACATGAACTGTCTGTTGCTATTTTTTTTTTTGTTTTTGTTTTTTGAGGCTGTGTGCTTTTAGCCTCCAGCGAACTCTCAGACAGCAGGGTAGAAAAAGGCTCCTTTGTTCTGTGGGCTTTTGTGTGATGGTGAAAAAAAAAGCCCCTCCACTTTCAGAATGTCCAACACGGGAGAGCACAAAATGAACACGCTGAAAGCTGATTAAAATTCACAGATTTACAGAACAGTTTATCATCCCCTCCCACTTCTCACCCATCCCCTTGGCTTAGAGGTCACGGCGGCACGCAATAAAAGGACTCACTCATTTGTCAATGCCCGTTTTTCTATTCATCATGCATTTTGAAAATCCCTATATCTGCATGAATATTTCATTTCAGGGGGGGAAAAAAAAAATACATCCCTAAACATAAACTCCACCAACCACCCGTACCCCTTCGTCGGCCCTCGCCATACGCAACCTTACATCGCCTGTCAGCAAATTTCGGTCAAAACGCCAACCCCAGCAACATGTCCCCGAGGGGTTTCACACACACAGCTCTTATTCTGCGGCAGCTGATTGTGTTGTGTGAGCCTCCTCTCGCACTCCCTTCCTGAGGGACTTCACCAGAAAGGCAATGTCACTGCTGATCCTAGATGGAAAAATCGCATATTATTGCTGGATTGCTTTCTAATTTCTTTTCCGCATCCCTTGTTGTTTTCGGAGCTGCCTTCCTTCCTTCCTAGGGCACCTTCTAAGTCCCTCTATCATTATTTATCCCGACCCTTTCTCCTCAGATATCCATCATGCGCCGGTTCTCACCTGCTCGTGGGTGACAGGAATGAGGCGCTGCTTGGAAAGTTCCCTCAGGGTGTTGACGTCTGTCCTCATGTCCAACTTACAGCCGACCAGCACCACTTTGGCGTTGGGACAAAACTCCTGCGTCTCTCCTTGCCACTGTGGAGACATTAACCAAAAGAGAGGCAGAGGGACATAAATGATTATGCCAAATACTGGAAAGGACAGTGAAGAGCTGCCTGTTCTGACTAATGAGCTACTGAGGTACAGTGATGACCTTTGGCTTCTCTGACACCTGATTTCAGGGAGATTAATGGTCTCTTAAGGAAAGACATTTGTTAGATTAAAGAGTCAAAGGGAAAATGCAAAAGTCTTCAATGTAGAGCTGCAACAATTCAGTTAATTAGCCAACTATTAAATTAATCACCAACTACTGTATTTTTATAATCGATTAATGGTTTGAAGTAATTTTTTTAAGAAAAAAAGTCCAAAGTCTCTGGTTCCAGCTTCTCAATTTGTGAATATTTTCTGGTTTCTTGAGTCTTCTATAACAGTAAACAGTTTCTTTTACAATTTTGAATATAGTGATGCCAGCATTCCTGTCATTAAATCAGTAGATGGTTCAAGCGGTTCAGTCCTTCATACACTCAAAGAATGTGTAAATTAGTTGACCAACATAAAATCAATTGACATTTTTGATAGTTGTTCAAGTTGTTTATCAAGCAGAAAGCCCAAACATTCTGTGGCCTGTCAAATGTAAGGATTTGCTATGTTTTATACAATTAAAAATGGAATATCTTTGGATTTTGAACTAGCTTTTGGACAAAACAAGCAATTTAAAGATGTCCCTTGGTTAGCATTGGTGGGCTTTTTTTCACTATATTTGTTAGTTCCAGCCTTATAACACAAAACTCGCTTTTGATATGTATGAGGGGGGACCCAAAAATTCCCTGAAGCCATGGAGAGCATGTAGACAGTAGAGTGTAGTTATCATATTTTCTGCTAGGTAGCGTATGCCTGCAGCTTGGTGAAACTAAAATTGTAATTGAAAGGGAGGAGATTCGCCACCATGGAAGAAATCCAGGAAGAATCGCAGGAGGCTCTGGACAGAGTGACAAAAGATGATGACAGGAAATGTTTCCAGGAATGGGAGAAGCACTGGGACAAGTGTATCGCATCTCAAGGAGAGTACTTTGAAGAGGATTAGAAAGGTACTACTGAAAGATTTATAATGATTTTTGAACAGTTCCAGGAATTTTTGGGTCCCCCCTTGTATAGTAACACTGCTGTTAATAGAGGCAAGGCCATATTTTTTTCATAATCCCATGCACTGTTGACTGCTTCACTGTGAAATTAAACTTTCATTACACAAGCTAAAGAACCATGTGAAAACATAACAACTTTATTCATGCCAGGTTGGTTCAGGTTTCTGCAGTACCTGATGTACTTTCCTCACACAGTCACCATCAACAAATCTATTTTCAGGTTCTGCACTGAAAAGGTTGAGCAGTCTTCCTTCTAAAACCACCCTGAGATTAAATGTCACTTCTGAAACTCAGCTGAAACAACACAGTTTCTCCTTTCTGCGACACAAATACACGACGGCAGCCGACAACCCTGAAATATTCCACATGCCGTGTGCAGAATGTCAGGGTGTCCATTCAACCTTCATGTTGAAAACAACCTTTGACCTTTCAAGCCCATCCCTATTCTGCCAATAACATCCAATCAAAAGCTTTGATTGTTTAACCCTCTCTGCTCCCCCAGCTGTCATCCAGGAACCTCGGTAACCTGCTTGTCCCTGGAGGTCAAGAGTCTAATTTGGGATGGTGATTGTTCAACAGGTTTTCCATGTGCCCCTAAGTTTCAGAGATTACCAGGGCGACAGCTAGGGGTCAGGGGTCATGGCAACCCCCTGCCAAGGGATTCATGGGAAAACCAAAAGGCTTGACGGTAGCTCTGCTTCTCCCTGTTAACTGAGTGCACTGAGGCTTGTGAGATATTTGTGGGTTAAAAAAAGGTGTCTCGGGTTAGATCTACAAAGTCTGCGAGGGCATTTCAGCAGCTCCCTTCAGACCACTAAACACGTCAACAGGCCAGCCGTGGGAACTGTCTTTGGCCCACAAGAAGCGCAGTTCAAAGGCAAACACACGCACACATGGCCTCAAGATGACAGACCAATAAAAGGCACAGACCTGTTTTACATGACACACATGCACGCAAACAAACCCATTAAGATGGATATCTCTGCATACAGTACCAGTCAAACGTTTGGACTCACTTTCTCATGCAAGGGAACGGGAAGGTGTGTTCGTTCTACTGGTACTGTATACAATAGGTATTTCACAGTATGTGTGGCAGTCTGCCACTGGCTGTAAAAACAAGACCATGACCACAACCCCGCCTAGCCAGGTCGCCACCCCAATCTCAACTCCAGCGTCACGCCATCTGTTTAGCCTTTAATTCAGATTTAAAATTATAAATGCCTACAGATATGCACTTTCTAGCACTCAAGCTCAGTATTAGTGAACAGGCTTTGCAACCTCCTCTTTGATATGGCTAGTGTGGCTAATTTGCGTATCTGATATTCCTCTCTAACCCACCCGGCTGCAAAGCCTCGTCTCTCATTCTTCACTCTGACCTTCCATTCTTCAGAGGAACGAGGGTCAAGTATCCGTAGACGTTTTGATGAGATAAAGGAATGGAAGGCTCTAGCCTCTGTGCTGATTTGCTCTATTGTTGAGCCATAAAAATGCAAGCTGCTGGCACAGAAATCTGAGTGAGTACAGTACAAGATGCTGATCAGAAAAAAGATTTTTTTCTGGTTAGTTCTCCAGTGTTAGATATGAAATTTAAAAAAAAAAACCACTGACCTTCTTTATGACACTGTCCAAAGTCTCTGGGCGGCTGATGTCGAAACAGATGAGAACCGCATCAGAATCAGGATATGCCAGCGGCCTCACATTGTCATAATAAGAGGAACCTGCGGACACACAATAACATATGGCATAAGGTCACGGTGTCTTCTGAGTAATTCCTGTGTGTACTTGTTTTTAACCTGATTTAACCCCATGAGGTTCTCCCATCCCAACCATATGGCTCATCCTGTCAATTAGAAACATACCGCACATGTAGGAAGGTGTTCTAGAGGTCATTAATACATGTATAGCCCATTAAAGCAGTGGCTGTGACATGCACTTGGACATGCTGCAGCTTGAATGCGCTCTGCAGATCCAAATGAGTCCTGATCTTAACAGTTGTGTGCACATATTTGAGTATCTTTGTCTCTTGGGCATCCACATGCACACAGCTGTGGCCTCCCTTTATCGCAGTGCAACACGAGGAATGTCGAGGGGTTACTCAGAGAAGCACACACACACACACACACACACACACACACACACCCTGAAAAGTGAATTATAGTGGGTTGAGGACTGGAGGACTTGTGGACACAATCCATAATCATCCTGAAACGACAGCGGTTGGCTGCACAAAGGCCAAACTAAAGGTTGAACCCCTTAATTCTCTCAACTCATCCCTCATCCTGTCTCTCTTGCAAATAGTCCTTGTTTTAAAATCCTCCATTTTTACTGACTGTTCTGAGATTCACATGCACTCACACGCTTCTCTCCGCTCTCGCTTTTAATTTCGGTACCTTGATCAAATTTGAAGGCAGAGTGGCGCCTCTGTACTTTCACAAGCCGCTCAGTTACAAGGCTCTTGCTCTCTTACAGCTCTCATTAGGAGGCTTGTAAAAATATCTGGGCTCTCTGGGAAATGTGGCTGTGGCTGTGGGCACCCTCCCTCCTGCCTCCCCTGGGAGCTGGCACAGACCTGAACTCTTACTTTTAGATAGCAACAGCATCATGGCTGCGTAAATTTTGTGTCATGAAAACTCACCGATTTGTGACAAATCACTCCGTTTTACACTTTCAACTGCTAGCAATGTGCATAAATCTGTGAAACACATTTTGTAAATGCATACTTTGGTACATAAAACATCTCCAATACATTTAATCCCTTAAAGTCACAGAAACTGACTGATAATTGTAGATTATCTTTATAGCTGCTGTTATGGTGTTTCATACCAGACCTGACACAATAGGCGGTCAGCATGTTAAAGTGCTGTGTGCCTTTGTCTGGCAGGGTAAATGGAGTCTGCACAATGGTGCTACAGCCTGTTTTAGCATCACTATGTTCTCTTTGTTAATGATGGAATGAGACTATGACAATAGCTGCACGAGGCCCGCAGCCCCAGTCATTCAGGTGGCGGTCCTATGCTGACCTGATCCCCTCCCCCCTGAGAACAATGCAACAGGCTGCCTGTCACAGCATCACAAGCTGCACATTAAAGATTGATGCCTTTTTTCACCTCCAAGTGAGTGAAGCAATTTTGTTTATGTTCAGTGTTTTTCTCACAAATATCCTGAATGCCTATCCTGCCGCATAAGACTTTTTTGAAACATTGTTGACTTCTGCTTGCAATCTTCTTCTTCTCTCCTTTTATTAGGGCAGTGATATGCATTACCGCCCTACGCAGAAATATGTAACCTACCACACCCTTGCGTGTCATGGTGAACTGGCTACCACAAAAACAAGTTATTTAGGACTTTTGGTCTCAAGCATGTGCATTAAGAGTCCTCTCCCATCTGAGCCAGCTGACTCACATATAAAGGGCGTGAAAATAATATAATGGCACATCTCTTTGAAACCTTTTCCTTTTTATTGGATCTAATTCCTTGAATTATGATGATACAAGTCGTGATTATACTTTTTTATTTTTTCATTGCTGTTTCTCTTGTAATCATTGGTTGTGAAAAAAGTAGTCGTTTGTTGGCCCTTGCCTATGACATGATTTACATGACTTAAAGTGTAACCGCACTGGGGGTTTAAATGTGCATGCCGATGCATGCAGAGGTGGAACACAAGATACAAACAATACAGGGATCCTGTTGTAAAAATGTTGCTCTCTAGCACACTTAGTGGTCAAAACGTCCACAGGGTGGTGCCTTTAAACTGCAAAAGTTGAGCAAAATCTTTGATTAAAAAAAATACCTCTGACAATAGTGTTTCTTCACCTTTAAAATGTATACACTACAAACATATTTTCAGTGTAATATAGAATAAAGTAATTGTCACTTTAGCCTACACTTTACAGGGCGTTATCAAAAAGCCATATTCCCTTGCCCATTCTATTAATACAAGATTGCTACTGTTTTGTACTGCTGAAAGACCAGGACTAATACACACATTCATCCACACTCCCAAAAAAAAACCCCCAATCCCACAGATGCCAAGTCCAACAGTCAGCAAAGCACACATTGTATGACAGCAAACTCTGATTGGTAGCGGTCACACATGAGGTGCTGAAGCTGCTGAAGTTGGTCTTTAGTATGTATCACAGTGCAGCAGACCTGCAGTGAGGTTAGAGCTGAAGAAGAAAAGAGAGCACATGCGGGGGTGGAGAGGGGACAGAAAAGATTTAATGACTTTGATGCTGGAGTGTGGATAAGGTGTAGGAGCATGCAATGATGAGAGAAGCAACTGGGGAATTAAAGCAAAATTCAGATGAAGGGGAAGAGATGTCAGATGAAGGAACATTGAGACAATGGTGCTTGTTTGACTTAAAATGTAATTAGAGGCCGGAATGAGGCTGTTGGGATCAATTTGTCAATCCCGAAGATCTAAATGATTGGCAGGTCACGGTCACGACAGGCCTTGTCACAGCGAAGCAATTCTTCAAAACTTCTGCCCTGAGCGATAGGGAAGCTACCTCAGCACTTTTGCAAAGTCAGAAAAAAAAGTCTTCTGAGGGAGAGGAGAGGAGAAAAAGTGCTGTGTTTAAAACATGCAGGGCAGGCACAAATAAAAGCCAATCACCATACTGATCGAGAACATATACAGGAAAAGAAGAAGGGGGGATGTAAAAAGGCTGCTCCTCTCCCTTCTCACTAGGCCCTGTTCCTCAACATTATTATTGTTTTGTGTGTTAAATCATCATTATTTTCAGTCGAGTGTCAATTTGTCAGTAGGGTTTTTATAATAATTGAATACATTGGTTGATATATGTAGTGTTTCTCTGCTCACAGGTTTATGATCGGTTGATCGGTTAGAGGGGTCAACCCACTCTGTATGTTCTTTCAGTTGTTCTGCCTGTATTGTTGGGGGTAGATCAGCTGCTTAATCAGGGATAGTGGAAAAAGCTTTGCATCATTAGGTCCTCTTAGCAGTGGGGTACTAGCCATTGTTAGGATGTGGGAAGTAAAACTGTTCTGTCGTAAATGACATTTGGTTGAACTTGGTGCACTTATGAGCCGTTTGTGTGCATATAGTAGATTATGGTTGTCAGCAATAACACGGAAATCCAGTGTTTATAATGGTGTGGTGTTCTTTATGTCATGGCAGGTGCAGAAGTGCGACAGGGATACAAGGGAAGGACCCAAATGCAGACGTCTGAGGCAGAGCTAGATGCAGTTTAATTATTTATTGCACAAAATGGAAGAACAAAGGCTTATGGGATGATGAGGCAGGCAAGGGTCAGAACAAGAGAAGGAAGTCCAAACAGGCAAACAGATCTGACAAGGAGCAGACAAAAATCTAAAATCTAATTGACAGGCAAGATCCAAAACAGACAGGTAACAGGCCTCGGGTATAACAGGCGAACAGAATACAGAGGCTAGAAAGCAAGACATGAAGCACATGGCAACTTAACAATCTGGCAAAGAACCATGGAAATGGACTGGTATAAATAGTGAGTGTCTGATGAGGGAAGGTTTAGTGTATGGACCTATTCTTCTTAGCGCAGTTATATCCCCCTGTGTTCTGTAGCGTATCTGTTAGATTGCCTCTGTGATACATGGTTGATACATCTTTTCTCTGTGCTGACAGGAAAGAGAGCAGTGTGTTATACTGAAACTCCGGGTCCTCCTTTAATTTCATTATGTAGTTGTCACAAACACAACAAATTGGCAATGAGTATGGACCGAGACGTGGACAAAAGTCACCACCTGCACTGACAGTTGAGAGAAATGACAGATGCACAACTAGCAAGCTGAACTAACTGTTAATGCTAAAGTGGAAATGAAGTGAATGTAACATGAACATGGCATCTATGGGATAAGAAAGTCCCCCTCTCAGCCTAATGGGTGCTACAAAACTTATTAGCTCCCATGAAGCCAAACATCGTGGACACATTAAAGAATCACCTGAGCCCATTTTGTTTTCACAACAGGAATCAGTCTAAAGATGGAAGTATCTCGGAATATATAGCTGAATTGCACAAACTTACTCAGTTCAGTGAATTTGGAGCAGGACTTCTGATGCGTTGCATGACAGTCTGGTATGTGGCATGCATTGTCAAAGCACACAGAAGAGGCTACTGTCAGAAAAAGATCTTACACTAAAAAAAGCATTGGCTATTGTGATGTGGATGGAGACAGCAGCCAGTGAAGCTTTGGAGCAATGGAAAAAGGGTGTAGACATTGGTATGCATGAAATGTCAATGAATGGTGGTAAAAGACAAGTGTTACAGTGGCAAAACCTCACATGATACCAATTACTGCTGGTTTAAGGACAAAAACTATAGAAGGTGTAACAGACCAGGGCACACAGAAAGAGTGTGCAGACAAAAGTCCAAAAGCAAGCACACACAAAGAGAGAAATCACACTGGGATAAAAAGTCGAAGCACCAGGCTAAACATGTGCACAATGTCACCGAATGTGAAAGTGGATCAGAAACAGAGTCTGACACAAGTGGACTGGCTTGCTTAGAAGTACACAGCATAACAGAGCAAGACAGAAAAATAATTTGGATCATCCCAGATTTGTCTGGGGTAAAATTAAACATGGAGCTAGACACAGGATCAGCTTTATCCATCATTTCAGTAGCTGACTACAAAC
The DNA here is from genome assembly GCF_963924715.1 of Thunnus thynnus. Lineage (NCBI taxonomy): Eukaryota > Metazoa > Chordata > Actinopteri > Scombriformes > Scombridae > Thunnus > Thunnus thynnus. The sequence goes on along the minus strand of NC_089533.1, from coordinate 8,032,038 downwards.
AGCTGTTCTCTAAGCTACTGTTATTAAAGACCTCAGTGATACTGAAGAACTACACAGGCAAAAAGGTGTCTCCAAAAGGCAAATTGAAGTTAAAGGGACAGAGAAAACACAGCAGTTGAAGCTGTATGTTTTGAAAAATGGAGGGCCACCACTTCTCGAACGTGAATGGTTGAGGAAGAGCCAAATGGACTAACACACCATTAAAGCTCTAAATGTGTCACCAGCAGGAAAGTGCAGCCCACACAATGTTGCACAGAGACTGTTGCAGCTACCCAATGACAATGAGGTGTTTGCTGAGGGTATTGGTATGCTAAAAGGGATGAAGGCAAGAATTGAATTAGATCAACAGGCAATGCCAAGATTTCATAAAGCCCGTCCAGTGCCGTATGCGCTGCATGCACTTCAGAGCTCGGTGTCATCTGGAATCCTGTCAAACATCTATCCTGTTCTGCGTACTGTGCAGTACCCACTTCCATGAATAGAAGATATCTTTGCATCATTGAAGTTCTCAAATATCGACTTAGCACAGGCCTACATATAAATGGAGGTTGAGGTGTCAAGCAGGAAGTTCCTCACAATCAATAATCACAATGGACTCTTTCAGTACAACAGGCTAGTCTTCAGTGTTGCATCGACTCCAGTGATCTGGCAAAGAGTGATGGATCAAGTCCTTCAAGATATCCACAATGTTATATCTACAATGAGTTTTTTAAGAGTGAAATCTCATACTGTGTGTCATTGACAAGCACGGCTTACACAAATCACAAGAGAAAATTGAAGGGGTGCTTCAGGGGCCTCTACGGACAAAGGTTTACTCTCATGACAGACCACCAACCGCTTGTGTTATTCCTTGGGGCCCACTCTTATGACATTATTCAAGGGTACCAAGCAACATAGCAATGCGGATGGCTTGTCACGTCTACCACTGTCGACGATAGAAGAAGAAAAGACTTCCTCCCCAGATCCAGCGAAGGTGTTCCCTACAGCAGTAGTAGATTATCTGCCAGTGATGAATACTAAAATACAAAGACAAATGAAGAACGACCCAACATTATCAAAAGTCTACGACATCACAATGCAAGGATCGCCATGGTAACCCCATGTTCCTAGAGTTTTCAGAAAGATTTGCAGGGGAGGAGTGGGCAGAGTAGGTCAGGTAAATGCAGGACTGATGAGAAGTGGGCACAGACGTGTAGTTGAGGAAAGGAGAGAAAGTCCAAGGGCGTCTGGCGGACAGCTTGAGGATGGCAGATCTGGGGAATTGAAGGAAAGTACATGGCCTGGGAGAAGTGAGCAGAGACTGGAGTGGGAGATAGAGAGCAATGCAGAGGGATGGAGATAAGAGGGTGTGGCTGCAGAGGGGGACTGAGAAGCAGATGTGACACTGTGTGCTTTGCAAGCCGAGTATCTGTGTAGCTCACCCCCCGAACTTACCCGAGCAGGTGGTTCCAGTTAGGTGAGGCTGACTAACCTCTGGCATTTTAAGAAGTTAAAATGTCATTCAGTGGTCGATAGGGAAGAGAGAAGGTGGCAGCTTGCTGTGAGACTGCAGATTTTATTTGTTTGTTTTCCTTGGCTTAAGTTATTTGTTGAATTTTCCAGGGTTCATTTTTGCCTGTTTCATTAATATTTTTGTTAATAAATATCACCTTTTTGTGTACATACCTCAGCCTGCCAACCTCGTTTTTGTAACATCTCTTTAAAAGTTTCCAGCGCCAAATACCCTTCCAGCGGAGAGACATGACCAGAGATAAAAGAGGATGTAGCTATAGAAGAGTGGAGGAGAGGGGGTGTGCAGTGGTTGTTTGGGTAGGTAATTAAAGCACTGGACAAGGCAGGACAGATCAAATAAAGAGGTATGAGAGCTCTGGGTTAGCTATTGGTGGAGCTGGCCTGTGCCCATTCACTGTGAGGTGGAACAAAAGGTCAATTGAATTTCAGACAGAGGCAGGATGAGATGAATGGGGTAGCAGGGTGAGGGAGCGGAGCACAGTCTGGCAGGAACCGCTAAAAATCATCACGTCTGGCAAGGAGCGGGACCCTACCATGCTGTGCCAAGGACAGACATAAAACACCTCTCACAAACCCCCCTCAAGCATTAGCATTAGCCTAATTTAGCGTTGGCGATCTCTCACAGTGGAAAGTGGATTTCTGTCTCCATTTCCACAGGGCTAATTAGCGCCAAGCCACGCTACAGCGCCACGCAGGAGGCTCCACCGAGCAGAGGTGATAGTGGTGGGAGGAAAGCGTTCCTCGCCAGCCGTCTTCATCAAAGGCCAGAAATATCCCAGAGGATGTTGAGGCGGACAGGAACTTGGTGAAGCGCTAATATACAGTAATAAGGCTTGAGGGTTTGTGGTATGACATCATTCATGCCCCATGTCCCCCTCCCCCATAGGGACAAACTGTCTGAAACATGACAGCTCTCTATCTGCTCATTCAAATCGTTTTCTGTGAGAATTAGATTTTAACAGGGCAAAGAAATAAAGCTAAAAAAATAAAATAAATGGTGCAGAAGAAGTGTGCATCGGCATCTAACAAAGCCTCTCAGTTTTCAGTGCATTAATCGGTATCATCACAGCAGGAACTTCTCTTTCTTTCTCAGTTTGTTGCATGCTCATTGCAAACGCAGCTAAAAAGCAAACCATTATGAGTGAGGGGAAAAGAATAGTCTTTGCCTGGAGGCTCTCTGATATGTTCATGCACATATGGCAGGGACTCAACGGCAACTAACAGCCTCATTAGGCCATATAGACACTCTAAAAAACACCCATGCACACAAACAAAGGCAGGGTATGAGCAAACAAACACCCTCTCAAATGTCACCAAATAAACGAAAACAGTGTGATTGAGTTAGCCGCAACCTTAGAAACACAACACATTCAGCACCACATACACTGTGTCTTTTTTCTTCTCCCGCAGCTGTTTTCCTCTTGAAATCAACCTTCAAAGCAAAGGCAAAACATTTCAAGTTGGGCTGGCCAAGTATCGTAGCAACCTGGAAGGATGCAAATGGCTTCATTGTGAGGCCCTGAAAGCAAGTAAGGAGGAAGAGAGCAGGAGAGTGAGGGGATCGCGGAGGCTAATGACTCCGGTGCATTGATGATTTGAGGTAACTAAAAGGAGAGAAGAAGAGGGTTGGTGCTCCATTCTTTAAGAGGTTGAGCAGACTTTTCATCGCTGAATGTCCGGTCTAAGATGTGAGAGTCTTAGGGCTGCTCTGAAATCAGAGTTCTACTCAAACAGAAAGAAACAGAGACTACTGCCGAGACACCCTCGGTGAGGAGGTGGAGTTACTTTGACCCAGTGTACCGCTCTACTGTGCAATACAATGTGTGTTTTATTATGTCAGTATGAGCCTACACAAAACTTTCTTTAACAGTCTCACATCCGGAATCCAATACAGCCTGCCGCAAATGGTGCCACTGACCTTACTCCCATGGTAGAAATTTAAAACTCACACTCCAGGTTGGAAAATTTACCTAACAGATTGGCACAATCTTGTTAGTCCTTTTTGCTGACCATTCTCAAATCCATGCTCCACACTTTTAGGTTTTGTGGATGTATTTTTTCAACTTTTCCAGGTAGTGATTTGTTTCCATTCATTTCCGCATGATAAGAAAATCAATTAGCAGACTCTTGAAATTTGTGTTGTGTAATCCATCACTGTGAAGATCAAGTCTGCATTAATTTTAGTCAATGTGACATTATCATCACATGGTAATGAAGTTTAAGTGTAGACTGATGTTGAAAAATCTGCAGGGCAACACCTTGTTACAATAATGTGACAAATATTAATGCAGATGTGATGTTCACTGCGAGGGATTACACAGCTCAAGAAAGTTTCCTAATTGATTTTCATACAATAAGGAAATGAATAGATAATAATGGCTGCGACAAATGATAAAAAAAAAGTAGAAATTTAATGAGTCAAAATATACTAAATTGTTTGTGTGGTCCTTTAAATTTAGCAGGAAAGCCAGGGGGGTAAAATCATACTACTGTATCACACTCAGCACAGACTTTACTGTTTTATACACAATTGCAAACATGGGCAAAGAGTGCAATCTGCTATTCCTCTCAGTTACATGACCCAAGAATATGTTACATACAGAGAACATTGAGAACACAAGACGATGTCTGTGACAGAAGACGATGCAGTATTTCACTTAATAATACAAAGGCTTAATATGGATTTTTAGATTTTATGGACTTGCACAGACATATTCTTAAACATGTGAACCCATCATTCTTATTGAAATCCATTAATTTTTTAATTCATTAATTATTTCTTCTGAGGGGAATGTGTCAAATTAGTTTTTCCAGTGTTTGATGTTTTTCCTGGTAAGAGCAGGACATAGATGGGCTTACTTCCTCGCCTAAGAAGCCCACCTGTGGTGGAACTTCAAAATGACCACAAATGTGGTAAAAAAAAATATTTGAAATGTGGAACCTTGGAGGTAATATCACAAATACAACTTTTAGATTACACCATCATGAAACATTGGCCAGATTTTGCACAATATGTAGAAGCAAAAGGCCTGTGAACAGATCACAGATCATTTATTGCTTTGATATAGTCAACTCACGCTATCTGCCGCGGCCTCATGTATGCAGCTTGAGGCAGTGTGTTTGTGAGTGAAAAATCAGTGAAACAAACCATTTAAAAAGCCTTTAATGAAGAAACTTCTGCTGGCCTGCACTCTGGACTGGGGCTTATATCACTGGTTTCTCATGCAGTCCGACATATAGGCGATACAAGTGTATATATACCTCACACACACATACACGTACACACAGATAAAGCTGTTGATCTGTAACAGAGATGGCTGTGTCAAGTTTTCAAAGGCGTTAGCACACAGCCGGGACAGTGGAGGTGACACTGGGTTAAATGGCCATTAACCTTCTATGTCTGCAGTCTTCACACAGGGGATATTGATCAAAGCCCCCATGCTTACCCTCTGGAGGAAGTGCAGCCTTTGAAGGGCGTCAAGCACCTTCCATGGACCTGCTCTCAGCTGTGCTGCCGAGGACTTAATGCCTGTGTCTGTTGTCCAATAGCAGGTTTAAAAGCGGGGCCGGCTCCAGCGCTGACAGCACAGGCAGGGGACAGAGCAGCATCACTGTCTGTCTACTGTTCGCCCCAGGGGTATAGAGATGGAGTAGTGTGTCCGTTTTCAGTTTCTCCTCACCCCCAAGCCCCTCTTTTATAATCACACACACAGACACACACACTCTCATTCCACCGGAGAAATAGTTCTGCATTTCATCTCCTGTTGTTTGATCTTGGTGTCTGTTCATGCCGTGCTTTGCTTTTAAAGATCACTATGCTTCTTTTGTTGCTCACTTCTTCTGTCGATCTATATATTGCCTGTCTTTCTTTGAGAGAAACACCAATCGTGTCTCTATTTTGGTTCTACTCTTTGACTTGTTTGAAAGATCACTTCAGATTCGGTGTGGCAGTCTACATCTTTTCACCCCTCGGTGACACTCTTAATTCCTTAGAGATGTTCATGTGTTTAGATGTTATAATACAAACACTACCCTGCTTTTGTTTGTGTGAGGAAGTCAAGTAGCTGTGAACAACTGTTAGCTATGCACAGGGAGCACACGCAGAACCTGTTTTTATCTGTTTCTGTGTTTCCTCAAGCTCTACGCCTCTCACACCAGAACCGTTGAGTTTCGTCAAAGCAGCAGCAGCAGCGGCAGCAGCAGACTGCTTGGACAAGATCCAACAAATGACACAATAAAAAACAGACAAGAGCCTGTTAAGGAACACCAGATGCTGACTTGAGTATTATTTGTTCTTTGCACAACCTCTTTCACTGCTCAAACCAATCAGTGTTGGACCTCAGCTGGTTCCAACTTCCCCAAGACAGATTGTAAGTCTTTTTGCTTTATTTGTTTTTGTCTTGTTTAAAAAACAGGATGATCTCAGAGAGGGAAGGGGTATTTCTTTAAAGAAAAGAGGCTAGTTGGAATATCCAGTTTCACTCCTTAAAAGATGATGTGTTGATTAGATCAGATGAAGGTCTTGTGGACCTCATCTGTCCTACCCTGGGGATGGAGGAGTCACTGCTTTACAGGGACATCCAGATGAATTTGTGACCAAAAAAAGGCACCATGTCTGGCTTTGATTGCTGCAGTGTGCACAGACTTTTCCCCAAATCTCCCAAACTCATGTTAACAATTGTATCATTTTTACATGTACTTTCATAACAATGTAACTAAACTTAAAGTTGTCATAAGTAGACTTGAAATTATTATTGTAATTCCCATGTTCAGACTAATATTAGCACAGCTTGAAAAAACGCAGCCACCTCATTTATTTGATGGGACTAGCAGAGCACTCCAATAAATCGCAGGGTCATCCAACAAAAAAGCTGAAGCTGGCTCAACTTTTGCCACAATGCAGAGCAACATCATCTGGCAACGCACTGTGCTGAACAATCAAATACATGCAAGCACACAATCCTGGCAGACAGCAGATTTGACTGGGGTGTACGTTGCTATCTGCCACCATGTCCTTCTTCATGCTACCACTGGGTGGCGCCAAACTGAGGACTTTTCAAATCTAAACAAAGTCTGAATTAACCAGTCTAAATCCTAGAAATTACACTTATATACTACTAATTTACAACAGCAATACATTTTGAAGGAAACGTAATACCGTCCGCATTACGTTTCCTGTCAACATAATGAGAAGATGTTAACATTTGACTGAAAAAAAGTCACAAAAATATTGATAGCGAGAGTATCAGTAAAATGTTCAGTGACAACAAATTTCCTTTTTCACCAAAATATCCGATCTTGCGATAGAATATCTGTATCGTGTAATTTTTGTGGTTATGTTTAGGAACTTGCAGCACAATGTGTTCACAATCTTTCCCTAACCTTAACAAAAGTGCTGCTGTTGCCTAAACCATCCAGATGAACCTCGGTCTCTGGTGTGAACATCCTGCATTTTGTACACTTGCCATCCACATAACCTGCAGCGCTTTATTCATTCAAAAAATTGTGGCCTATGAATATCCTCCCAGCAGCTATTATGTTTGTCAACTAGGGGTGCAACGGATCACAAAACTCACGGTTCGGATCGTATCACGGATTTGAGTCACAGATCGGATCATTTTATGGATCAAAAGGCCTGATACAATCCTCCTTTAAACTTTGGTAGTGAATGAAACAACAGTCTGTGTCCACATCATCAAAACTTCAAAACTAACAAACATGAACACACATTTTGTCCTGCAGCATGTTGAGCGAGCCACCAAACAAACATTCAGCAGGGAAAAGTGCACTGCTAACGTCAGTTGGCAGCTAAATAGCTAATTAGCTGCTCAGCTGCAGCACATTAAACAACGTGTAAACATACCTGCAGATGTCACTGCGGACCCGTTAAATGCTGGTTTGGTTGTTGATCTTCAAAATCCCTGCTAGCGATGCGCTGTCTGTCCATGACTTGTATTTAGTTTGTTTACGTTGTTTTAAATGAGACATTAAATTTTGCAATAAATCCGCAGTTCACATGCGTGCCGAACCGTGTGGGCCGATCCATACGGATCACAGATCAACGACAATCCGTTGCACCACTGTTGTCAACACAAAGTAACTATGAGTAGTATAGTAGTATGTAAACCTAATTTCCCAGTGATAACGTTGCTAAAACACTGATGGTATAAAAATCCCTATTAATCTAAAAAGCTGTTCAGAGCGCCTCCGTCTCGTAAGGACACCATTAAAGGAACAAACTTCAAGCTCTATTGGGTTTGATGTTTATTTTACAGCACTATTTCCAACATTCTTTGAGACCATGCCAAATAGTTTGGAGTTTACTGCCAATGTTAGACACCCACTCTAATTCTTTGACCAAGTGATTGCCATGTCACTATGAATTCTGCTTTGAAAAGCTCCCACTCCTCCCCAGGCACTACCATCACCTCACGTACACTCACACAGTATTCGAATTCATCTCTTTTTATTCCTTTTCACCTGTAAAACAGCAGAGATCACATCCTTTATTTCCACTCCTACACATCTTTCAATCTCATACTCTCTCCTTTCAAAACTTGTACTCCTGCTCGCGGATTTTCATTAAAACTTGTAATAACACTGACTGCAGCTTCTTCTGTCCACAGCTGTCTGGTATGAAAGAACTGAAAATATTCAGGCAGCAGCTACACGGGGATATAAAAGAAAAACTTGTGAGTGGAAAAGGACATCCTCTGCTCCATCGACTCCACTTCCTCCAATGCATAACTATCCAAACACATCTGTATCATGGTGCTATCTATCCCCCAGCCCACTCTGCAACCCCCCGGGGAGGCCAGAAAGGAGACATGGCACTACTTCGAATGCAATTTCGCTTCCACAAAAGCAGCAGCGGCGAGAAACAGAGGGCATTGGATCTTGTTTATAAATAAAGTCATCCATAAATGATGGAACCTGTCGAGTGTGTGTGAGCGAGGTGCAGGTGGGGGGTGAAGGATGGAGGTGAAAGACGGCCTCTCTCCCTGTATCCCCTTACGCTCGGATGGGTTGCAGAGGGATGCTGAGAGGGTTTTGCTCCCGTGGAGGTGGGGGGGGTGGGGAGAGGGGCCGGAGGGACTGAGCGCTAGCTTTGGGAGCAGCAGAACCAGTCAGTGTGGCTGTTTGAAGTGGGCTGATCAAAGCTGGAGCTGCGTCGGGTTCTGTTGCACTCAGCAGAGGGAGTGGACCAAGCGAAAACACACAGAGCCCCAGTTCCAGGGGTGGGTTTCCTGTCTGCCTGGATGACTGAAGTATTCACTGCATCCACTGCTGCTGCTGCTGCTGCTGTTGCTGAACAGGAACGAATGCCTGGTTTAGTGCCAGGGCGCATTAGTTTGTGTCTCTTCTTTAGTTAAAATAAATATTCCAAACCCATGAAAAGTGTTGGAGCAATGTGTTCTTGTAATTACGTTACCACTCCAAGTAATGCAGTAGTTTCAGTAATCAAATTACAGTTACTGGCTCACTGAAAATTGTGTTCCTTGTGTTTTATATTAAATTTCATCGGAATCGTGGTATGACACGTTTAAAACCTGCATAAATATCAGTCAAGTAGAGTGAAGGATCTCCGTCCTCACTCTTGTTTAACTGGTAAATTTAAACAAGCAAAATTAGCAATGAAAAGAGTTGTTATTGTTGTTGTTGTTATTTATTAATTTAGAATAAAGAAGACTAAGTTTGCTTCTATTTGAATATCTATTAGGGGATATTATTTTGCCCTGGCTTTATTGGCTCAAGCGCATTTGTGCAGCAGCCTCTTCACTAAATAACATTAATAAAGCACAAAACAGAAGAGAGAGCCAGATGCTTTGATAAGTGAAAATACTCTTCGCAGACTCAGGCTTTATATTTACGTAAAAAGAAAGATATCATCATAAAATGTAAGCTGTGTCCGAGTCAGATCCATCAGAGAACCTCCTGACAGTGTTTAGTCTGTTATTCATAAAACAGCTTAATAATTCAACCTAGAAAGCTCCCAGTTCATCTGGTCAAGTCCATGTGCCCTTGAAGCAACTCCATTGAGGATCAATAACTTCCTACGGTGTAAATGGATTCCTTTGCATCGTGCAATAGATCATGTTACTTCAGGTCAATGAAGACAGAGGTTGCAGATTTTACCACAATTAAAGCAAGCTTCCTCCGTGTCCTCATAAAACAGACAAAAGCAGTGCATTAATTCCCCTACAGGACTGCTTCATATCGCCATATGTGCTATAGCTGAGCGTTTAGCATATAACAAGAGTGCTGCGGTGGTTTTAAAAGTGTGACACAGTTGGCGTTTGTGTGTTTGCTTCCCCAAGGACTGGAGTGGGTCAGGTCCCAAGGGTACCACCAACAAACCTTAGTCACAACACAAAGCCTTGAAGGGTGGGGTGTTGGGTGGGGGGGGGTGGGAATAGCACAGATGTACACTTCTGCTTCTGTCTACTCCTTCTGTCCCCTTTCCCAGTTTTCAATCTAGTGAACACTTGCTGCTCTTATAACATGCCCCCCCCCTACCCCCTCCATCCATCTTTTTACTCACTTCAACCCCTCCAATCTCTTTGCCTATAGGGTTGAGGCAGCTGCTACGCTTTCCGGCTTCATTCTACCATGACTCCCACCATAGCGCCCCCTCATCAGCCCCCGTTACGCCTCTGGTCAGCTGAGAAACAATAGTAAGGGTCACAGGGTCAGAGCCTCTGAAATTCCCATCGGCAAACTCACTCAATCATAGACATGCCCACACGCATATGTATACATGCATGAACATGCATTCATCATGCATACACGTTTCTTTTTCATCTGTAGTATCGATCTTTCTCTTAACGATATCCTTTACTTATGGATGCACAATATGTACATTTTTCAGTTTACCTGAGGTTCAATTTACAAGAACAATATATTAACGTTGGTCAACATAAATAGATTATATACGTTATATACGCAGAGCCAAACCAACAATGAAGTGTTGTGTGCGTATCCAATGCCTGATATCTCATATTCCTCTGTGTCATAGACCTTTATTGTTGTTCAAAAACTATTGAAAACACATAAATGAGTCACGCTGTTTGTTTATTCTATGTGACGTCTTTGTATTTTACATTATCTTTCAAAAATGAATCACAATAACACTGTTTCAGGCAAACTCCACTGAAGGAAAATAGACAAATTCTGGTAATGCTATGAAAAAAATGTTTACCATAATAACAATTTGTTAGTACTGCTCCTACTAATAATATCAACGTATCCTCACATCAACCCCTTTGTATTTCTTTATGCTTGCAAACAAAATAGCTCAAATCTTAATTTCATCCTTTCATTCTCTGTTCATTATAATTGCTCAGTTTTCCCCCGTCAGTAGCACAGCATGGCAGGGCTTAAGACCGAGTTTGTAATCTGAGTCAGTGTGAGCTCATCAAAAGCCTTAAGTGCTCTTTTTTTTTTCTCCACTGTGTATCAAAAGATTCCTTTTAATTCTATCCAGTGAACGTTCAATCCCTAATAACTTATCACTCTGATTATTCCTTTGCCACATTAACTAAGTAAAAGCCATACACAGCCTTTCAGCAGTGTGCGGTGCTGCTCAGCAGTGGACGTGCTACTTAAGCAGATTATACACTTTTGCCTGGTGCTCAGCATTATAAGCTGACAGTACATGAAGGAATGTGTGGTAGTGCTCGGGTCATAGCTGTATCCATGGTCGCATTTACAGGCTCCTCTAAGAGAGATAAAAGATCAAAAGGACTGGGAAGCCGTGTCCTCTGGGGCCTCCAGAAGTGCTTGTTTTCTTGTTTATGAGAGGGAGAACATGTGGGCTGCTCACGTTTCCTATCCACGTAAAAAAAAAGGGGCAGAGTGGCAGGCGCGTGCCCGTGTGGTGCAGGTGGAAGTCTGCATTTCTGTGTGTGAGTATATGTGTCTGTGTGTGTGTGTGTTTCACTGTGTCGCTGAAGAGAGCAGATATTCTGTGTGGTAATTACAGCATGCGTGTTCCTGTCAGTGTGGCTGGCTGCCTTTCATGGAGCACTTCTGCCCACCCCCTGCTTAACACGGCCCCTGACTGCTGGTGACCTCAATGCGGCCGCCTTGACTAATGGGCTATCAGAGATGGAGAACATCCACGAGGAAAAAGAAATGGCACAGAGACAAGATAATCCACCTCATGAGAAAGTACGTTATCCTCTCCTGCGTCGTTGCTACACTGTGCGTTTTCCTTTGTTTCCTTCCATATCCTCTTCTAGCTACTGTAACACACGGGCCGCCATTTCCTCTTCAGCCTGTTGACCCTTTGTGTAATAATATGACTCACGGAGTGCTGAGCTCCAGGGATGGAGCACAGCTGCTTGCCTGCTCAAGAACCAAGACATTCAGCCCGGCAGCCAGGACTGCCGGCTGTCCTCCAGAGTTTCCATAATGTCACACAAACCCACTCAGAGGGTCAGTGTGCAATCAAGTGCAGCTCTGTGCATGAGACCATCATTATTCAAGAAGTTTAGGGCTGGAGATCATTTGCAGGGGAAGGAGGAAATGCCCAGAACACAGAGGAGATTAGTTAATCTAATGCCAAATTAATTACAGTTATCTACAATATGAGGTATGCATGCATCTGTATTTCTGTAGGTGCCATATCAGTTATGTGCAGCAGTAATATTTGGTGAGCAGTTAAATACATTTTTAATTATTGTTTGATGGGAATCAAAAAGCAGAGTGCATGTTTTTCTTATTTGCACTTTATTTGCTTGTATTAGTGAGTGAATTCAAATAATTACAATTAATCAAAGGAAGTTTCATCCTCCCTGTTCATGGGAGTGGTCAGTTCAGACATCACCAAAATAGGCGATACGCTGTCTAGTTGTGTGTTTAATTTACAGTATGGTGACACACAAAAACTGCACACCCACTTCACCCCCACACACAGTGCTTGCTGTTTGATTTCTAACATGTAAAACGTCTTTGTGGGCTCGGCCCATTGACTGTAATCCCTGGGATTATCAGGTGCAGCCTGCCAGAGAGGCTGCAGGCTCATCCCAAACTTGAAGCTGAGGATGTGAGTCATGGAGAGGCTGAAGATATTCTCTGTGATTCTGCTGTCGAGCTCATGAGGCTCCAGACAGACAGACAGACAGGCAGACAGACCGGTACCCCCCCACCGTCCAAAAATACCCCAAAAGGCATTCCAGTGACTGTCTGTGGATATGAGAGATGTGGCACAAAGGCACAAGTTTGTTTCCAGCCCTTGTAAAAATCCAACATGGCAGTCACACAATAGTACTCAGTGATTAGCTGTTCTTGTGCTCAGACACTCTGTTTTGTCATTTTTATGAACAACAACATCTTCATTATCAGGAAAGACACTTACAGACATGTTTATGTGAAACAATAAAAACTCAAATCACGTTCATTTGTCCTCTGTGACACTGTCATAGTGAACTCACACTGAAACAATGAGTTGATTAATCGATTAAGTGAATCCAATGAAAATAAATTGATTATTTTGATAATCAATTAATCATTAAAGTCATTTATCAAGCAGAAATCCCAAATTTTCACTGATTCCATCTTCATCATGTGATGATTTGCTGCTTTTCCTTGTTTATAATTGTATATTTAATACCTTTGGTTCTTGGACTGTTGCTTGGATAAAACTAGGTCTGCAATTAATAATTATTTTCATTATTGATTCATCTTTTTTTCTGCTATAAAATGTCAGAAAACAGTAAAAAAATTAATAAAAAATGCCGTTATTTCCCAGAGTCAAAGTTTTCTGATATTTTTCAACTAACTGATGAACTGAAAAAATAACCTTCTGTTGAATCAATAATGAAAACAGTCATTAGTTTCGCCCCTACTGAGAACCATTACTGTCTACCATGTACTACAGGATAAACTGGTGGCTGATAAACAGGGGCTTTCCAAACTTGTCGTGTTTAATCACTAGGACACAAACAGTTATTTTAAGTTACAGTATTTCACCAACCTTGCACTATCTTCTGTTTACTCATTACCCGAAACTGTCATACAGGCGTTCTCCCCAAGTGCAGGGGAGTGCCTTCCAGACTGCTATGCATCATCAAAACAGGTTTCGTTTAGGCAGTTATTGCCCTGGGCTGGTTAGGCGAAGAGCAGCAGCAACTTTCGGGGCTTAGGCTCAGAGCATACATGTGGGCTTGCGTGAACAGTAGTTGAAAGGATGTCGTCATCCTCCCCTTCAGGGTGCTGACAAAAATAAACAAAAGGTATATTTATGTTCTGTGGTTAAATGTGTGTCTGACTTTCCAGCAAGTTGCAACCCAGATAAACAGCAATCTTGTTTGCAAATTGCAAATTGTTTAGAGACTAACCTCACAGCAATGATTTAGAAAGGCCAAAATAACTGATAATGTTATCTCCTGTGATCAGCATGCTCTATACTCAGATCACATCAGGGCTGATAGCAGTTTCTTAGCATCCTCCGTCTCCAGTGGGATGTAGGTGTGAGGGCAGAGGAGGGTCTGTTGATTTTATTTCTGCTCTGCGTTGCGGTTGTAGTCCACTCACTCTCCATTAAAGATTAATCAAGTGGAAAGCATTGAAGAACGGAAAGCCCACAGAACTCAGCGTGTTTTTACAGGCCTCTGGATGCCCTACTGGTCAAGTGTGCTGAGAATGTGGGGCTTAAAGAGCATACAGACACCAGGAATGTTGGAAAGTCTGTATGAGAAGAGAGAGAGAGACAGCCAGACTCTGACTCTGGCGCTGGGAGTGGTGTTACACACTTGCAGTGTCTTGTTATCGTCTCTCAAGTCAAAAACAATCACACCTCTTGACTGGCAACGCACCAGACAGCTTTGTCGTGAGAAATGAGTCACAAAAAAAAACATTAAACATGACTGTAAGAGAGGAAGACTCAATAGAAAAAGGAGTCTGAAATTTGTGTGAGTGGTAGTGTTATTTAAGAATCTTTGACAGTAATAATCTGTGACATTTCCAGATAAATAAATGTTGGGTTTTTTTTTTTTCTCCGCACTTTATCACTGACTGTGCTGCACAACTGTAGCCGGTTCATGAAAGCATTTATATTTGTTGTTGTGAACACCCAGTGTCAGGCAGGTCTACTGGAGGAAAAATCCTTCACTGCACAGCAAGTGATGCGTTTCATGTTCCCAGCAGCAGGAACAGCACTTTGTTTGGGAATAAATAGAGAAAGAACTAGGTGTTTAGAATGAGAAGTGATAGCCAACATCGCCGATCAGACAAAGAAATAAATCGGAAATTTGGTTGACAGAACTTTTCAGGATAACACGTGGTTCGGATGACGAGCGATCTCTGGGAAGTACAGTACCAAAAACACTGCAACAGGAGTGATTATCACCCAAAGACGTCAGCGAAAGATAAAAGAAAAAAAAAAAAAGACCTGTGGATTGCCACTTGAAAGCACACTCCGGCATGACTAAACAGAATATGAACGTTCTAGTTTTCATGTGAGAATCAGGTCAAGCGTTAGAGAGGCAGCGGAGAAGAGAAGCAGAGCGAGACGTGAGCGTACTGCTGTAGGGAACTTTGGGGGGAAAACCTGACCTGTCGTGACTTGGACTTGTAAGAAACTGCGTGTCCACCTCTTAGTGGAGTATTAGTCAGAGGGCAAGGTTAGTGGGAATCTTTCCCAAGCACCACTACCATATTGGGAAGAGAGGAAGAGTGCATTAATGCCTCAGGGTTGGTAAAAAAAACCCAGACTGGCTGACTACCAATGGGCCCCTTGAGCATCAACAGTAATCACTAATGGCCCTCAGACAAGTTATCACCAAGCCACATTGACATTTTGACCACTTAACAGCTTGAGTTGCTTTAAAAGTCAATTAAGACAAGAAGACATGCCACGTTGAAACAGACTACATCTATCACAATGAGTGGCAGTTCACGCATATAACATAGAGACACGCATACAGTGGTTTTTCTCATTTGGATTCCATTCAATCACTTTCTAATTAATATAATTCACCACATTGTCTGGGAGCTGAAAGCTGGGCAGAATACAAAGCACAGCTGAAAGTTGCCCTCTGGTTCCCAGGAGGTGTAAGACCTCCCTGTTTGTTTAATGCATCTTAAAATACCCAATCATTCAGGGGAATGCAACACAAATAAACAGATTTATGCTCAGTAATGACCTCAATTAGATAAACACCTCACCCTTGTTCTCACCCATCCTGCAAGGACTAGACCTTGCGGAGGAAATGGAATTAATGAGACCAAACTAATCAATGGTCGACTTCCATGCTACAGCAGTGGAAGCTGGAAGCATTCGTAATGGCAGTACACATCTAACCATGCCGGAGAAATGTGAACAAGGCTAGACACAAGCTGCTTAAATAGCCTCGCCTCAGATAGCGATCAATAATGCTTTGTGAGTGGAGCCGGACCACAGCAGGCAGACTTCACCAGCAATTAAAAAGGAGACAATACTTTATGTGAAGAGGCTGAAGAAGTGGTTGTCAGAAAAAAAAAAAAAAAACAGCTGTATCTCGGAGCGGAATGGGTTGTGGCTTAGGAAGAGCAAGAGCAAGCGGAGGATTGACTGCTGTAAATGTCAGGTCAAAAACAAAGGGTCCAGTGGACTGTAGTTGTGCCATCGGAAAGTGGCACATCCTCCAAAAATAGCAGGTAATGCAAGCTCAGTGACGTACTTGAGGCTGCTGCTGCTTGTGACTAGTTTCACTTAATTGAAGAGGAGCTCTACTGGCTTCCTTTGGAACACAATGACTATAATAGCTTCATCAATTTTGGACTCCATACCCCCAAAGGTCAGGTTTGCAATTTTTTTTTTCAAACAACTGAAACACAAAGGCCAAAGTAAACCAAAGTTCAATGCGAAAGCTTGCACAAATGTAGTCCACCTGCACAAGTGAATCCAGTGTTTGCAGCAATTTCAGTAAAATTAATGGTTATCTGAATGAACTTTTGAAGCTGTTATAAATTATGGAGTGGTGGAGCCTGGCCACTGAACTGGTGCTCCTGCTGCTGCTGCTGCTGCTAGTGTATACAAGATATTTTTTTTTAAAAAAACAGCTAGAGATGGAGAGCAGAAGGAGGAGAAGGGATGAAGCAATAAAAAAAATCAGATTCTAAAAGAGGAAAGATGGGAGACATGCTATTTTCTTCAGATGAAAGCCTTTTTCATCTAAGTGTGAGCCAATTATTTTTCTTGTTGAGAGAAAATAAGAACATCTGTGTTTGCTGTGAATCAGTCAATAATGGCACACCACACAGGGACCTCTGAATGCGCACATACACACACACACACACAGAGAAACACACACGACTACCAAACACACATACATATACATTTGCCCTGTGGGTTGGGTGACGTCATGTTTGTTGTGGGGTGGGCGGCTCCTGGATGAAGATTAAAGACTAACATCGCCAAAGGTGGTTTAGGGTTTTAAAGATGGACAGAAGCACAACATTCCCACCACATCATTAGGCTCTTATAGCCTAGAGATAAGGAACTCTTCTAAGTTGTGGCCCTGGGCCCCAGAGAACCCCGACCCCTGACTGACAAGCTCAAGCAGATTTACTCTCCGGGTCGACACGGGGTCGAATAAAAACAACATTCTCTCGCTGACTGACCATGTAAAATAAAAATACTCCCAACATCTCTCCCGGAAGATAGTTTTAGGTTTGGGAATGTTTATGATAAAAGAAGGAATTCCCCCTGAGAGGATCTCATATTCAGGCCTCTGACTGGCCAGCTATGTCACTGGCCAGATAGCTGGTGGGAGCTGCTGGCTTAGGAAGGCTATGATGAGATACAAAGTATCAGAGTAGGTCAGAGCAGTGAATCCATCCTTCCTGACAAGACTGGAGTGAAAGTAGAGACTGACTTTCTATGCAAGTGTCTCATTGATGCAACTTCTTCCCCAGAAAGGAGAATAACTGTGTCATACAAAACCAACAAAGAACAATTTGCTTTTAGTCTCTTAATTTGGCACAAGGCTGCCAGCATTGACGGAGGCACGAACATGACTGCTGCTGTTGATGTTTTTGGACTGACGTCAACAGTAGTTGTTATTCTGAGCCCACAAGTTTAAATTTGACAATTTTAACACTTCAGTATGTGAAAAAGCCCCTAAAATAACACTTACAAAAATCCCAAGTCGCTAAAACACTGAATGAATCTGAAAAAAAAAAAAAAAACCCTCAATGAATGACTTTCTTTCAGGGTTGAGGCAGGTAGATGAGGTGACCAGCTGTGTAAACTCTGGGATAGATTGCTCTCTTTATATAGTGTATAATAAATGTCTTAATATCACAGTTGACTGTCTGTACTTGAATGAATTTCCATCATTTCGCCAGACAATATGTCTGATATCCGATAGTTAGTCCCATGTGTCAGCAAACTGGACTTACACTGATAAAAACACTTAAGCAGTTAAAGCAGTTACTGGTCCCTTCAGGGCCATCCTGTCTGAATTATTCCCTCTCCCCCTCCTGCCCCACACACACACACACACACACACACACACACACACACAGAGTTGCCTGACCCTGGGCCAGAGCATGGGAAGAGGCAGCCACAAACAGTGGACAGTACAGGAAGGAATGCAAACACAAAGCGTAAAGACATTGCTGGCACTGACATTTCTAGCAAAAACAACAATCATAAATAGCAGATGCCCTAAGCTAAAAAAAAAATGGGGGGGGGGGGGCAGTGGGGGGGCATGACTAAAAACAAAAGACATCCATCTGAACTTGCTAGGTCAAAGCAATTTGTCAAAGAGATGACTGCTAGAAAAGTTGGGAGATGGGAGTCGGAGGCAGTCCTCCCACGGTCGCAGCCAGGGACAGGCACCATACTGGGGCTGAGAGCGGATTGATTTGATGTCAGCCTTTAAGAGACGGTGCAGAGACAGAGATATGAAATTGTCTTACCTGACGTGTCCCACATATTCAGCTCAATCCGGTGTTTGTCTATCTCAAAACTGGCTGTGTAGTTTTCGAACACTGTGGGCACGTAGTTCTGAAAATAAGGGATTCATTTTAGTTATCCAATTAAAAAGGGACAAGATAAGCCTGTGTTTACACAGCCACAGGCTTCAAAGGAGTAGACTAGTGGGAACATCATATTTGAAGTGATGCAGCTGACAAATAAAGTAATGGCAGACACAATTCCACAGCTAAGCTAGTCATGTAAATCCCTTTGGGGATGTTATAGAAAGGTAAGCCTAGTATTATAGTAGATGAAGACAACGCCTTAAAGTTTTATAGGCAGCACTGCAGACATAATAAAAGTCAATTTAGACATTACAGGACTATTATACATTTTACAGGCATTCATTACTGTTCCCTCTCCATCAGCTCTCTCTCTCTCTCTCTCCCTCTGTGTGTCTTGTTTTAACATTTCTGTCTTTGAGCAGGTGGAATCTGCTGAACAAGTGCTGAAGTTGTCCGATAATACATTTTAATGGCAGTGCTCCTCACTCATTCACAAACTCCTGATCTATCTGCTTCTAGATACAACAAAAAAAAAATTAAAAACAGATCAAGTTTTGATAGACGTACCTCTGGATAGCAGTCTTTGGCAAAAACGTGCAGGAGTGCCGTTTTCCCACATTGCGTGTCCCCGACCACCACAATCTTACAGCGGCTGCCTAGACTGTCCATGGTTTGTCCTTCAGAGGTGTATTGTTGACGCGTGGATGGATTGCATCCAGCATCCGATACGAGACGCGGCGGAAATCGAAGACTGGAAAGAAAAATGAGCAAATACATGCGCCGACCCGGTGCGCTTTTATCCAGCTCCTCCTGTCCGACGCGCAGCCCTCCGGTCCCGCTGACAGACTCTGACTGACTGGTTGCTTACCAAAACCACAGCCAGGACGCACACACAGCCCTCCCTAGAAACTCCGGTACTTTGATTACTGGCCACGCCTTCCTAATACTCACGTCTGAGTCTCATCATTCAGCTGTAATAGGCTGTTCTTGTGGGAAATAAAGGGTCTGGGACTAATGGTGACCTCATCATCCTCTTTGTTTTGCCTCCCATGGTAGCCTTATAATATCTCAATCATATTATCAAATGAGTTTATTATATATTCTGCCTCCTGTTCTATCTGTATAATGCCTATAAGGCTATATTCCCTCAAAAACACCTGTATATCTGTGAAACATAATAAACTATTTTTGGATGATCTCGTATTTTGTACTTGTAAAATAATATGGCTATATAAGAACAGGACTAAATACATGTTTCTTGTCATACTTTCTACTTTACCTCATATGTTACCATTAGGTCTACAATATCTCTACAATAATAACATTTAGTTTATTATCATAAAGACTGAGCAGAGTCCACTGATCTTATTATGACTTTATGACTTTGTTTAAGGATAAGTTCACAGTTTTTCAAGTCGGTCTGAAAACAAGAGTCAGGTGCCCAAATGAACACTGAAACAGGTTTTGCTTGTTGTAATCTTTCCTCCTTTGCATACTGGCTATTAAATGTGCTTTCGATGCAGCTTTCAAAGTGTTGGGGGACAAAATCCACAGTCCTCGTTTTGAGAATAACTGTATTTAAGTTTCTGTGAAGATAATATGAGGCTTCAGCCGTCTGAGTTAGTCAGATAATATCTTCAGTTACAGTCTTTTTAGTACACAAGTCCCTCTTTGTGTTTCCCCAGACAGTGTTTTCCTGTTCAGCTGCAGGGGAAAATTCATAACAAAATGAGGGAATTTGACTCTAAAAAGACAGTAACTCTGAGAGATGTTTACTTGCTTTGACTGATTTTGACGGTTTAAACTTTTAAATACATTTGCACGGATGGCGGACTGTGGATTTTGTCCCCCAGCACATCATCTTACATTCCCAGTGCATTATGAAGGGATCTCTTAATGGTCAGTATGAACAGGAAGAATGATTACAGCAAGAAAAACAGGTGTCAGTCTTCATTTGGCCACCTGATTGTTGTTGTATGACAAACTTTAAAAAAAACTGTGAATCTATCCTTTAATATTGTGACTGAAAACTGTCTGGAGGACTATTGAAAAGTGTTGGATCAGTGATATTAGTGACTTCAGCTCCTGCTGTTCAGAGGTCTGAGATTGATTTGATTCACTAAATAGATACTGCAATGAATAAATCCCATTTTTCAGCAACCAGATGATGATTTTATCACAGCAGTCTTGAATGATGTAATGAAATGCTCTGCAGGTGGGACTGATGGTATTTAGAAATATAATGGAGCGTAAATCTATTTCATTTTGGTTTATTCTCCCTTTGATTCACAAAATATAACTCTTAATTTGCTAGAAATACTTACATCCAGACAGGTTTATAAGATGGAGACTTTAAGTGAAGGTGTTCGGCTGTATAGACCTTTTTTGTTCCCATCACTATTAGGAAAGCAGCACAAATACTCAGCACATTATGCCTCTTGATTTAGTGCCAGCATGACCTCTTAATGGAGATACAATAAATGCAGCGTACCTAGATAAAATAGTCCATCAAATTAAGTAGTGAGAGGTGAGTGGGCTGTGTTTATGGGCCTCAGTGCTGTGGATTTCAGTTGAAATTCACTGGAAGCTGAATTATTGGTTTCGTGAATGAGATAATTAAATGACGTGATACCACGTGCGGTGCAGGTCAGCAGTGTTAAATCATCTTTTATCGCCTTGTAGACCGACACTGACCCCTTCTGGACAACAGTGATATTACATTACATTCAATCTACAAGTGGCAGGCAATAAGCAGCCGTACAATATGACTCATCCCAAATACAATAGCACATTGTAGTGTTGTTGGATTGCTGGAAGTGTCTCTCTTGTGTTGTTTACCTCCTTCATAGAGGTTACAGGGCAACTAAAAACAGATGAACTGCAGCCTGTGAGATTTAGAGACTAAAGGATGATTTACATAGATGACAGCAAAAACCATCCTGATAAGCATATTAGGCTGTAACTACTGTGTATAATAACCTATCACGGCAGATAAAAAGAGGAAAGAAAACACGTTTCCTATTGTAAGATCAGAGAGATAAGAGTCCTCTCGGAATATGAATATTAATGAAGTAATTTGTCAGGGTTCTTATGTGCATCACTCCACAGTTATAGGCTCTCTGTATAATAATATGAGGGATGATGAGGATAAAATATTAATGTAGTTTCTGTCTTTAGTTTAAAGAACGTCCCCGCTGGGTTTGCATGATTATATGTTCATTCTGCAGTACAAAAGAAATACACCCAATAAAAACTGTTGATGGAGTGTCCTGAGTGACCTGGAAATTGTTTCCGGAGAGATGTTTTGCTGTTGAGTTTTGCAAATAAAGGTAATTTTTCAATGCTTTGTTGCAGTATCGGGACTAGTGGGGGTTCACATTTCATATATCTGAATTAGGGGTGTTGCCCTACAGCGGTATTGATGATAACTGTGATATTTAAAAGAATGAAATATTGATATCATGTTGATAATGAAATGTAAATAATCCAGCACCTCTTAAATAATTTCCATTCTTTCCATTCTTGCTTTGTCTCCCTCCCCCAACGCACCACACACACACACACACACACACACACACACACACACACACACACACACACCTTGTGGTTCAGTTCATCTGGTTGCCTTTTCACTATCCATTAAGTGTAATTGTTCTTTCTAGACATTTCTGTACAGTTATGGTTACAGACTCTCTCTGCACCTCCTCACACTTGTAATTTGATTGTAATTCATTTGCCAGAAAAGAGACAAAACACACAATAAATAAAGTCAAAGATGAATTTGACCGATAGCATTTTCTTTTCAAATTTCCTATAGATATCGCAATAATGTCGTTATCATGAATTCTTTTGGCCACAACAATCATGTAGTGAAAATCTGATGTTGTGACAGCGCTAATCTGAATATCTAGATGAGTAAAAACAAAATATCTGCATTGTTAGAAACCACAAGTGAGAAAATTGGATATGCTTTGTGATTTGAGGGAACTGACCCTTTAAAATCAGAGCTGATCTCCTGTCTTGGAGTCAGTAGAGCAGCAGGTGGCAGTATATATTTTTGCATCTAGATCAGACTTCTATATAAATGGGACAGACTTACTGTATTTAGAATTTACTACAAATAGCATTTTCATATGTGAAGTGAGAAGGAATCTCTACTTCTAGAGCAGCTTGAGTTCATCTTTTTTGAAACTCTATTGTGTGTTTGCACCTTTAACTTCTGATGGGTTGATTTTCTTGTTGTAATAGCTGAACATGAGGGAAAAGATGCCACAGTGTAGGACAGACAGTGAACTTCACAAAAGCCTATCACTGTACAGAAACATTTATGTATGCATGAATGCATATATATACAGCAAATGATGTTGTGGCTTACACTCGCTCTCATGCTGACTATTCATCACAGTCTGCTGCATTTGCCAGCAGGTGGGTGTAATGTTCTGCATTGTCATTGCCTGTGCTGTATCAGTGGGACTGTGCAAAATGGTTTTGTTTCCTTTGAGAGGCTATAATGGATATGTTACTCAACCTGTAAACTAATTACACTCATGTGTAAGTATAGCAGAGATGTGCCAGATCACTCAGCAGAAGAGTAAAATGTGTAAATGACCAGAGATTGAATTGGTGAGGAGCCAGTATGCTGCACCTTTTGATTTCAAAGCTCTCAGTTTCTGTACACTTGCCAGGTAGAGTTGATGGATCCTACAGACTTACAGATCACTGTAGCATGTGTAATAAATACGTGCTTCGACACACTAGTATAACAAACTAAAAGGATGCACATCTGTACACTGCAACCCTGAGACCAACCACTGATTTTTTTTTTTTTTATTGCCCCCATGTGGTACAAGTTTGGTGGGATGAGAAAAGAAATCCAATGCTGTAAGACACAAGATAGAGAATAAGAAAATAAAAATCATATTGCTGCCACACAGATTTTTGTTTGTTTTTTTGCTGTTCTTTTCTAAAATACTGGATAATTTCACCTCTTCTAGCCTCTAAAATCTATTCAAATGAAACAATCTAAGAAGGGAACATAAGAATTGGTTGAACTATTCACAACCCAGAGACATATGCAACCTGTGACTTGGGGTTTATGAATAAACATTGCTTCATTTTAAGCAATGTCACAAGCTAAAATGGCCGAGGTCTGCTGGTTTAGTAGAACAGCAGCATTCAAACGAGGATGTCTTGCTCAGGGATATTGTAATAATACATAAAAGAATAACATTTACCTGCATATTTTAAGAAAGTGACCAGGCTGCAATGACCAATTATACATTTAGACACTGTAATACTCTCAGTCTGCTGTTGTAATAAGCAGATAAATCACTTCAGCCACAGACCATGAAGGTATTAATATTTCTTACATCAATAGTAATAATTCATGCAGACAGCATGTGTGGGATTTGCATGAGTTATAGTTCTTTATTGTAAATCCCAGTATGTGCCCAGCTTTAATGGAAATGAAATACCTGTGTGTTTGTAGCTCAGACACACACACATCCTCAGAGACCGCCCAGATTCCCTGCAGACTCAGTCTATTTGCCGGCAGAGTGGTGACACAGTACTTTATCCAGGCCAAATTACACCGCTGAGCAACATTATGCATTCAGTAACCTACTTAGACAATGGAGGAAGTCTCCAAACTACACCAGGTGTCCGAGGCAGTACATCTCTGTTCATGTGTCCTATTCTTGTGCTCTTTTAACCACAGCCATTTCCTGTGATGGATACATTTTCAAACCCTGTTTAGCTGCTGGAACGTGTTCTGAAATTTTCCTCTTGGCCACACAGCGAAGCTAATAAATAAAGCTTTTGCATTAAGGTTTCTATTATAATCTTTTCCTTCTTTTTCACAAACTCCATGCTATAGTCCAAGTCATTTTCCTGACTGTGCTTTGCTGCTACATTACCATACTGGCCCTGTCAGAGCTAATGAGGAGATGAGCCACTTTGGGAGCACCCACAGCATACTGATGTGTATTCAGAGTGGCTCGGCGTGGTTGGTGTGGATGAACAGCCAGCCTGGCTTGTAACATTTTGCCTGTGTCAAAGGGGAAGATCAATAATGCCTGCATCCTTTATCATTAAGCCCCTTTGGGATATTGATTGGTACGTTGCTGACTTTGTCCTCAGAATTGCTGAGTGGCACTTTACGGCCACAAGGTGTCTCACCACTTTTCTTGTGGTCACATCTCTCTGACTAGACAGGGTGCTGGTCTCTCAGCTTTACATGAACAGAGCTGGAAAATGTGAATAGAATCAGGTTTCATCTTGTGACATTTTGCATTTATGGTCACAAAAGGTGTTCAACTATTTGTTTCTTCCACCCAAGCCACTGGGACTTGCTCCAAAATACTCATTATAAACCTCTGAGTTTCATGAGTGGCCCTGTCCCATGTGTATTAGCTTTTGATAGACAGCTCATCCCGCCTTATAGCTGACTTCTTGTACTGAAGCCAAATAATACAGAGAGAGGTTATAGCCTCATTTAATCAAAAAACTGGCGTGACCTCAACACAGGCTCATATTTTTCTGAGCTGCCTGCACAGGGAAGTTACAACAATGAGCCGTACGCAGGCCCAAAGTTCCTGCAAATCCTACTGTAGAATAGGCGGCATAAACAGACATTTCCTCTGGTTGATACTGTTCCAGCACCACAAACCTCACATGCTGCAGTAAACAGCCAGCCAGAAATAATCAAATACTTCTTTGAAGAAATATTTATCCATTAGTTGTGTCAATGTATTTTATGATATCTGATGCACTGTACTCTACAATACAAACAGCATACAAAAGAAGAAACAATATCATATTACAGTACTGATATTACTGGGCCTTGTTAGTCTCTTAAGCTATGGTTACTCTTCATCAGGGGCTTAGAAGTGTTTTTTTTTTGGCAAGCTACTTTTTCCAACTTGCAGCAATCAACAGATTTTGACGAACGTTTTTGCAAGGGGTTGTTTTCAACTTTATTTGCCTTTTAGTCCTAATGGATATTTTTGCATAATCACCTCTCTGCTTGATGCAATATAGGCTTATCTTATAGCCCTACCCAAACAGCTAAACCCACCCAATCACACGCAGGAATCCTGGGTTTCATCAGCTCTCCGTGTTTTCCAGCCTGCCTCTGTCTCGTCCCACTCGCACTCTCTGTCAGAGCGCGGCGTTGACAGCCACTGGCCACTAATCAGCCCACTTTGTCGGGGTTTGTGTGCATGCAAGACTGCTGAAAAAGAAGCTCTGAATCTCACATTTTCTCTTCTTTGCCAGGCACTTGCAGCAAAACAAAGAAGCCCGTCCACGGCACTAAAAGCGCAAGAAGTGAAAAGCCTTCTAAGTCATTTTCATCACTGTCTCACAGCCAACGCTCCCTGCACAATGTCTGGAGAGGACGCACCTGCCCAGCAGCAAAACGCCGTGGACCAGAAGCAGGAGACCAAACCCAACGAGGAACCCAAAACCGAGACTGAGCCCGCACCCGCCTCAGGCGCCGCCGAGGCAGCGGCTACCCCCGCGGCGACCACCGAAAAGGTCCCCGAAGAGGAGGCGTTCACCTACCGCGCACTGGTGCTCACCGGCTACGGGGGCTATGATAAAGTCAAGCTGCAGGTGAAGAAGGGCAAGCCGGCGCTCAAGGCTGGCGAGATCATGGTGCGGGTCAAGGCTTGCGGGCTGAACTTCGCCGACTTGATGGCCCGGCAGGGGCTGTACGACCGGCTGCCGTCCCCGCCGGTCACCCCCGGGATGGAGTGCTCCGGGGTGGTGGAGGCTGTAGGAGAAGAAGTGACAGACAGAAAAGTAAGCACACATGCTTCTCAGCTTCCTCTTACCAATTGAAGTCTCATTTTAAGTGTGTGCTTTATTGTTTAAGTGATGAATATATATGTCTCGCTTCATTTTGGAGCCGAACAGCTACATCTGGACATGGGCGTGTCACGCTTGCTCGCTGCTCTGTGTGGTAGTGCTTTACATTGTATTTAACAGTTTCACGGTTTAATGAATTACATGCCTCTAAGCTATCAGAAGGTAATTAACTCGATAATAATAATGACAAAACCCCCTATAGTTTATGTTTGATCTGTAATGTGTGTTCATCCATTAATTCACTGGTGCGTAGAAAGGAGACAGCACTTGTTGTCTCAAAGTGCAAAGAAGCCCGTTTGTGTGTTCGTGTGGTATTTTATGTATGTAGAAGAAAACTAAAGTGTGTAAAGTGCACGAGTTGAGTACAATGAGAGCAGCAGCAGGCGTCGCCCCTCATGTCTCCCCCTGGTTTTCAAATTGCGTTGCCTTTGCGCAACTTCAAGCGAGCAAGTGCGCGACACAGTAGCTGCTGGGGTGGAGATGGATTCACTGTTCATGTGTTTTGTAAGGCTTAAGTCTGAATAAACACGTGCAAATCCGTGGGATGCTTTCCAGCCTGGCTGCACCTACGCTTTACTTCACTGCGCTTCGATGTGCGCCAAGGCGCGGAGAGCTGCGTAAAGCCACCCAGAGAGATCGACGACAAGACCGGAAATGAGAATGTCGTTCCTTCAAAATTATAGCTTGGGTAATTCACCTGAGAGTTTCTTTTGTCCTTATTTTTTACCGAGACAAAAGAAGTTAAGAATATATGAAAACATACAAAACATGCATAGTATAGATAATAGATACAAATTAAATGTGGAATTATGAGGATGGCAAAATGATGAATTATAACATGGCCTATAGATGTGCACAATACTGCCATATATAAATCATAAGGTGAACACAGTCTGCTTATATCTCTGATTGCAACTATAAAAATAACGTCTTTTGTATGAAAAACCATAAAACGACACTTCTGTTCCAACACTTAACTCGCAAAAAAAATGTTTATTAATGAGGCACTTTATTTTGGAGGCTATAGGAAGATGCAGTGCACAGTCATTAATATGGCTGACTTGACACCGGTGGCGGAGACCGGAGTCACCGACGCCTTTTGTTACCGGGAGCGGTGGCGCACAGACTAGGGCGAGGCGCGACGCAACAGACAGCGTGGTGTGAGAAATGGGATCACTCGCCCTCTTTGTCACCAGATCGCGTATCGCCTCTGCTGTGTTCACAAAATAATACTCACAGCCATCAACATGTCAGAATTAAAGTTCAAGCCCGCGCTCTAACAGACAAAGAAGCCAAGTCAATTTAACAATCATAATGCCCCCCCAAAAAAGCACTTATAGAGTTTTCTTTGATATTCAACCAATAGAAGTGATATGATCGAGAGAGAGTTATGTCGCTTTCTTACATAGCATGATGAGTCACAGGCCTATACGTCTGTCTCCTGGCTGCATGGCATCACCACGGTAACGCCTTTGTAAGGCAATTAAACTACAAAGCCAAAATGTTACACACCGGCCAGTGATGAGTCACTGCTGTTTGTTGTAAGAGCACTACATTTTCTCACATCGGCCAGTTAATATCTCTGGATAACACCATGCTAATCACATGCGTGGTGCAAGTGCAGAATCAGTGCATCTGGATGGGAGTGGCACATGTGTCTGTCAAGTGTGAATCCATATGGATGGGTGCATCTATTCAGACTAATAGGAATATGATTGGTGATGGGTCAGCCAACAGCAGCCAGACATGATACAGGGGCACGAGCCTTATGCTTATAAAATACTTTATAGCTTCTTTCCACACTGTCAGTAATGTAAATTGGATTTAAAGGTCAGACACTACACGCGCACACACATGCGCAAACACACTTGTCATCAAGACCTCGCGCTCCCACATCTCCCCCTCCCAGCCCTTATAGAATTAAGAGCCAATCTTCCTAATGGATGGAGATCTCTGAGATCTTTTGGCAGCTAACTCAGAGGGAATGTGCTGACCCTGATGGCACAGAATTTTTTGGGTGGCTCATCACTCACTGCAGTTCTATCTGTCTGCCTATCTTTCTCTGTTGCACCCCTCTCTCCACACACACACACACACACACACACACACACACACACACACACACACACACACACACACACACACACGCATATATGCACACAAAGACTACAGTAATGGGTGTGTCTGATGTGTGTTTTCTACACATAGAGCGTGGGCACAACCATGAACACATTCATGGCATTTAATTAGATAATGCAACATAAACATCAGTGGCTGAGTAAAGTGTGATTGATTTTTATTTAATGTTTTCTGACATTTCAATCTAGTGTTGAATTTCATGTTCTACAATGTAAGTGCCTGCTGCTTTCCCACACAGATATGAGAAGGACATTTTAGAACTTTGGCTTCTTTTATTTAATGAGAAAAACATGTTTTTATTGAATAATGTTGTTTAGGGACTGAAATCAGGTATTGAATTGGCACAAGTATTGAAAAATGTCCAGGTATAAGTGTAGTTAAACTTTTACATTTTCAAAGTTGATAAATGCTGCACTTGCACCATTGTTGCCCCCCCCCCCCCCCCCCCCCCCCCCCCGATCTCCTGCCCCCCTGTTCATTGTTTTGATACTTGCTGGCTCTAATGTCTTTATATGTACTGTATTCATTATCCTCCGCATGCCGCATATTGTATTTCCATAACCGCTGCATCCCCTTGAAGAGACAATAAAAGCAGAGTGAAGTCATACTACAGTGCCCTCACCCGAAATGACCTAAGAAGGAGTGCAGGGGAAAGTGTAACAGTGAGTAAGCGAGGGAAGAGGGGAAATATCACACTCATCCCCTGACACCAAGAATCAGCACTTTTGTCTCCAGACCTGCTTTAAAAAAAAAAAAAAAAAAAAAGAAAAATTCTTCATGCTCTCCCTCGGTGAGTTTTGGTAGGATCTGACCCATATGTTCTCAATTACCTCCCTCTGGCCCACATTGTCAGTCTGGTATTTCCTCCATCCCTCCTTCCCTCCCTCTATCTATCTCTCCTTCTTTTGTGTAATCTCTTGATTCTTCCTCCATTGATCGAATCCTGACACTCAGTGAATCACGTCTCTCCTTCTTTTATACTAATTTATCTTTCAGGGCTTCTATCTCTTCCTCCCTGTCCCGCTCTTCCATCCTATTTGTCCTTTTTTCGTCATGCTCGCAAAATTTAGTGTTTATATTTTTCATGGCCTG
Source organism: Thunnus thynnus (assembly GCF_963924715.1). Classification (NCBI taxonomy): domain Eukaryota; kingdom Metazoa; phylum Chordata; class Actinopteri; order Scombriformes; family Scombridae; genus Thunnus; species Thunnus thynnus. The sequence continues at coordinate 8,002,455 of NC_089533.1, read as the reverse complement.
TTGACAGTTGGCCGCGAGCTGCTGATGAATTAAAAGAATATCAGATGTCTCTGTTTTGTTAGTTGTTGTTTTTTTTTTCCCCCTTGAGTCTGTCTTGTGTGGGTTTTCCTTGATAAATCCTCAACATTTCTGAGATTGAAAGTGTAGAGTTGCACCGAGGCCGCTCATATTAATCAAGCTGAAAAAACATGATGAAGAATATTTTAGATGGTGATTTGCATAATCAGAGGTGCAGTCAAGTGCAAAAAGCAGCATGTAGGCACTCTCGAGACAGATCTTGCTGTATGTAAGCAGGGTGTGGCCTTTATCGTAACATCATCGAAACTGTGATATAGCACAATAACACGTACAGTAACACTGGGGAGATATCATGTTTCCTTTTAATTGCATTTACAGCAGATATACGAGATGAGTGGGTGTTACATTTAACCTTCATCTTTTTGTCTCAACCTGACTCAGGAACACTGTATGAGAAATTTCATTCCTCCTTTTTCTTTTTTTTTTACCCCTGATAATTTTTTGCTGAGATCATCAAAGCTGCAAGCTACGAAGCAGCTGACTTGGAGGCCCGCATACCCCAAAATTGAATCACCATCTGATTAAGTCCATTCATATACAGTTAACTGGAAGTTTCTTTGTTCAGCGCCCCCGCACTGCTGACCCCGACTGTGACTACATTTGATGCAGTGGCATGAAGGCTGAGAAAAGGAAATTCAAGAAGCGCCTGTTTATATATATGTGTGTGTGTGTGTGTGTGTGTGTGTGTTTGTTTGTCACACTGTGAAGATGTTGTAACAGAAGTGTCACAAGGCTCGCTCGCTCGGCCTTGAGTGTTCCTACCCAGCTTCTGTGTGACTGACAGTAACTCACATGCTTTATGTGGGCACAGAAGAATAGCTGCAGATGCGCTCAAAAGCAATGTATGAGTCATGTTTGTGTTTCCTGTAAAAGGCCTGAACTCCTCCATCTATCGATTCGTGCAACACTGTACCCCCAATTAAACAAGCAAAGCTGATGAGTTTGAAGACTATAAGAGTTAAAAAAAAAAAAATTTTAAAAAGTAGGGGGGGGCAGGGTGGAGATTGGAGAAAGCGAGTCAGCATGAATAACAAAGGAAAGGAAGAAGAAGTAGCCCACGGTGGAAAAGTGAAAGTATAGTTTGAAAATACACCAAATGACTCAGCCTCAGACAGAAAGATGCGGGTATGAAAAGAGAAAGAGAGAGGGAGATCTCTCTAATTGGAGTGGATAGACAGCGAGGCGCATGGCTCCCTCCAGACCATTAGAGAGGCCCGGGTGGAGAGGGTTTGTTCCCAGGAGGAGAGAGCTTGTCTTATGCTCAGCCATGGGGAAGAATCTGGCAGGGACTCTGATGAGTGGAGAGAAGCCAGGGGAGAAGATGGGCCCCATTGTCCTGTCTCGCTGATGAGGAAGAGGGGATACAGGACATTTCTCACAAGGGAAAAGAGAAAGAGGATGGCGGTCAGATGAGGTATAGACAGAAAGAGACAGTCGAGGATGAAGAAATAGGGATGAAAGAGAAGGCGTCGAAGAAGGCGGCGAGACCAAGACGCAGACAGGATGAGACGAGGCGGAGGGGGGGGGGACTGGAGAAGGGGAAGGAAGACGTTCTAAAGTTGTAAGCGGAAAAGGAGTCAGGAAGTGAAACAGAAAGAAGGGAAGAGAAAAAGTGAGGGGAATGGAAACGGGGTGGGAGGGAGAGCTGTGTCGAGAGGGGTGGATAAGGGGGAGGAAGAAAACAGGAAGAGAGTTATAATGCTGCAGTCGTCTCTGTTTCCTGTGTCCCTCGAGTGGGCTCCCCTGATTTGGTGGTGGGATGCTGGGCGGGGGGGCGGGGGTGGGTTTATATCGACGGTCTTCCTTCTGGAAAGAGACAGTTGTGAATCGGAGGATCCTGCTTTGATAAGGATAGGTTGGGAGGACAAAAAGATGGTGATGAAGCTCGTTAAATGCTGAAAATCTTAAACATTTTATTTATCATATACTACATGTACTGTAACTTGGTTGTCAAAAGACAAAAAACAAGTCAAAAAACAAAGTACAGCTTTATTTGTCCGCATGCAAACAGCTAATCACTGCAAGCCGCTGGCATTACAAATCAGGAAACAATTAATATACTTTGCATTCCCAAAGCTCCTTCCCTGTTTAGCAATAAAATGATCCGCTTCCTTTTCCGTCCTGATTCCGTTCTTGCTTCGTTATATTATTTACCTCCATCAGTTACTACTCTTACCCTGCTGTGGTTTGGCGCTCTCCTTGTTTGCTCGCGCTCTCTCTTTGCAGAGCAAACTCTTGGAGGCTTGGCGGCCGAGGTGGCTACATGTTTGCATGTCTGCCGTTGTTGTGAGCAGAGCAATAAACCACGCTCTTACCATGCCTGCTACACGGCTCACATCATTCCCGCTGAGCCAAGAGCCTGTGAGGCTGCAGATAGCACGACGTACCAGATCACCTCAGGGTCTAGTAGTGAATTGCCAGTGGATCCTGTTGACGCTCAAAAACCTGATTCATCAGTTAAAATATTGTAGAATTGAGCTTTAGTATTAATGAAGTAGTTTGTGGTATTGGCCTGAAAGCTCTTTCTCCCTAAAATAAATAGTTTTAGAGAGCAACATTTTAGCTTTGGCTGTTAGTAATATTTCCAGATTTCGTTAAATGTCATCCTCGTAAATCTCAACTGTTTTTTAGAAGAGGAAATCTGAAACAGCTCCATATCTCACCACTTTTCCAGTGAATTTGAGGCATAATCTTGATGTGTACAGATTGAGAGTCCTTTGCTTTACCCTCCTCTTAACCCGTCTCTTCCTTTGCTTTCTGTTCCAGGTCGGTGATAAGGTGATGGTGCTCAACCGCTTTGGGCTGTGGCAGGAGGTGGCGGTGGTACCGGCAGCCCACACCTTCCTCATCCCAGATGGCATGAGCTTTGAGGAGGCAGCAGCCCTCCCTGTCAACTACATCACCGCCTACATGATGCTGTTTGACTTCGGCAACCTGCGGCCCAACCAGAGTGTCCTCGTCCACGCTGCTGCAGGTACGAAGCTAGGAGAGAATAACGTAGATACATGCGCATGGGGCACACATAAACTGCCTAGGGCCCGCGTTATTTTCAAATGATGGTTGAATTTATTATAAATGAATTAATAATTCATCCACAAACTAGAATAAACCTGATGTGATGTAGCTGTGAATAACTGTCAGTGACTCAAAGATTCTCTATGACTTTATGTTGTAACTGGTAACCACATTTAATCAGTTTCATCTCAGTATTTGTCAGCCCAACGATTGTTAGCAACCACACAAATGAATACAGTGTTATACCACCAGCCTGAAAAATGCTCTGCTATAATTTTGAAATCCTCTGAAGTTTCAGCAAAAAAAATTGAATTATGGCGTTGAATGTTTACAGTACCAGACTTCTTCCTTTTCTGTACCTCCTGTTTATGTATTTCTTTATGAATTATGGCCGTTGGAGAAGGTCCCACTGTTCAATTGTATGACACATTACTCATACAAATGAGCGTTTTGCACTGCGCTAATACTGGAGCACCTGCCACCTGGACTCTGAGGTCAAAGTTTAGAATGAGTGGGTGGGAGAAGGATGGGGATTGAGGGAGTAAAAGCACCTGTTTTGGGGTGTAATGCACAGAGCCTGAGAGCATTTGATTTTTGCTGTGTTTACATAATCAGGCCAGCTGGAGAGAATGCAAGTGCATTAGCCAAAAGAAATTGTTCTCTCCCTCTTTTCTCTCTTACTATATCTGCATAGCTCTCACTATTCCTGTCATTCCCACTTTTTCTGTGCAGAGGGAGTCAGGAAAGGGATTCCACAGCATTCGGGACAGTACGTGGCTGTATGGTAGATGGCTAAGAGAAGTGAGCCCACAATGAAACCCGAGCATGTTTTTCTCTCTGCGAGACAAAAAAAAAAGAGCTCTGGGGAGACTGCCCGCCCAGGTGGATGTATCCCTTGGCATTAACACAATGACAGAGGAAATGAATGAATCTGTAAGATTATTGTTAAACTGTGTAGCTTCCCCCAGGGCTGAATGGCAGCAAACAGGCTCATAGTTGTGGGATTGGTGGTCTACAGAGGAATCCCAAGTGTTTTCATCCAGCTGATGTCACTCATGCCTGTGAAACACATACTGCCAGAGGTTTTCTGTGCAGTTTGCTATAGGAGGAATGCAGTGGAAGTGCAGCGTTAGACACTTTTCCCCGCTGGTTTCGTCGAGGCGGCGTCTCTGGTTTCTCAGGGCAGGCTGCCAGTCTCGACTCACCAGCTGTCCGGACATCAGTATTGTAAAAGCACATTACTGAAGCTACAACAAAAACATTTGCTTAACAGTCTGCTTCACTGCGCTCTGTCATTCTTTGCATGTGTAAATCATAACCATACTGTATGCTTCACACTGCTCTATTGTGAATTTTAAAGCATTGTTGTTATATGTTTTGTTGTAGCAGTGCATATGATAGTAGTACCTTTTGTGAAAGAGGTGTTAACAAGTCTGTGAGATGTACACACCCTTCTTCTTAACACCATCTCCCTTCGCTGTGGAGCTGCATGGCTCACGTGGTGATGGAAGCTGCGTTTCAGCGGGGGGTCCTACCCCTGTGCCTGTCAAAAATTGTTCCTGATGTTCTCTGATTAGAGGGATCAAAGATATCTGCTGTGACAGGGCCTGAGAGAGAGAGAAACAGAGAGATTGTGATTGTGTGTGTGTCTGTGCCTTCTGTTGTCTTCTCAAATCTGATGTTTTTTTATCATTATGAAGGGAATTGCAGCCAGGCTTTCGGACTACTTACTAAATGTATCCAACTACTGGAACTAGTTATTTTAGCAATATTGTAATCAGTGATTATTAGTTGATCTATTAGTCATTTCATCTATTTAATTTTCATCATGTTAATAATCAGTTAGTCGATCAATCAGCTTCTAAAATGGGAAGATTGGCTGCTCTTCTATGTTTTGTATGTTTATAAATTGAATATCTAGGTTTTGTAAGCAATTTAAAAATGTCATCTCGGGCTGTGGGAAATTGTAAAACAGATTTTTCACTATTTTCTGACATTTTAAAGACCAAACCATAAAAATAAAAATAACCGACAGATTAGTTGATACTAAAAATAAGCATTAGTTGCAGCCCTGCAGTAATGTAATCTAAGGGCGTGGTTCCTCTTTTTGCTTCATTTTAAGCATTCCCCACTTAAAATGAAGCTGTTTACCTGCAACCCTCCGATGCAGTACATGTCTGGTGTGTCTGAGTTGTGAGCAGATCAGAATATGATAATTTTTTAGAGATCTGAGAGGCAAAACTTTCTGGTATGTCAAAAGAAAAAAGATATCTATTTGTGCTGTATAAATATGTTTTTTCTTCTTTCCAATCCCATTAATCATCTTGTGACTCCTCAGAGTTATCTTGCGACCCTTGGGGGGGGATCCTGATCCCCTAGTTTAAATTCACTGGTCTGAGGCATCATCCAACCTCAGTAATGATTAGATGATTAGATGCAGTTACTTTCAGATGTCATTTATTTGTGGTCATGCGTCTCATGAAGATGTGGATACCACCACTCTTGCCACCATTTAAATTTCCTTGTTTCCCTTTAAAAGTTTTCCAAGATCTTTTTCACTAGTATTTAAAGTCAAAATAAATTCTAAGTATCACATTTATGCAGTGTGTGCTTTGTATTTGGATTATGAAACAGCAATTAACAAGTACTCTGTTACTACTCAAGCCTGCCCACAGCCTCAGTGAACTCCCCGTTTAACCACACGTTTTATTAAGTGTGTGGTTAAATGGCTTCACGTCATCAGACTCTCACAAGACATTGCAACCGATGATTGCGTATGATCGTACATCCACAGAAACAGCAGTGAGCTTATGTATCAGACATGCCTGCACAACACTGCATTCCTCCTAGATCAGTTTATGTTGTGCAAAGATAAAATAGTGAGCTTTTTGCATGAGATTAACCGGGCCTATTTGTACAGATGAGAAGCAGCGGTGGTACAAAAGACAGTTTTTCACCAGGATACAGCGAGGCATAATTTACACCTGTGTGATTTTTATTGGAAGCTCATAGATCAACCACTTTGTTTTATCACAGCAACCATAGACTGTGTTTGAGGAGCCATTTTTCTTCTTCTACTGTCGTCAATCCTTTCATCAGCACATCTTTCCCATAAACGCTTGAAGGGTTCATCTTCAGTTGACCTGTCTCATGGTTGTCCTGTTTATTCTCATAATAAGGGTGTAATCCACTGAATTTAATCACTTTAAGAAAACAATCAGCCCCCTTTCAATTAGTTTTAGATTACTCTGCCTCCAAATCCCCTGGAACATGCAGTTAAATAGATACATTTTCAATCAGTCATTGATTAGAAAATGTAATAATATTCTTATAATATCAGCAGCTGCAACAGGTACTGAAATTTCTGTCAATATGTGCAGAGTTGTACCTAATCTTGTGTCCTTGTCATGAATAAATAGTGCTGTAACGTTTTTTTCTCTCGATGTGATAAAACAGAAACAGAGAGTCGAGTCAATTTGTTGCCAAAAATCACAAGTGTGACTCAGAGGGATTAACAATCTGAACAACACAGACACTTTCTGTCCTTAGACCCTCAATTTAGGTAACAAGAAACTTCACAAAAACATATTGAACATGTTAAAAAAGGGCGCAAACTCAGTAGGAGATCCCGTTTCCATGACCAACAGTTGGTAGAGTAGCTGTAATACAACAATATTGAGAAATAGACTAACAATATAATGTATTACAACACACAGTAAATATTTAGAGTTTTAGGAAAAGTGTAAATCTGTAGAGAGTACAATATAACTTTTCCAGCTGTTCTCAAATATTGCTGTAGCAAAAACGTGTAGAACCTGTTGCCTTTGAAGAAGGATGATGGGTATCCGTCCTCTGGGCTCTTGCATCCCCACCATGTTTACAAGTAATGTCACAAAAACTCATCAGGAGCTCAGCCTAAAAAACACAATTTCCTTAAAAGTGTGATGACCTTTACCCGTCAAGATCAGATGATCAGTGCAAAAAGTCTGACTGGTGCTGTGACTCCATCAGTCAGTCATGCATGTCTGTGTGTGTGTGTGTCTGTGTGTGTGTGTGTGTAAGTAAACTCTGGTGAATAGTCCTCAGCTGCCTCTCTCGTGGGTCCGCTCCTGTCCTCTATCTACTAAACAATAGCTTGTTGTATTTCCTCCCATCGTGCCTCTCTTCTCCAGCGCACCGCACATCTGCATCCTCCGTTCTCCTCCTCCCCCTCCGGCCCTCCGTAACCTCCGCTCCCTCTGCATGACCTCGCCATATCCGTGCTCGATTCCTTGTCATCGGGGAACGTGCGCACGTTTCCCCTTTTGTTTTCCCCAGAGGGCTTGGGCGGGGGGATTTTAGCGACATTTAGATGTATCTCGTGGGGCTTCCACTGTGCCCGGCCAACAGCCTTTCCTCTGACCTCTCCCTGAACTGGTCCTAATGTTTATGAACCATGGCCAGCCACCCCGCTACCACACCCACACTGCACATTCCTGCATACATTTGGGGTTCTTCTGCTTCCAACGATGACGTCCACCTCTGTTTTATTTATGAGCTCTCAAGTGACTGCGGGCCAATGTCAAGTGTCACGCATTTTGTTGCAGATGCAGAATGCGTAATATGAATTAATTGGTGATGCAGGTGCCTGTGTCATCTATTTATCTGATGATTATGCTTCAGGGTCTCAATCACCTCCTCTTGCATGTCAAGACTTTGTGACATTTTGACACCAACGCTGCCAAAATTTATGGTTTAATTCCAACCGGAGCTTCTCATACTATATAAAAACTTTCTCCCTAATAGCCCCTTAAGGTGCTTTTGGTCTACTAGATAGCATATGTTATCAATCACCAGTCATAAAGCTCCACAGAAGTGTGTTTAAGGTTCGTGCGTTAGATTCCACCCATCCTCGGTGCTTTTTAAGCAGACCGTTATTAAATCTTTTATTTTCCCAACCAGCCAATATGGTGGCTTCCACACTTTTGCAGCTGCTTCTTGGAGGAGTGTCTGTGTATCGGATAGAGTTACACCAGGTTACACTAAGGATTATCTGGAAATACTTGATGTGAGAGGCTGCCAGCTGCTGCAAATGAGCGCAACACAACCTTGAGAGTGATGGGTGACAGTAGTCCCAGTGGAGGGGTTAATCCCTGTTAATGGTAATATAGAGTTGAGCCGCAGGTTCTGGAATATTTTTTTTTTTACCCCTGTACATCTCTTTTGAAAGCTTTTCTTTTAATAATATTCCTCAAAATTGTAATGAGGGACTCAGAAAACATGTTCATAATGGCTCTAAATACTGCAATCAAGGCAGTTTACAGTATGAATCAGAACTGTAGCAAATTCAGGACGCTTGGTTTGTTGCAATTCGGAGCAAAACACCAGACAATAGATGCCTAATTGATCTAAAATTGATCCAGAACATACAGGTTAACTAAATTGATTATCAGGTTGGCTGAATGTAACTGCTGAATGTATTGTCAGGTTTCTACAAAGCACAATCTTCAGCTTCAACTCACCATTACCGGTGTAAAAAAGATGAATTTTAAAAACTCTTAAATGCTCCTTGGAAGTTAGTTGACCTCTCGCTTTCTTCTCTTGTGTCTCCAAGTTTTTAAAAAACCAGGTGTTTTCTTGCACAGTTGCTCATCTTTTGTTCAGATGATTCAACCAGCAGAAGTTCTTGCACATTTAAGCTTCGTAATTGCTCCAGCTGTCAATCATCTAACATTGTCTATGCAGAACCTGAACACTTGAACAACTCTATTAGCCGAGTCTGACAGGGAAGGTGAATTTCTTGCTTTAAACGCCTCAGTACCACAATCTTAGAGAAGTGTATTGTTGTTCGAAGTGTTCTGTATATGCTTAAGGTAAGTGGAACAGGTGGCTGGATCTGTTGGGGTTTGGTGAACGAGAGCTCCATCCTGATGTAGATCCTGATAACTGCTGTCAGACCTGCGGGCAAGAGGGCCGTAGGCGTATGAGCCCTCAGTGCACACCTGATTGCAGATGGAATTGAAAAATGAGAAGCAAAAAATATTCTGGAAATAGAACGATTGCAAGAAACTATTTATTTCTTTCCTTATAAGCTATAAGGAAAGGAATAAAGTTTTTCTATTTCTATGTATCCTATTTCTCCCAGGACTCTTTCCAAGATTATTATAGTCATTCATTATTTACCAGACTTAGCTCATGTGTACTTACATCTTTTACTTTTATAGATCCATTGTTCCTGGGAGCCATGATACAAGTCTGTGCCTTGAAAATGGTTTCCTCTCTTCTCCTCTGTCTGTCTGCTCGGAAGGTCTTACCCTAGTTTAGAGAATGCTAATTCAGTCTGACCACTAAGCGGGAGTCTGGGCTGCGTGGTTGAACCGTCTCTGTGTTCCCCAGGCCTGGCATCGCCGGCGGCAGATCAGCTGCACTGATAGGAAAGGGAAACCAGGGCAACCTCCAACCTAACCCGCCAATCACATCGCTTGCTCGTGCACTCATCGCTGCAGCCGTTGACAAATGACCCCATCCACTCTCACCCTAACCACCACATATAGTGGCAGGTGTATGTGAAACTTGTGTCAAGACACCTGTGTTTGTGTGTGTGTGTATGTGTGTGTGTGTGTGTGTGTGTGTGTGTGGTACAGAATAACAGCATACTGTGAGTGTGCACAAGCTTGTGTTTCCTTTTGTAGCCAGGTTTAAGGCAGGAAAGAAAGTGGTGAATGTTAGAAATACATATGTTTTGTGTTTATTTATATATACAATGTGTATGTGTGTGTGTCTGTGTTCGTGGACGTGTTTGTGTTAGTTAACAGTGTGACAATCCCTACTCAGGAAATCACAGGGGTCGCCTTCACACACCAGAAAAGGATGTTTTCTTAATTCACTCACCCAGTAACTAAAAATGGGCTTCCTCTACGCTGCACAGAGAGAAATTCGCCATCAGAGAGAGCACATTAAATCACTCTCCAAGCCCACAGTACACACTCACACACACACACATACACACAAACAGTCATCCTAGAAAAACACCATTGTTACATAATGCAGAGTAATACCTCAAGAGTACATGTTCACAAACACCCAGCCACAAACTATCACTGTGACGGGACTCATATCTGAACTCGGTTATGTAGCTGCAGGACGCAGCAATGAAATGTTCGTTTATTTGGTCCAGTTTGTTGATGTTGTAACGAAGCCACAGGGAGTTTGGGAAAGGGAGATTCGAAAGTCCGTATTTGCATTTCATTCTTTGTCAGCCACTACTACCACGAGCTAATGATAGGTTAAGAAAGAGTCCTTGAGGAAATGTGGAGGAAAAATGCAGAAATCACACAGAGCTCCGAGACAAGGGAACAGTCATCTGACGGTAGCCGTCCCCTGACTGACACCTGAGCTCATAGTCTGGCTCATGATGTGAAATCATTCTTATTTACACAAGCAACACGAACTGTCTGTGAGAACGTAGCTTGAAAGCAAATCGAGAGACAGGATAACCAGGACGAGGCAGAAGTGGTATCCATTCCATTACATTTTTTTTTATAAATCTGAAAAACATTTCTGATGTCCCCACTCATCCCTGCTGTTGAGCTCTGGGTGTGGAGCAATAACAGTGGCCTTCAGTGTCAGTCTGGATTCCACAGTGTTTTGGAGAAAATTCCTCTTCGCTCCTAACAGTCATGTTATGGAAGCCAAGTGCAATTTGTGCCAAAATGCAAGTATGTAAGGATTCAGGGAAAGACAAAACCCTACTGTGTGTGGAGGGATTCGCCCGGGAGAGAAAAACAAAATAGATAGGTGGATGTTTTTTTTGACTTTTCCTACTTTCCAAATGTAAACAATTCAACTGAATCTCGAGGAGAACAAATGCAATTAGCAGCAAGAATTTGCTTAAGCTGCCATCTCTTCCCGAGCAACGGTTAAGTGTTTGTGGATGGTGTTAAATCACACTCTCTACTTACCCCATTTTCCAAGAGAGAAACTATAAATCAAGAAAACCAAGAAAGTAATGAAGATTAAAGCGCCGGGTGAATGAAAGGTTAATGTTTCAATCTCCGTGCATATTTGTGAAGATTAGCAGATACCACCAGCCATTCAGGACTTTTCAAGGCTGCAACCCCACTACTCTCTCCTTTCTAATCTCTATACATATGGATGTGTGTGTGTGTGTGTGTGTGTATTTCTGAAGTGAGGTGGTGTGTGGTAAGAGGTTCTTGGCACAGCGCGGGAGTCTTGTGATGCGAGATCAGGAGTTTGTTCTCAGTGGATTCGGGAGCAGGTACCTTCTTCCTTCCCTAGCCACAATTTCTTTTTTCGACTGGAAGTACATTTTTACACAACCATATTTTTAAGAAACAAAGCTATCGGATTACATAAAAAGCATTTGTTTTGTTCTGTTGTCATCTAAGTGATGATTTAAGAAGTGATTGAGAAACGACTCTTTGTTTCTTTAAGTGAAAAAAACAAATGAATAAAAACAGATTTTTTTTTTCAGAGGTTGTTTTCCCTTCGCTTGCTGACTTCATAAAGCAGAAACAGAAGGGGAATCGCTGTGTTTATGACAGCAGCATTAGTTAAATATTAATATGTGAGTGTCTGGCTGTAAGTAGGCAAGATTAATGGATGCATCATCCTTCCTCACACCTGTATCTCTAAGAGGGTTGCTACTATGTGGCAGAACCATTTAGTAAAAACAGCTCTTCAACCCTCACCTCAGACAATGCATATTCAACATTTCTCACTTTTGTTTTTTCTATCTTACCTTCAACCCCACATTCACAGTTGCTCACGCGCTCGTGTTAGACCCATGTGTCAAAGGCAAACAGGCACACATTTGTTTGTATGTGTAAAAATATGTCTAGACATTTCTTATCACGTATAACTGCATAAAATAAATGTACTGCCCTTTCCAGTTCCTGAGCATTCACATATCTTGACACACACTCACAGGTGGCTGGCTATCTGAAATCCAGTGGCCACTAAGAGGAAGATATGTTCTGTATGTCTGTCAAATAAAAAAACTTGTGATTGCCATCAAATGACTCTTATATGCCCAAAGGAAGAGCAGTCAATGAAACAAAATGGCTCCCTTTGCTCAGTCATTGCAGGCAATTTGGCCGAGGTTTCCTTGGCAACACAAACTTGGTTTCTCGCTGAGGACAAGGAGAGATGGTGCTGTTACAACGCAGCTGCAAACAACACTCACATCCAACAGCAACAGCCCCGATTTTGTTTTCCCATCAGTTATTCTCCCCCTTAGTGTCAGCAGGCGTGATTATAGTAATGCAGAGTGGTCTATTTACTCACACGCATTCAAGTGGATTCAAGCTCTAAGATGAGAGCCACAAATCAGAAATGATTTTTACTTCTCTTTATACTGAAATTGAGGCTGAAGAAGGGTTTGTATTCAAATATTTCTGGTGTGTTTTTTTGTTGTTTTTTTTTTCATCTAGGGATCCATTTTTGCAACAAAAGTACCCGGAAGGCTTTTAGAAATTGGAAATAAGAAGCTTTGAAATTAAACTTTTTTCATTCTCATGCTGAGTGATTCCTGGTCAGGATCATTTGAATTGGCCTTAATCTTATCATTACATCTCAGTCCATTTTTTGGCCTGTGTTTGTGCTGTTTTTGAACTGATGAACGGATGAACTGTTTTTTGACTGGTTCGCTGGTTCAGAAGAATTTTTTATGCTGAGATGAAGGTGAATCAGTGTCATCTTATGCACAATGTTCTCCATTTATATCTAAATATTACAGTCCAGTGATAAACAGAAGATACACATGGTCAGACATCTTAAAATAAATTAACTTGTCAAAATAATTGTAGCAATACTTCCAGTTGCATTGAGTTGCCACGAAATAGGCTGAAGAAGTACCATATGCGTACAACTTGTTGAACATTTCATAATTCCTGTGTGTGTGTGTGTTTGTGTGTGTGTTTGTGTGTTCTCAGTTTGTAAAGGAAGAAGACTTTAATTGACCTCACATGATAAAATCAGAAAAACACCAGATTAGAAAATATCTTCCTCTTTGGTTCCTGCATAGTCGCTCTCGTGCATGTGTGCCTGTCTTCCTGCCTTTCTGATTATGTTACAGGGTGTGTGCATGCAATATGCATAAATGTTTGGGTTTTAGCTGCGTATGAAAGCAAGTGAAACATAATTATATCATTCATTTAATCCAAACCTAACCAGCAGTCTGGCAGCTCAGCTATTCCATTAAGAATGGATGTTATTTAAATACACGTGTTACTTTGTGTTGCTTTATTCTCTGCTATCAGATAAGATATGCTCTTTATTTGGTCAGGCATGAATGACCTTTATGGATGCCTTTCAGTTCAAGTCCTCAAGTCAGCCTCCATTTCAAACAGGCCACTGCTTATCAGTAACCTATTACTCCTTGCTCTGCCTGCCTTAGCAAACATTGGCTGAGGCATTTGCCACAACTATGTACACTTTAGAATACAGTGAACACAAACATAGATATCCGTAACATCTACTGAACCACACAGAGACTCGCAGCACTTTGTTTTTTTAAAGTTATCATGGACAATGTAGCACATTTTGTTTTCAGCTGGCACAGTTATAAGGAACCGTGTTTATGTCACATGCGATAAAGTGTCATCCAGCTCTCCTTTCTGGATACTTCAGCTACATTTTATGTCCTGTGGAATTTTAGGAAGGTTGTCTTGGATAAGGAAATTAAAAAAAAAACATAGATGTGTCATTCGAGTTACAATGGCTACTTTCTCCAGAGTTGGATGTGTGTGTTTGTGCATCTGTGTGTGGGTGTCTATTCTCCCCAGGCCAGGCGGGGTAATGTGATTGTGTTTAATACGCTCTTTACATACCCCTGAGCAAAACACAGCCACGCTGTTATTGAATGACTTGTTCGGGACAATAAATAATGTAAATCTCATTTACCTGCCGTAGAAAATACATGCGGAATAGGAATTCCTGGGTGCTTTCAGTGACTGTTCCTTTCAGCTGAGTTTTATGTAGATCTTGCTGCCTTGAATTTGAATCTTTGTCTCTGGACTTTGCATCAGTGTCCATCGGTTTTTCCACAAAACCTTGGCTATATATTAACCCTGTTCCTCTTCTACTAGGTGGTGTGGGCATTGCAGCCACTCAGCTGTGCAATACAGTGAAGGATGTGACCGTGTTTGGCACAGCGTCAGCCAGCAAGCATGAAACCATCAGCCAGGGTGGAGTCACACATCCTATTGACTATCGTACCAAGGACTATGTGGAGGAAGTCCGCAAGATCAGTCCAAAAGGTGAGAAACGTGGCCATCTGCACTGGAATACCTGCTCTAAATTTAGTGTTTTTATGTGAAATAAATGACCCAATGTATCAATAAACTCTAAGAACAGCGTTTACAGTGATATGCATGTTGTTCAGTGAGATTGTGGCAAAGAGTCAAGATCGATTTAGTCTCACTGGCACAAAGCAATACTGTGGGACTGCAGCCTTTTGTTGATGAGTGCTGAACAAACTGCAGACAGTGAGATGATACATTTTCATTCGCTTTGTTTTTTTCTTTTCTTTCTTATGACACAATTTTCAGCAGATCTGGCTGCCATGTACACTAGACTGACAGCATGTAGGGAATTATTTCCTCTACCAAGCAAACTCATTTCACTAAGCAGTGACTGTTTGGATTTTCGCTGACATCAATAATGTGTCCTCAGAGTTTTATGTAGATGCGGCCCCGGTGTTCGCTAAAAGGGGCACGAAACACGCCGCTTCTCAGCAAAATTAAACAATCGTCCAGTTCCCGATTCTTCTTTCGCCCTACTGCTGTGTTCATAGCAGGATGGAGAATGCTATTATGCTTGAGACTCATTTCATAGTCCCCTCTCCGACCCCCTTCTTTGTAGCACAGAGCGAGACAGACAGACATTACAGAGACAGATAGGAGGAGAGCGAAAACTGACACTTTAGACAGAATGTATCTAATTAGAAGCCTGGATCAATGTGCAGCCCGGCTTGCTACCTTTCCCTCTGTCTTTGGCTCTCTGTCAGTTCATCTGTGCTGTGGTCAAGGCAGAGTCCCGCTGTGAGCCTCCCACAATCAATAGAACCATAGTTTAACAGAGCAAGGAGGGGTAGCCCAATTTGAGGAGTCCCCTCTGGCACAAAGGAACATCATTAAGGCCGGGCCTATATAGCCAGACATTAATAAGCCACAGGGAAACCTTCATAGTTAGGTTGCCATATTCTACCGTCTGCTCAGAGGTTTGTTATTCTCTCCGCCTAGGAATGGAATGGACAATGACGAAGAGACATTTTATCTCTCTTGTCTTATCAGTGACAAGAATGAAAAAACATGAAACAAGGGAAAGGGGAAGGATTTCACCCCGCTCTCCTCCTCTCCTCTTCTTCATGACATATGTATGTGTTCCTCCTCGTGTAAACATGGCACAACTTGGCTACAATCGCTACTCCTAGTGAACTCTGGCATGCAGAGGGGGCTGCTGAGGAGATTTGGCAGGCTGCTCTCTCTGAATTCACACCAATGATAACTGTCCCCTTTTCCTCTTTTCCTGCTCCAGGGCTGGATATAGTACTGGACCCTCTGGGTGGATCAGACACCCATAAGGCCTACAACCTGCTTAAGCCTATGGGCAAACTTATCACCTATGGTAAGTAGAAATAATATTCTTTGCATGAGCAATTGTTTTTACTTTCAGTTTCACCAACCACTGCGGTTTTGCACAAAAAACAATCAGATTTAGATTTCAGATTTTGTTCACTTTTATGAGCCTTCACAAGCAAACTTTGTGTAACTAAGGTCAAAAAATCTTCATGTCCACAAGCTGAATGTGTTTCTACAACCAAGCTTCTCCCAATGAAAACATTTTAAAGTTACCCCAATTTCTTATGTAATACCAGCCATGTGGTTTTTTAAGCTTGTTGGCAGCACAACACAGCATAGTAGGAAGCACAAAGATTACCTTATAAGACAACTTCACGGTGAGTTACCTGCACAAGATAGCAGCCATCGAATGAAATTTATATCTAAACTAACTTTTACTCCTACTGGAACTCAATAGCTACATATTATGATGATTAGTAATCTCTTTACTCAGAATTTTTTACTGCAGACTTACAGCAATTTATGGCAAAATAACACAAATATTTGGAATCCTTTGGGAACAGCAGCTGCAATTTGTATCAGTCAATCGTGGATTGCAGTAATCACAAAAAAATCCCAGAGATCCTGGAATATAACTGACCAATATTAAGAAGATTAAAACAGTACATAAAATATTTGTGGGTTTTCACACTTGCCGCAGAATAAAGCTGCTTCCCGGTGGGCAGTGCGACCTCTCTGTAGAGGTCCATGTCCTCAGTGTGCTGTGTGTCATCCGTGGGAAGGCCTTTACACTCGCTCTGTTGCGATGCCAATCTGGAACCAGCATGCATGCAACAGTGGGCGGGGTCGGCATCCATGGAGAACAGGGCCTTGCCTTTGCATGTTGCACAAAAACCCACCACCCAGCATGGTGCCCCCCACCCTCGCCCATTCACCCTCTCTCACCCTTACAAACCGTCCCCCAAACCCCACCCCACCCTCCCGGTCCCTCCGTGCCGGCTTCTCTTCCAGCTTATCAGAAGTATGCATGGCGGAACAATGGGCATTCTATCCACACGAAACCTGGAATGTGTCTGAATGTAGCAGGCTGGGTCCCTCTCTTCTCTCAGAGCATGCTTTGTGTCCCCTATTTCCCCCAGGAGAGAGAGAGAGAGAGAGAGACAGAGACAGAGACAGGGAGAGGCATAGCCGGCACAGCAGGAGGGAATAGGAAGGGGATGTGGTGACAGTGAGAGCTTAGGTGCTAAAGAGGTTTTCAGGAAGGAAGGTGTAGGTGAGAGTGTGAGTGTACAGGCCAAGATAAATGGAGCATGAACTGCCACTGAAGAGAGGCGGCTTATTTGACATGTCACCA
The DNA here is from genome assembly GCF_963924715.1 of Thunnus thynnus. Lineage (NCBI taxonomy): Eukaryota > Metazoa > Chordata > Actinopteri > Scombriformes > Scombridae > Thunnus > Thunnus thynnus. The sequence continues at coordinate 7,985,427 of NC_089533.1, read as the reverse complement.
AATTATTAATCTTTTTATTATTTTATAACATGTCATAAAATGGTGAAAAATCAGCAGAGTCTAAGGTGATGTTTTTCCTTCATGAATACTATTAACATTAACATTGTTAATTATTTTTCTGTAGATTGACTTCAGCACTAAAAGAGATTTATTACAGAGACTAAATGATGATCAGATGAAGGCAAAGTGGGTAAAATCAGAGCAATAAAGATGAAGAAAGAAACGGGGAGTGTGGGCAGATCATTTGATAGAAAATGAACCAGACTTCTATACAACACATAATCAGTAAATCAATTATACACAGGGGTTAAAAAAATGTACTGGATACACAGAAATACCTGCACACATTGTCTACTGTCTTTCTCTTTCAGGAAGTAGAGATTGAGTTTCTTTCTGTTCTTTCTTTCATCCTCCTTTTTCTATCAGGTACAGCTAATATGCTGGCGGGCCAGAAGAAGAACCTGCTCGCTGTGGCCAGGAACTGGTACCACCAGTTCTCCATCCACACACTCAGCCTGATCCAGGGGAACAAGTCGGTGTGCGGCTTCCACCTGGGCTACCTGGACGGGGAGATGGAGCTCCTCAGCCAGGCCATGAACACCATCCTGGATCTCTACAATCAGGGCAAGATCAAGCCCCGCATCGACTCCACTTGGCACCTTGAGCAGGTGTGTATTTATCTGTTTACACCTGGAATTAAGGTGTGTCTCATATGAAGTTTATGTCTGGATGTATTACATTCTCTATTATGCCCATAAATAAAGTGAGAAGGACTAGTTTATTTGGCAGAAGTGGATGATTTAATTCACTGGATTAGCCAAAAAAGAGCAATTCTCATTTGTTAACTTGATCTACATTTTCAATTGAGTTTTGAGTAAATTACTATATCACAAAGTACATATACCATGACAGAATTTATCTTTATCATCTAGCCTTATATACAACTGACATTACATATAGTGTCTTGCCAGTTCTCACGCCACAGACATACCATTCATATTTTTTCTAATAATCACCTGTAAACTGCTTATGTTTGGTGTGTTTCCATTTAAAAGGTGTATATAAATGTATGTGGATTGCAGATACATTTATTAATGTGACTGAGGGCATTCCCCAGCACATCAGTTTGGATGACATGAGTTTGGAATGATTCATTGTGACATTTGTGCATCTACGTGTGGATTACATCAATTTTTACGCTATGTGTGCTTACAGTCCAGTCATCCAGAATGCATGTCAATGCCAGGTGGGTCTGTATGTGTGTGTGTGTGTGTGTGAGTGAGTTTCGCACAAAGACATGCAGGAGCTGGGCGTGGCTCGGATTCAACAGGCGAAGTTTGTCCACAAGAAGGACTGTGTCTCTCTTACCATAACTCCATCAGCCAGACAGAGTCAGATTGTTGGTGACAAAAAATTAACACTGCTCGCAGATATGAATAGAGAGAGTGTGAGAAACACAGAGAGAAAGACGGAGTCGGAGGCTGACATCTTCTGTTGTCAAAGTCGAAGCCGGTCAGTATTTTGGCCTGTGTGGCCAGAGAGAGACACCCGCTGTCTTTCTCCGCCATCTGACGCTCTTTCTCTGCCCCTCCATCTGTCTTCTCTTTATATCAGACTCTTTCTCTCTGTCTTTAGGTTATTGACTCCCTCTCTGTCTCTCTGCCTCTCGCTGTATTCTCTCCTTCTCCCTCCTCACAGTGTATCTTTTTTGCTTTTTCTCTCTTGTTGCTATGGTGACATCCTTTAGTCAGTGTGTGCGTCTGTCTTAGGGAGGGGCCCTGATGTATGAGAAAGAGAGATGGAAGAAGCGTGGAGAAACAGAGGAGAGAACAGGGTACATCTCAGTCTGACTTGGAGCCATTTGGTGTGTAAAGTTGCATGTCTGCAAACACTGATGCTGCTGCTTGTAGTAGACAAAAAGCTGCTGGGTAATAATTAATCAGATAGTTGATTGATTATTACGAGGGGAGTACAAATGCCACGCCCTGACCCCATCCATCACAGCCCTTCCCCCAATGTCACTCTCTGTTTTTGCTCCAATAATCAATAAAAATGCTGGGACAATATTGTTAAATTAGTATTGTTCCCCCCATGTGGTTATCTACATCTGCACCGATACCCATGAGGATGTCTACAAATAGCTACAAATAGCACACTCTAGTCCGAGATGCCTGGGAGCCAGAGAGGTTGACAGATCTAAAAGAGTTAAGGGTGGAAGTGGGAGGAGTCGTCGAACGAGCTTCAGTCACTCTCACTGTGACTTTCATTCACATTGAAGATGATTCTTATAATTCCCAGATTCACCCCTCCCTCCTTTTCAGTTTCAACGAGGCGTGTTCCTCATCTGAAGGACACCAGTTGCTCCCTCTCTTCGTCCTCCCCCCTCCTCCTCCTCCCTTTCGAACTCCCACACTCCTCCTCTTTCCCATGTGTCTGAGTCGCCGGGGCCACGTTTCAGCCAGGCTTTACGTTGCTAGGAGATGGCCCTGTTGCCGTGGCATTGGTCGTTAGGTGGTCTGCCTGCCTCACACAAATAGGGGGATTGGAGGAAGGAGGGAGGGGGAAAGTGATGGAGACAGGAACAGACAGTGGACAGAGTGCGGTGGTCAAGAGAAGGGTGGGGCTGGTCTGGCTTGGATTCTCCCCTCATCGCTATGATTGTCAGTCAGTGGGACCAAGTTGGTCGATCCATTATTGGGTAGGGGTTTGGTTGATTGGATGTCAGTGCAAGACCGCATGTCCTCAAAAGTAAGACGATTTGTTAAATCCAGCACCAGTTTTCATAAGGTGATGAATGTCAGATTAGCCACTTCTAAAGTTACCTCTGCTTTAATCCGATAAGTGCTGTACAAGTCTTCAAGCACATTTAAAGGACTGATTCACATTTTTTCCATCTTAAAGGGAACATATCATGCACATTTCCAGGTCTATATTTTTATTCTGGATCTCTACTTATTTTTATTATACTGGATCTTTATGCAGCCCCTCAGTTCAGCCTCTGTCTGGAACAAGCTGTTTTAGCTCCTGTCTCTTTAAGGCGCTCCCTCAAGATGAGCCCACTCTGTTCTGATTAGTTAGAGGCTACGTACACAAATAGTAGTAGGATTTGACCCCGAATCAGATCCAAAATATGTGAGTGAACAAACTTAGCAGCAAAGGCTTCAGAATGACAGCTGTTTGTGGGCATGCACGAATGATCTGACATCATCACAAGGAGGAAGCAGGGTTAACTTTGCAAACAAAACATTGAGAGCAGACTGAAGGTTCATGCATTCCACTGAAATCGCTCTTCTCAGAGTCTCCAATGACATAATGATGTCTTCTGATATGGACAAGTGCTCCATTTCAGTGCTGCTGGATCTTAGCGCAGTTTTTTGACACTGTGGATCACAGAAAAATGACCTGGACCGGTTCTCATCCTTACATGTCTGAAACTGCTGCTCTTTCCTGTGGTGTGCCTCAAGGTTCCGTCTTGGGTCCTGTTTTATTTGCTTTATATATGCTTTCCTTAGGTCATGTCATTAGCAAATTTATAGATATATCCACAAGTGTCTGACTGCCATTAAGGACTGGATGTCTAACAACATTTTATAGCTTCATACAGACAAGACGGAGGTTCTTATCATAGCTTCAGACAGTGTAGCTCCCAAGGTTGCCTGCTTTCATATCATTGTATCATATCATCATATCATTGGACTATTGTAATTCCTTTTTTAGCTGTCACAGCAAGTCATCTCTGAACTGTCTACAAATGGACCAGAACGCTGCTGCAAGGCTGTTATTCTGGTCCAGCAGGATGACTCACATCACACCCATTTTATGTTGACATTGGCTTCCCATCAGGTTTAGGATTAATTTTAAGGTTCTTGTTTTCATTTATAGAGCCCTGCATGGACAGGCACCTGAGTACATCTGTGACCTTCTCCATCCCTATATCACCAGAAGGTCACTTAGGTCTTCTGACCAGAGCCTACTGGCTGTTCCTCGTTCTCGATTGAAAACAAAAGGTGATCGTACCTTTGAAGCAGAGGCTCCAACACAATGGAACTCTCTTCCTTTAGACATACAGTCTGTGGTTGCTGTAGAAGCTTTTAAAAAGCAACTGAACAACCACCTTTCCTCATTGGCCTTTGTCTCACCTTCAGATGTCTAGTGATTGTTCTTTTGTGTGTTTCTCTTGGGATACCCTGTTGCCTGTGTTTGTACGTTAACTTTATCTTGTAGCTTATGTTATTATTGTTTTTATGTTTTATGTTCTTATTTTAACTTTCATTCTTGTACTTTTATTCATCATCATCATAAGCCTTGGCTTCTGACCTGCAGGGAGCATTTCTACATATGTTCACTTTAAGTTTTGGACCTTTGACCATATTAAACATAGACATCTGACATGATGACAGTATAAAAATAATAGAAAATCACAAAAAAAAACACAATATGTCCCATGTAAAACAATACTAACATGCCCATATGTACATTGAAACTGTTTTTAGTTGCTGTAATTGTTGCTCCTGTCCACAGTGGCCGTGAAGAGATCCTTTTCTATTGTGATTGTAAAGAGATGCAGGACGAAATGCACAATCCTCCACAGCCCTTCAATAACAACACTATCTGATAGCAGCAGTTCATCCCCATTCAAGAAGAGTGAATACAATGAACATTCATCATTTTATTAATCTTATTGGTGATCCCGACCAATGAAAGAAGAAATAAAACATCACAACTTCACTTTACACAGATTATGACATATGAATTACAGTTTGTCATTATTAAAGTGCAGCACCTACTAGAATTGACCAGCAGTCTTAGAACCAATATTACTCCCTATAATTCACTGAACAGGAAATCATTTTTCTTATCATTGTTGTTTGTTTTGTTTTTCGCACCTTTAGTTATCCTCAAACAAGTTTCTTTCTCCTTCATGTCTGTATTTCTTGCCTACGTACTATAGTATAACATTTCATTACATTTATATCTAATAAATTCTAATATTGGAAGTATCTGTTTGCAGTACAAGTTATTCCCCCCATTTATTTTCTTATTCTTCTGTTCCACATTTTTTTTCTTTGCTGTTTGCTGCTGCAACAATCTCATTTCCCCTCAAAGATTATTAAAGTCTCGTCTAAACAAATGTAATTTCTCACATACACCATATTAAAGTGATATTTGAGGATTGCAAGCCTGGGAAAATGTGTTTCCAGTCTGTGGTATCGAAAAGGAAGATTAGAAGCACAGGATGCAACGGGGCACGTATTTCTGTGTAAATGCGTTGGTGGAGGAGAAACTAGCTCAACTACCCTCAATGGATTTTTCTCAATGACAGGTGTATTTAAAATCCTTCCTTCACCTCCTTTCACCCTTTACTCTTTCTTCTTGCCTTATGTAATTGTTCCTCTTCTTCTGTCTCTTCTCCAGGTGGGCGATGCCATGAGAAAGATGCAGGAGAGGAACAACATTGGCAAAGTGGTCCTTACCACAGAGCCAATGCCCGAGGAGGAGAAGAAAGAAGAGCCCAAGAAGGAGGACAAGAAAGAGGACAAGAAGAAGGATGATAAGAAGAAGGATGACAAGAAGAAGGACGATGCCAAGAAGGAGGAGAAGAAGGACGACAAGAAGAAAGAGGAGCCCAAGAAGGAGGAGAAGAAGGAGGAAGAGAAGAAGGAAGAGGCCAAGAAGGAAGAGAAGTGAGAGGGAGGAACAGATAGTCAAGCAGACCAGCAGGGAGTTTGTGTCCTGGGAACAGGGGGTGTGGTGTGGGATGGGGTGGGGTGGGGGGAAGGATGGAGATGGATGGGGTGGAGGAGTGGGGGTGGGGGTGGGGGGGTAACTGAGGATGGGAAGATTACAAAACTATCACACCACTATCGATCTTTCATTTCTTCCACTTCCCCTCCGCTTCACCCTTTTGAGTCCACCAGTGATTACTCAGGCCTGGCTCCACCCACCCGCCTCCCCTTTTTATCATCTCTATGTCTGAAAAAATTCTTGTAACACCTTGTGAGCTCCAAACATATCTCTCTGCCTTGCCAGATCGAGAAAACAGCACTTGCAAGATTTTCTTATTGTGACAAGAGAGCCATGGAGGACTGTGGGTACGGTCCAGGCCTGGAGCAAATTACTGTTACCTTAACTGTAATCCCCACTCCCCTGCCCATGCCCCTCTGCACCTCAACTCCTAAATTGCTAAATTGTTCTGCTCTGACTTCCACCTGCCACCTCCTCTCCCCCCCTTACCGTGCTGAGTCCCCCCTCCCCCACCACCACCTCACCTCCCACACCACCACCCCACTCACGGGCCGGACCCACAGACAGGCACAGAGACAGGCAGATAAAAGGAAGAACCACACCCACCCACACATTGCTCTCTTACTGTCCAATGCTTCGTTATGTCACTGAGGATGAGTCAGAGATGCCTGTGATTGGCTGATGCACCTCACCTCCCCTGGAGATATTGGCATCATGGCGCTGATCATGATGTAGAGAATGGTGTAAATGCTATAAGGCCCTGCCAAACTCCACATTGGTATTCAGCTACTACTAATAAAGCCTTAGCTTGGACATACCTTGTATCAGTCTTCATCAGTGGTAAGGGAAACAGCTCCATAATGCATGCATTCCCACCACGTTTCAGTGAAGTTAATATACTGTCGTGGCTGCAGTTGTTGCACTTGCTTGAATATGAATTTCCCTCATAATGAGTCTTTCTGTGCAGTGTTGAATAGGGAGGCAGAAATCATTGCTCAGCTTCATTCTCCTTAGTTACAGATTTTTCTAGCTGACCAACTGTTGGCAAGAAGTGCGCAGTGCCAATTAAGAGAGAATTTGTTTCTGCTCAAACAAGCCACAAATGCACACACACATACGCACACAAACATACACACACTGAATGTGATGAAAGAGGCACTGTCATGCTGAGACACTGAAGCGTCTGAAATGAGCAAGTTAAGAAGGTGAATACCAGTCCTTTTCCTCTGGATCAGGCTTTCATCCTCCCTGATCCTCCTCGAGGCATTCCATGGCATTGTGTTCCTTTCACAGCGGCCGCTCGCCTGTCGATCACCCTGACCTGGGAAAAGGAGAATTCAATTCAAGCTGGCGTCCATACTTTGCCTCCCCTCCTTCTCTCTACTCTCCTCCACTCTCTCTCTCTCTCTCTCCCTCCTCCTTTCCATTTCCCTCTCTATGGTCGGCATAGCAACAGGCGTCAGGCTCGTCAGAGATGGCACTGTGGTCTGTTTCTCTGACTCCCTCTCCCTGTGTCTCTCCTTTCTGCCTCCCTAGCTCTATATTTGCCAACAGTCGGTGCTGTCCACCAGTTCAACAGGTGTTAAATGTATTAAGAATTTCAGATGATAAAACAAAGAGCTGGAGCCGGTTTCAAGGTTGTTAGCGTCGCTCTACCAACCTGTTTTTTTCAAACCAGTCTTGAAATTTAAATCCCATATTGACAATGTGTGCAGTATTAGCAGTATTCTAGCTAAAACAGTGCACCGCTCCCCTAATGGCCAGTATGAATTTTGTCTGACTGGTGTCGAGTCAAAAGTATACTTCGACTCTAAATCGACTATAAACCTTCCACGTAGGCGGATACCGACTTAAAACCTTAGACATTTATCTACCTGCCTGCCTGCCTGCCTGCCTGTCTGTGACTCCGGCCTCAGTGTTGAGACTCAGATGGTGACTAGTGACTTTGTAAAAAAACAAACACAAAATGTTTTACAAAAAAAAAAATAGAAAAAAAGTTGTTGTGTTAGCATGAGTGGCCTCCCTCATGTGCTGTGTGTGGTGTGCCATTGTGTGTGAAGATGTGTGTGTCCTCAGGTCGTTTGTCAGGTTTTAAAAGCACCCACCCTTACCCCACCACATCCCCCCCCTCCCCCTCCCCCTCACACTACTCCGCTACAGTATTAATGTAGCTTCCCTTCCTATTTCTATCTCTCCCTCCTGTCTGATAAGAGGCCTGTGTTATGAGGACAGTTGGTATTAGTATTTTGCACTCTGCTCGCTGATCTTAATGCACTTACAAGCATGGCAGTCACACTCCAGTCCCACAGGCTTCGATTCTGCTCCAGGTTTGCAGCCTGTTTCCCATCATCCACTCATAGTATATCTGCTGAAGCTCACTGAAAGCACAGGTGGCACACACACACATAGAATACACACACACACTCATTTAAAGGTCCCCTCATTTTCAGCTTGCCAGTCCCTGCCCCGGCCAACTTCTCCTGGGTGGCAGCTAAAATCAAAGCATTCATCCATCCTTGACTGTAGGAAGTAAAACGTGGAACAGGAATATGTGTCGACTGGGCTGGAGTGCGACCGTCACGCTGGTGTGGGGAGTGACTGTGTCCTGTCAGCCTCTGGTTAGTGTTCTGTTCTAATCTGCTGGGCTCCCTTTGTGAACCTGTGGACGGTGCTTCTGTTCTGAGTGCCATGTGAGAAACAAACGCTTCAGTAAAAAAAAAAAAAAAAGATGTTTTACTTAATATGTTATTTTAATTTACCTTTATATTTTCGTTTGTTTGTTTGTTTTGTTATCCAAGGGTTTAAAGTTCAAAGCTCATACTCTTTTTTTTTTTTGTGGGGACCTGCCAACCTGCACTCCTTTTAAATGTGATGAAGTTTTTCTGTTGGTCCGAACCATGTGTGCCAAATTGTATGTATATTCCTCTGTCAATGCTTTGAATATTAACAGTGCATAAAAAATATGAAGAAAATTCTGTTTTTGGATGCATTTCCGTCAACCTTGAAGAAAAGTCACAGTGTGTCAGATTTGTATCCCAAATGCTCATGGGTGCTGACAGAATTTTTTTGCTGCAGTTTACAAAAGGTTTAACACAATTTGTAGTTTTCGATTGGTTGCAGTCTTGCTCAAGCGTAGGTCTGCACTGTGCCTCTCTCCTTGCACACAGCTTACCTCAATCCGAGGCGCCTCCCTCCGTATCTATATCCTTTTCACTGTGTTTTACCAGCTCTCACATTATGTCGACCGCAACAGGTTGATTCCTCCGACGTGTTTACAACCATGACATCAGTATCACAGTGAAAAGGAAGTGGACGAGGTGCATTTAAGGTTCAAATTTCAAAAAGACATATAGATACACGGAAATCTGTAAAATTCCTCCAAGTCCAAAGCTCCATGGTATTCCTCTCTATGGATTTCTGTTTATTTCAGTTTGTTTCCAAGTGGCTTGTATAGCAAGTGAGGGAGCAGATGTTTTCACACAGCTGTGCAGGGATGCCAATTCTGTAACACAGCTGCACAAAACCCCAGCTTATTGGCTGATCATAGCTCAGTCATGGCCGGCCCCAGACACAACATTTCCGCTTTACAGCTGATCTCAGTTCACTCAAGGATTATTAGAGTCGTTCCTCTTTTCCTGTGCTGCAGCCAAGAGGCTCTGCGGATGCAACAGTCGCAGTTCAGCAGCAGCCGGCCAAAACTCCTCTCCATATCACCCCCTTCTCACTGCATACGCATTCATAGCAAATAAAACATTTCTTTGACATCTGGAATTTGAAATTGCATGCATTCATCAGCATGTGGAAAACAGATTATAATCTTTTTATTTTTTTTCTTTCAACATTTTCCCCTTGGCTCTTTTGAGCTGAGATGCCTTTGAAATGAACTCAATCAGTGAGGTGGGTGTTTCATGTCTGGGTATGGGGTTCAAATGGATCTGTTGGTTGAACCCGAGCCCACCCCTTCCTACTTTGGCCTGCTGCCTGAGCGCTTTTCCATCGTGGTGAAGCTGCAATGTATGTCATCTTGAAATGGTTTCCTAGTCATTGCAGACACGTATGCAAGAGTACTTAGCAACTCAGAGATGCACAGTAGTAAAACAGTGTTTCTAAGTAAAAATAAACATTTCTGAACATTTGCAGTTCTAGATTTGATATTACTAATTAACACTCGTAGTTTTAGATCTGAAAAATGCACTTAGACAATGAGTGTAGTATTTGTCTGCCTTGGCTTGTATAGCTGAAGTCCCTCACAGGCATCCACCATTCAGCTTTGAGGTGAATTTCTTTCTCTTTTACATGGTTTCTCAGGTCATTCCAAACAGCGGTTTTCACCACTTCTTTTGCATCAACTAACAAATACAACATTTTGTTCCACTGAGTTCACTGCACAAACTGTCACACCAATTTTCCTACACACCATCAATGTTTGATGTAAGCTTTAGTATTCTGAGTCAAAAGGAGAGGGCTCCAAATTCAGAGCCACTGTCTTCACTCATCTTCACTCACATCTGCCTGCAGCTATTTGTTTTCTTAGCAGTCATGTTTAAGGTATTGCAATGCCGCACCATCGCAACATTGCAGAGATGCTAAGAAAGTACAACCTGGCTTGTCATGTACAGTACTAGGATGCATGTTTAGTCGACCAGAAAAAAAAAAGGCATGTGTGTATGTACAGCTCACCGTCTCATGTTAGTTTAGTAGTCATGTAGTGGCGTGGTGTGAGGGAGGAGAATGCACTTCCAGTCGTATCAAGTTGCCAACTGAAGCCAATCCACTGCCTCTTGTGCCACCTGACTCCCTGTTCTTACCTTCAGCATGGCCTGGTACATTCATGATACACTTTAACCTATCTCTGGGAATGCTTCAGAAACTCACTTCACATCTATCCTGCTACACACTACCTGTTAAGAGTTCAGTCACCACTGGTAATTTTCTACAAGGCATACCCAACAGGATGATTTCTAAGCTAGTTCTCCTCTACTCTGTCCTTGCTTGTTTTTTCCTCCCCCCTAGTTGCAACAACACTCTTCTCGTCTCAACTTTGTTTTTTAAACCCTTTGAATTGATGCTGCTTCTGTGCTTGACTCTGGGTTTACTGCGTGGTGCCATGTTGTCCACATGGCCTTAGAGCTTGTAACGCTTCAGTGTGTAATGTTACCATATGCCTTACATGTTTTCCAGGACTAATAAAAAAAGCATAACAAAAAAAGTCAGGAGATTTTGCTTTTTTATTTCTGTGCGCATTCTGAAAAGAAAAGTTGAAGAAAAGCAAAGACGGATTTTTTAAAAAGTCATTAATTCTGTAGTAGAACATCATTAAAACCACACAGGATGGTATAAAATGTACACATATATACAAAACTATGCACACTATACAGTATAAAATGCCCTTTCACAAAATAAAGCTGACATTTTTTATGAAACATGAAATAATTAAGACATTTGTGATTGATTAAATTGTCACTTATACACATTTTCAATCAAACAACGGTGAGGCAGGATCTATCGCAAAAATAAATCCAAAATAGCTGCAATGAGAGTCGTAACTTTATTTTCTGAATGAGATTCAAAGTTCTACAAGAATGCTATGTGCTCTACAAAGCAGTATGACCTGGGACTAATCAACAAACAAAATGCAAATGGCTTTGCCACAGAAAGATAAAAAGTACAAAACTACATATAAACTCCTTAGCTGTTTCTCATCCTTGAGACTTGGCTGGTGGTTCATCAATCCCATGGGAGGCCAAGACCTCAGACAAGCGTTTCAAGTAAGTGGAATCTGGGTAACCGTTCCTGAGAGAGACAAAAAGAAGACTGTTCATCTCAGATACATGGACTAGTGTTTGTGACCTTTAATTCTGCAGCTCGGTTAGACATTTCCACTGGCCTCACTCACCCTGATTTGCCTCCCTGTAGGCTGGTCTTGTGTGGGATGCAATCCCAGGTAACCCTGGCCTCTGTCTCTTTGCCGGTCACTGTGAAGGTGAGTCCCTGCCTGAAGGCTTTCTCCAGCCTGGGCAAAAGCTTCATGGTTTTCTCACAGTCAGGAAGGAAGGCTTCATGTACAGCTCCTTGAAATGGTTTTCCAGGAGAAGGATGACCCTCCTGGTACAATGTAAAGCAAAGAACACAGTTGTGAAAAAGTCACTACATATTACCATGTCGTTATGTATGCATATGCTAAAACACAGTCCTGTTATTAAAGCTCTATGTGATATCTTGGAACATTAGCTGCACCCTACATAGAGGGTCAGAATTTGCAACTGCAATCTGTTTTACTTTTGACATTTCACATTAAATAAGTGTGCTCTGTCTGGTGCCATTTCTGTTCATTGCTAACAAAAAAACTTTTCAGTACACTATAAATCAGAATACCATAACACAAGTGAAATTTACTATTTTACAATGAAAAAGTAATCCCATATAACTTAAATTTACCTATACACATATTTGCTGTGTAATAAAGGCCCTAAAGAGAATGTTAACACTCTTTATTATTCAAAGTTGTAATGCAAGTAAAATGTCTACAATAATCAGTAAAAAGACAATCTAGCAAACTTTGTTTGACTTATGTCTCTTCCAAGATAAAATATTAAAGGGCAGGTTGACAGTTTTGCAAGTCTGTCTTAAAACAATAGTCAGGTGCTCATATGAACACTGAAACAGGTTTTGTTCTCTATAATCATTCCTCCTGTTCATACCGACAATTAGAAGATCCCTTAAAATGTGCTTACAATGTACAATATGACGGGGGACAAAATCCACAGCCCTCAATTTGAGCAAAAGTGTATATTAGTAAGTTTATCTGGAGATAATCTGAGGTTTCAGACATTTGAATTAGTCAAATAAAGTGGATATCTTCCACAGTTACAGTCTTTTTAGTAAAGAATTCCCTCTTTATGTCTCGATGGACAGTGTTTTCCTGTTCAGCTGCAGTGGAAGAATCATAACAAAAGAGGGAATCTGGCACTAAAATGACAGAAACTTTGAAAGATATTGACTTGATTTTACTAATTTGGACATCTGAAGCCTCATATTAGCTTCAAATAAGCTTTTTAATACATTTTTGCACAGAAGGACTGTGGATTTTGTCCCCCATCACTTATATTATAAGTTATATTAACGGTTAGTATGAACAGGAGGAATGATTACACCAAGAAAAACATGTGTCAATGTTCATTTGGGGACTTGACTATTGTTTTAGGGCAGATGTGAAAAACTGTGAACCTATCCTTTAATAAGCATTCCAGTACATTCTGTAAAAGGCCTCAATTAGTTATCAGTGACAATATGTTTAAAATAATCTTCTCACCCCTTGGATACCATCTGGAATGCAGTAAGTGATCTTGATAGCAGAAACCTTGTTGTGACCTGGTACACTGATATTTAGTTTAGAATAGCTCATTTCGCCCTGGATGCCCCGGGGTGTCGGCTCTTTTTCAACACAAACTCTGCAGTGGACATGCACAGTGCCCAGGCACTTAAAGCACATGGTAGCCCCACACTCGGTTCTTGTCATCGACATCCCCCTCTCCCCACACACACAGAGGGACCCCAGGCCTCCTTGACCTAACCTGGACTCCTCTGGGGTCTCCTGGATCTCTGCTTGAATGGTTGTCTCTTTCTTGTGAAGGGCTGTATCTTTATCAGTACGGGTTGATGTTGACCCGACACCATTCACACGTCTTGCGCTCCCGTCATTTCCTTTCGTCATGAGGTTGGCAAATGTCTCAGTCCTCTGTCCATCCAACTCCACAGTGCCTGCCATTTTAACTTTCTCCTTGATGACAGGGTCTTTCCTCACTAACGGTTGGCTAAAAGAGCCATTAGGAAGCTCAGTCTCATAAGTGTCACCCCTATGGTTTGTTCTCCTTTCCTGACTTCTACTAGTTCCTACTAGTTCTTTGCCTGTTTGGCTCTCTAGCATAACCTGAGGATTACTGTGACAGTGCAGACTAGTACTCTGGTCCTCATTCATTAAATATGTGGATGGATTCCAGTTGGAGGTAGAGAGGCTAGATAAATCTTGCTGTTCAGGTATTTGGGCCAAATCTCCAGAAAATACCTCCCGCAATGAAGCACCTACCTGAGAACACAACTGATTCGGACCCAAAAGAAATAGGCTGTTCTTCAAAATCTGGATGGTAACTTTCTTGAACCTGCTACGCACCTCAGTACAACAAGCCTGTAAAGTTTCATCTTCTGGGTCAGCAACACCTAGCTCTGACAAGGATATCTCCTGCATGGAGAAGTCTGCAGTGACCGAGTCAACCAGCTTCTGTAAACCTAGCTGACATGAGCTTACTTTGGACGAGTCTGCCCCTCTTACAAAGACAGTCAAATCCCTGCTACTTTGTGAGCTACTCTCTTTTATCTGGACATCAGAAGTCAGGTCGTCCACCCGCATGCTGTAGGCCTCTTTAATGTGATACCACATGACAGCGGAAACTGTAAGCTCTGCTCTATAGACTTCTCGCTTGTCCCTCCCTTTTTGGTTACTGAAGCTAGAAGACCTGCCCCTGACTCTCACACTGGACCTGCCGGGGTCATCTTGATACTTCTGACCCTTACTTTCAGCTTTATTCTCAGGCATTCCTGAAAAACTGCTGGCTCGCTTTAAGGTGGACCCATACCCAGCAGGTGGGAGTGTAGTACTTCCTGACAGACTGGGCTGAGTTGTGCTAAGGGGGGCTGTTGTACTCCTGGGTGGGGTATTCATTAAATGTGAGTTCAAGGAGGTTTTACTCTGCATAGAAACAGATGAATGCAAAGCATCTCCACTCTTAAACAAGATGTCACCGCCAGTGTTTTGAGCTGCTGCTCTAGAGACTCTTTCTCCAGCAATCCCTGCTGTTTCTGAAAGTACATCATGCCCTAACATTGGACCAGGGCGTGTTTGTCTACTGGGAGATGAGAGCCCCCGTACAGTGAAGTCCCCTGGTCGACTGCCTAATGCAGACAGCCCTGAATCCTTAAACCGTGCAGCTAGTTTATACCTTCTGGCTCCTTCATCTCTCCTCTCATCCTCCTCCGACTGCAGCGTCTGATCTATCCTAACATCCAGAGATCCTGCAGAGGAAGAAGACGCTCTCTCCTCAACTGCAGGCGTTGATGAACCCGAAGCATAAGAGGGAAAATTAAGAAGACTGGCTACATCCTCTTTTTTACCTCTCTCATCGTGGCTATGGTCCAGGAGAAGAAACTGCTTGGCCTCAGATACATCACTACTACTCCCAATAATGTAGACATTTCTGTCATCTTCATTCAGGAGAAGCTTGGGAAGTCTGACACTTAATTTGTCAATCACCTTTTGCAGGCTTCCCCCGGGAGACAAGATATTCTTAGGTAACTGAGATCTACGGATCTTGGTCTCATTCTCATGGTAAAGCTTACTTATTGCCCTTCTTGCCAACTTCATGCGCTCTTTCTCTTGACCATCCTCCCCCACTCCTATTGCAACCTGCAGATACAGAGTAGTCAAACCCTGATTTGTCATATCCACCACCTCAACACCATACTGACTAAGGATATGCTGGTATTCCTTCCTGCAGCGTTTCTGCAGATACTGGAACATATCTGCATCCAGAATTAGCGAGAGGTCCTCTGATTCTGACATGGTAGGAAGCCCAGGAAGCTGAAGAGCTCCACACACCGGCTGCCCTGTATCGTCCCAGTCATATCCATCAGGTGTCAGGTCTCTATGTGAGCTTGAGGTGCACTTATCACTTGCAATGTTAACTTTCTCTCTTTGTTCTCTTTGCTTATTCGGTTTTCTGCTGTAATCGTCTGACTCCAAAGTATGTGGCTTTTGCACTGTATTAGCAGACTTAGGGCGACTGGTGGCGGGTTGAGCTGAGTCTTTGTGTTCTGCTGATTGTGAACCTCCAGGCTGACCAAGCAGTTCTGCCAAGGCAGCCTGGACTTTGCAGTAGGCACCACCCAGAGTGCACAATTTCCTAATGGTATCGTAGGTTATCTGGACATCAGGGTGGCTCTTATGTAGGCCTGTCAATGCTATTTTTCCCCCAGGAAGTTGGCTATAGTCTACAGTTGCTGACAAACTCAAGATGACCTATGATGATAAAAGAAGAGAGACAACAAACACTCATGGATTTTATATTCAATATGTGTTGACAAATTTTCCAGCATTCTAGTAAAATATACCTTGTCTGGGTCCAGGCGTTCTTGATGCTCAGTGACAATGAGTTCATACTTCTTCTTATCCACTTCCAGAATGTGCCAGCTATGTTGAATAACTCTCTGTGCCACTGTGTGAGAGGGGTCACCAGAGGGAAATCAATCTCAGTCTGTGAAGCATCCTGACTAAGCATTTTTACCACTGGCCACTTCATTGACTTGCATGCCAACGTTCCAGCTCAGTGTAAATCACTGGTGACAGCCAACATACAGCTATACCTTACTAATACTCTGCAAATGATTGCAATTAAATTTGGGGGTCTTTAGAGTGAAAGTTAATTAAGCATTTATTGTTGTATTGTGAGAACTGAGTGGTAATATAGTTAATATAATAATGCAGTGTTTTCTTACCCACATGTCTCTAATATAGAATAAATTAAGTATTCAGAAAATCATTTAGTATGCACAGACATGCACACACCCTGACTTTACTGACCTTCACTGTCCTCAAAGGTGATGAGGGCAGAGTTAGGTGAAGCCTCGACAATGGTGACAGATTCTATTTCCCCTCCTCCATTCTTAGTTCTCAGGAAGTAGATGCATAGTTTGTCTCTCAACCTGTCATCCTCAATGTCTGTAGGCAAACCACTCACCCTCACAGTCCTGCCCAGCTCTGCCATCTGCTGGGAAAAACAAAATCAGTGCTGTCAAGGAGAACCTCACAGTGACTGCAGGACAGCAACACAAAAATGTAATAACCCTGACCAAACGATGAGCGAGTGCATCAACATGATGATGATGATGATGATGATGACAAAAAGCCAAAACACAACATCTCTTCGTGAGTGTCAGTATCAGGCAACCATTCAAAGACCCCACCCTTACAAATGGAAAGAAGGACATATTTGATCATCTAACACCCTCTATTGGAGGTTACTAGGACACTACATCAACATACTCAAAAACTTCCATTTCAGCTGCCATTACCAATGAGATTTTTTTTTTTTTTAAATTTAAACTCTGAGCAAAGATTTCACATTTCTTGAGGTGTCTTCTCTAGCTCCTCTTAACCAATTTCTTCAAAGCAATTACGGGCTAAGCCAATGAGAGACTATGACATCTGTTATTTGTTCTTAAAGCCATAACTATTAAGATATTTGCTCTGTGTTGTCATATGAAACCTGTTTCCTGCTTTTAGTGCGAATCACATTTAATGTGTAAGTGTATGTGCGACAGACTGTGACAGATTAGAGGCTACAGTTAATGCCCCTTCCTCCTCCCCCGCCAATATACTGCTGCTATCTTGATGGCAACTAATTGACAAAGCCTTAACTGCGACAAAACTACATATTTATTAACTGGATGTTGGTTCTTCTTACACACACGAATGGCATTTGTAGTCGTAAAGTTATCAACAATATGGTAGCGCCTACACCTTTCTGGACTAATATGCAACCGGTCTGCAAAATATGCGCAAAATGTGAATGTTTACAGGATGTCAAAACGTATATTTAGAAGCGAGTGAGAAAGCCACATTGCAGAGTGCAGTGTCAAGGAAGTGAAAATATCAGACACGTCTAAACTGACAATCTGCCTGCCGCTCTATCGACGGATCTTGTGTTTGGCTCGGGCGCTGTTACTATCTGTCACAAAATATGTTGGATATCTTAAAGATCTGTGATGATTACTGACCTTACAAATGTTTCACGGTAGCCTCTTGCTATCTTTCAAACGCCGTCACACTATGCAAGCCTTGGAAGAAAAGCGAAACTATGACTTTTGGTTTGATTTGTTGTATCCGCACCAGGGGGCGACCAAGTGCCTGTTTCACAAATCACACGGTGGGCGTATATTTGTGCAGGTTCCCTGGCTGGTTTCAGAGAATAAAACAAGCTTTTAGCATCGATCAGGTCTCACCAAGTTCACCAAGCATCAGGGTATGACGGCCAATATAGGCCCAATTAAGTCAATACAACCAAAGCTGATCAATATACAGTGCTACAAAGTAATTTACTCAAGTGGGTTACTGAAGTTAAATTTGGAGGTATATATGGAAAGTTATAGTTCTGCTTTACTACACTTCAGAGAGAGATTTTTTTTTTCTGACAACCTATAGCCTACTGGTTCAGATTAAGATTTATGTCAATAAAATCATGGTACTAAAATACAGTGCCTTAAATATCCCATCAGTAGTAGACCCCTTTAAAAAGCTGTGTCTGGTTTCATTTAATAATTAAATACTGTTCAAGACCCAATATTTTTGCAAAAAATCAAAGATTAGAGAAAAGTGCAAAAAATATATAGTCTAGCTTTGTTTTTTCTTCTTTCCTACCCCACTAATCATCTCTTGACCCCTCATCTTGTGACCAGGGGCCTGACCCCTAGGTTGGGAAGCACTGGACTAAACTACCTAACTGTTAAAACTAGCTCCACCTTGAATTTCCTTAAAGGATCCATTGAAATTAATACCACGGCACTGATTGAGAATGGTTTACTTGACCCATCTTGACCTTATAAATGCATAATATGTGTAATATGGCTGAGGTCAGTCTGTGAAAGTAACAGACCAATTTATCTGCTCAAGATCACACAATTCTCTAATTTACTTTATAGTTAGACACATTTAATTACAATCTCTGGTACTGCAGAGTGTTATAATCATATACAGGAGTGTTGTTTTCTGCAGGCATGCTGCTCAATGTAATTATTTGCTTCACACAATAGTTTACCTGCAGAGACACAAGTGCTAATATTTAATGGATCAAAGACGTAATGGCAGACATACAGACGGGTGACAAATCAAAGAAAGAATGGTGTTCATCCCTCCAGAAGAGTTCCAGAGACTTGTAGAATCAATGTGCCTTGGCATTGACCAGATATCTCCCATAGGTGTTCAATTGGGTTGAGATCTGGTGACCGCAAAGGCCACAACACCATTTTCATGCTCATCAAACCATTCAGTGACCCCTTGTGCTCTGTGAATTTGGGCATTGTCATCCTGGAAGAGACCACTCCCATCAGGATAGAAATGTTGCATCATAGGTTAAAGGTGATCACTCAGAACAACTTTGTATTGATTTGCAGTGACACTTCCCTCTAAGGGGACAAGTGGACCCAAACCATGCCACCAAAATGCCCCCCAAAGCATAATAGAGCCACCGGATCCCCTCACGGTAGGGGTCAGGTATTCAGACCTGTACTGGTTTTTCCTTTAATTTGTCAACTGTCTGTAAAAGTCTGTCAAAAATATGAGTCAGAAAGTGAGAGATTGAAACTGAACAAAAAGAGACAGTTTCTAGTAGATTTTTACTGATAGTATGTACATTTTTTTGTTTTTATTTCACACTTGCTCTGGCAATGTAGACGTATGTTTCCCATGCCAATAAAGCCCCTTTGAATTTAACTGAGAGAAGAGAGTTCAGTTTGAATGCTACACTGTAGCTACACAAGGATTTTGGAGCGGTTTTGACTTCAGAATTTAGAGAAAAATGACTTGAGTTTATTATTTAATCAATAAATCACACAAATGATAGATTGAAGGTAGACTCCAAAAACGGTAGATGTCAGTAATGCATAATTACATATATGCCAATAACATTTAAATGATTCGTAGAAGAAGAGGTCTGTCTTTTGTCCAATCAGAAACTACGTTGCTACGAGCTGTGCGCAGGCGCAGTAGAGCAGAAATTTCATGTGTTGTACGTCGTGTCCGGTGGAGGTCACAGACATCTGAGGAAAACTGAGGTGAGTTACGACAGACGGTGTGCTCCTGACAATGCGAACACTTAATTGTTTAGACAAACCTTTGTATAGCTGTAATTACACGGCGAATTTGAGAGGTTATTCTTATATGCTATCCATAAATAACGAGTGTTGAGTAACATCGGCATGTCCATTAGCCAGAGATAACATGCGTAACGTTGCAGCTGCCCGGCGTGCTGTTTGTTAACGAGCTTTACAGTCGTTTTAGTGTGTCTTGTAGTGTAGTGTAAATGTTGTGTACATTGTATTTTATATGCTATATAACTCGTAGCCACAGAGATTGCTTTAGCTGGTTAAGCTTGTCAGCGGTGTCATTTCTCGACTAGCTCACAAGCTAATTTACTAGCTAGCGAGCTAACATCCTCCAGCCTTGGCATCCCTCAGCCCAAGGCCAAAGCCAACTGTCACAGGAAAGAAGGGATTTAACCTGGTTTTCCAAGGACTGTCACATTGTGCAGTATTAATGTTGGCAATGTGTACTAACGGTTTCAACCTCTTATCTTGTTTTTCTTGCCAGTAGATTGCTGTCATGGCCAAGTTGTTTGAGTCTATTGGAAAGTTGGGGCTGGCCCTAGCCGTCGGTGGAGGTGTTGTGAACTCTGCCCTTTTCAATGGTGAGTGCTGCTCATGTTAAATAAATAAATTTGGGTCGTTTTCACCCTGGGCTTTATTCCCTAGTTTTTACCTTACTGATGATTGATTGCTTTTCATGTATTATTACTAATATGATCTGATCACTGCAACACTGAGCCAAGAAGTGTGAGCAATTACAAAGTACTAAAAGGCATACTAATGTATATATTGTTAATTATTTAATTACAGCTGTATAAAGCTGAGGGCATTCAGTAATCTGTGACCTCAGCACTCCATATGTTACTCTGTGGTTTCTGTCACATAGCGTTCCTCACACAAACCTTAGGGGAAAAGTCATGTTTCATGTGTTCTCCGGCAGACGGTTGTATTATGAATGTTAACATGATCTTACTGATTGATAAAATGCCTGCCTTACGCAAAATCAACATTTCAATCCAACATTTCAACAGACTGTGCAGCTTCTCTCCTCTCTTCTTCCCTGCTGTGCTAGCAAAGGCAGGCACAGTCTGTAGAAATATTGGTATTAAAGGTTTGATTTGCCCTGGGCAGGAATTATATAATTCTGGATAGTCTGTAGACAACTGTGAGGTCACAAAATAATTCAGAATATACAACCCACTGCTTTTTCCCCCCTTGTATGGTTCGTGTACTGAATAGTATGTGACTGCATCACAGAGTAATGTGCAGTTACTCAATTTCATGCAGTTTTATTTTGAAATTTGCAAAAATATGGTGATGATACATTTTTCAAGACTGATAGCACCATGTACCTCTTAAGCATGAAAATGCATTTCATTAGAATCGATGAGCAGTGTTCATCCAAAACTAGCATATAGGTACACACTGCCCAGGTGAAACAGATTTTCAGTTAATTGATTGACAGTTGATGAGCTTTAAACAATTAAAAAAACAATACAACCTGTATTCTGTATACACAAACCTATTGGTTGCAAGCCTAACTGTTCTTCTTGCCACAGTTGATGCAGGGCACCGGGCGGTGATATTTGACAGGTTCCGAGGAGTGCAAGATGCTGTTGTTGGAGAGGGAACCCACTTCCTCATTCCCTGGGTTCAGAAACCTATTATCTTTGATTGCCGCTCCCGTCCACGCAATGTGCCTGTCATCACAGGCAGCAAAGGTACATTATCACCTTAACTGCTGTTATGCTGTCTTCTGCTTTGACTCACACATGCCCTGTGTAACTCAAAACTCAGAAGGCTGTATATGTTCAAAGATGTGACCAGCCTACTTGAAATGCCATCTTTCTTTTATTAGAAGAAAAATATCGAAGCTGACAACCAAATGAAACAATACACAGGAGGGTCTAGACTATGATAAAACGGTTTCTACTTTACTTGTTTGCTAATATGTGCAGTATGAGTAACTTTTAAACCATTCACTCCACAGATCTGCAGAATGTAAACATCACATTACGTATCCTCTTTCGGCCGGTGACCAACCAGCTCCCACGCATCTTCACCAGTATTGGGGAGGACTATGATGAAAGGGTGCTACCATCCATCACCACAGAGGTCTTGAAAGCTGTGGTGGTGAGTATCAGTCAAGAGAGGAATTACTAATGAACAGGTCATGTATTGTTAAATATGATTGCAAAATTCTCTTGTATAAACTATTTAATGTGTGTGTCTCTCTCTCACAGGCTCGGTTTGATGCTGGTGAGCTCATCACCCAGAGAGAGCTTGTGTCTCGGCAGGTCAGTGAGGACCTCACAGAAAGAGCCTCCACCTTTGGCCTCATCCTGGATGATGTTTCCCTGGTATGAAGCTGCTGGCGAAACTCTTTGCATCAATTACTATTTGTTATATACATCATGATGTTTTTTTTGTTTGATTTTGACTGTAGGAAATAATTGTATTGTGTCCTTTCAGACACACTTGACCTTTGGCAAAGAATTTACAGAGGCTGTTGAGATGAAGCAGGTGGCTCAGCAGGAGGCCGAGAGGGCCCGATTCATTGTAGAAAAGGTAATATTTTTAACACAGAGGTCATCCCTGTACTACTTTTGCAAACTTTGTATGCAGTTTCTATGGGTAAAGTTGGAAGGCTGAAACAAAGAAATTGTGAATTAAAGCATCTAATAAAATGTTCCTTTCATCCTTTCAGGCAGAGCAACAGAAGCAGGCTGCCATCATCTCTGCAGAGGGAGATTCCCAGGCTGCCTTGCTAATCGCCAACTCTCTCATGGAAGCTGGTGATGGTCTGGTAGAGTTACGTAAGCTGGAGGCAGCTGAGGAAATCGCTTTCCAGCTCTCCCGCTCCCGCAACGTTACTTACCTGCCCTCAGGACAGGGCACATTGCTCCAGTTGCCCCAGTGATAGCATCTCACGTCCACCCCACTCTCACTGTCACCACCAGCCATTACATGGGCCACGGAAGGGGTGTTTTGAAAGATTCAATATAGAAACTCTCCCAGCTTCACACATTCCTCCCACTCTTTCTCTAACCAAATCCGGACTGGTCTCTGCTGATAGCAGCATTATGGGAGACAGAGTGAGAGGTCTGCAGTGGATACAACTATGAAGTCTACCCATGTGTAAGGAAGTGGAGGGGTTAATGGCTCCATTTATGGTATATCTATAGTACTTTTGTTTTGGAAAGAATTGACAATGCAGTAAATTCTCTTAAGATTAACCTTTACCACATTGTCTCAGATTCAGAGCACTACATGTGTGGAAAGCAACAGAATCATATTTACATCAAGAAAAACTGTGATTCCTTTAAAAGATAAGATTATAAATTGAGAATGATGTCATTGCTCTGCTATTGTTGTGCCGGACAGTTTCATTAAAATGTTATTCAAATGTGTAATGAAAAGCTGTCCTTTGGATTCACTCTTGAAGACATGACTGACTACAGAAGGCTGATTCATGTGATTTAAATTCTCTTTGCATGCTCAGACTTGCTAGAGAGTTTATCTTGCTGGAATATATCTGCTTTGTAGCAAATGATACCTTCATGAATATTATTGCCGCCACCAATCAATTGGAATTCAATGTGCCTGTCGGATAGTAGAGGATGATCATCATTCTTTACAGTTGTCGCTGTGTGTTTAGTTTGTGTGGAGAACATGTAAGCCCCATTTCAGAAATGGATCAACTCAATAATAAAATTGTCTTTCTACCTCCCAGTGGTCACGCTTGTTGTTCAAAGCCTCAGAGGTGATTTTTACCGCATTTTCTGTCGAGTGTAATCATAATTGTAACCACAGGAGGGTGCTTTATAATTATGTCTTTTTGATCAAGTAAGCATATCAGTTACACAGTTCAGTGTTGGTTCATGAATTGCTCCATCATGATATTTCAAAAATGGGTAAAAAAAGAATTTTAATCTGTAATTGGTGGTTTTGATTACTGAAGTTAAAGTAAAAAAATGCAGTGAAACTTTAAGGAAGAAGAATGAACCTTTATGCAACCAAAGATGTGTTTATGTGAAATGTAAAAGAAATCTCATATACAGCATATGTAGCCATTTAGACTTCTCAATATCATTTTTCCAGATTTCACACTTCCTTATTTATCAGTTTTTGAGGAAATAGCAAATTCTTGGCCAAAGGTCATAGTTAAAGGAAACCTCAATTTTAGAATAAGGCATGGTTTAGATTATCACCACATTCCAGATTTCAGATGTTTTATATCCATCATCTATTTATCCATTTTGTAACCCTGCATATATGCGTTGTCGAGGATGTCTTCTTTCTATTGAAAAATATAAAAATAAAATATGCAATTCGGTCGATTTCCTGAGAGCACATAAAACAATGGACAATACTAAAAATAATTCAATGGGATACCTGATGAGTAACCAGATGGGAAAAAAAGAAAAACACTAGAACCTTCAGATCATCAGGGACCGGTCTATAAGTAGTACATCAGATAAACACTAAGAATGGGGAAGCAGCTTTTAGTTACCGAGCGGTCGGTTACTGAAATCAGCTTCCTGAAAATACGAGATAGGCCCCATCTGTAGATTAATTTATAACCAGACTAAAAACTCACCTGTTCTCCAAAGCCTTTGACTGTCTGCCAGCTGTGACCTCAGCACAGTCACTTTAAGTGCTTTTATTACTAAACTTGTTTTATAAGTTTACATTATCATGCCTCTATGCGTTTAGAATTGTGTTTTAATTTATATCCTGCTTTTACATACGTCCACATAGTTTTAATATTTAGTTTTACATGTTTTAATTTATTAATTAGATTATTTTAATGTTATTTTATTATCTTAACATTGGTGTTTTTATTTAATAACTTTAATTGTTCTGCTACAATATTCTGGCATTTTCAGAACCAGAATCTGAATAATTTTTATTGGCCAAGTATATTTACGAATACAAGGAATTTGACTCTGGTTTAGTGGCTCTCGGTGTACTTACACATAACAACAACAGAACAATCTTCAGAAATATACAAAAGCAGTGACTATATAGAGGTGAAACCGTTTCTGTGACCTGTAAACAGGATATAAATAGTGCAAGGAAGTGAAAAGTGCAAAGAGTGATGAGATAAATATTAAATTGTAAAAAAATTACGTTACTTTATATACATAGGCCTATAGTAGATGGATATGTATGTGTTATGTGGTTTTCTGTAAATCACTGGTATGATATGTGCTGTATAAATAAAGTTGCCTTTTCTTTCCTTGCCTTTAAGGACAAGAGTGGGTGGTAAAAATAATATAAATTAATTAATTTAAGGATTCTCCTTTGAGAGAATAAACAGTCCTCTGGGTCTTTTTTTATTATTATTATTTTATCAATCAAGGATTTCAGTTGTGCGTGTGCGCGCGCCGTGGCGTGTCTGGTTTGGAGAGGAGACCCAGACACGCCGCCGCGCGCCTGCCCAGACAGCGGCCTGAATGCCTGGGATGAGCGCGGGACGTTAGTGTGCGCGCAGGAGCTTGGCCGGGCCACGTAGCGGGGCTGAGGACGCCGGTGCGCAGGTATCTCCGCAGCCCATAACGCACATCAATAAATAATCTCGCACATTTTGCACAAATGGAGCATTAGCGTTGCCCTCTTTTAAATGCACACACGCGTATGTAAGAAGAAGAAGGACGAACGAGGAGGCGAAGTGCGCGTGCGACCCTGAATCTGTGCAACTCTGATTGCACAAACGCAAGAAGAAGAAGAAGAGGAGGAGGAGGAGGAGGTCGCTCTCGACGGAGGTAAGCCAGCAAACCGACAACAAAATGTTGCTATGTAACTTAATTTTATGCACTTACATGTATGACAAGCGTGACAGCTGCCGGGGAAAGCACATACGGGTCGCCGGTAGCCGGTGGCCGAAGCTACGGTGAGAATTGTCCGTGTGGCTCCGCTAGCACTGACTTTGTGACAGTGTCGAGTTGAGTGGGTTTGTCAGTACAGCAGTCTGGGTTTTGTTAGGAAAGCGGTGCTTTTCATTGTGCACGACAAGATAGATACACCGATAAGAAAGCGTGACATCGGCTTTTCATCTAGCTTCATGTGGGTCCGATAACTGCCGCACTTTCTCATAGAAGCGCAGTGTCGACATTTAAGTGTTAACGTTAATGCTAAATATCTGACGTTAATGTTAGCTGTAAGCTAACTAGCCCCAATCTGGGCGGGTTGGGGTTAAAAAAAAGTGAAAGTCCTGCATCTGTTGTAAGCTAATACATGTCAGCAAAGACTAGGGTTAAGATGGTATGGCTTGTGCAAGGTGATATGACTGTTCTTCAGGTTGAGTAACCTTAACTGTACAAAAATATCTACTGGCTGCACCTTGAGCTAATGTAGCCAAGTTAGCTTGTCATGTGTGTGCAGGTTAGTACCTATGGAGTATTGCTAGCAAGCTAAGTAGCCCGAAGTTGGCCAGGCCTGCAGTGTTAGAGCTGTTCGGTGTGCAATGTTGCCTTTTTGTTTTAACTCTTTATTTGCTTTATAAACATTACAGCCATAACTACAAGGTCTTGTAGCCGAAATGATTGCCCTCTGCTAGATGTAGCCCTGTAGGACCAGAAAGTAGCTGCTGCATCATATCTCGCCATACTTCCCAAAATTATGTATAGTGGTGGTTTCGCACCTTGTATCCTCGTATGTCAGAAATAGAAAGCTTATTGGGCCCCAGTTCTTCCTAGTCATAGATTTCATTACATACTTGGCATCACTTGGCAAAGTGCTGAAGCTGGTAACTTTGGGATTTGTTTGTGTTTCAATCATGTTTTATCTAAATGTATCTACAGACGAAATCTGATTTTTAAGCTAAAGAGCCCGTTTTATTTCCTCTTCTTTGGAATAGAGATATCCCGGTAGTGAAGTGTGGGCTCTGTCATCTGTCAGTCTTGGCTGTCAGTGTTTCTCAGTGTGAAGTGATGACAATTACAGATGCTTGGTATTGGGGAGTTGTGTGACATAATACGTTTCTGTGATACCTCAGATGACTTATCCCAGACCAAAAACACTAGGCGCTGCTCTATGACCTGATTTTTGGACATGAGGGCCAAATACCTACAGAGGCACGGAGAACCCCTGCAGTGCACCACACAGTGAGCTGGTTAAGGTCTTATGAGTTTGGACAGAGTGAGGAATGTGAACCCTCACACGGTCCTCTACAAGCTGCAAAAAGGAAAGCTCATTAAAGTCTAGACTTGAGAGGGAGCATGGATTTGAGGAGCACTGCTGCATAATAAGAAGTAAACGTGACGCATTTTGACTGCTTCAGAGGTCTCATCTGCTTTACTGTCACAGTTCAGCCAAGCACTTGTGAACACTTGCACTATTTAATGCTGTTGGTTTTAAGTTGTTGTGTAGTGCCTACGCAGTAAAGCTCCCATCCTGTGTCATTCAAATCTTAAGCCACAGTAGCATCTATCCGGTGTTTACTGGCTTTGTGGTTTACCCTATATGAAATGAGTTTTTGGTTTCACTTCATGTCTCTGAAGCTTGATTGAGGAAGGATATAAATTGGTTATTGTTGAATAGACTTTGATTTCTTGGCAAGTTTTGCTCACCATTAGTAATGCTTTGGATTACTGAAATGGGCTGTCAGAGAGACATTCATTGATGCACTTTTTTTTTCTTTTTTGTCAGGGTGCAAAGTTCATATTTGAAAGCCGTCCAAACTGAAAAAAGGCAGTCACAAATGATCATCATTCCAATAAGTTTGACCTCCCGATCTGAGAAGGTGATTGTGTAGACTAATTACCCATGATATTGAGAAGTCTTTGCTCTACTTGATTCCCACATCAAAGGGCTACATTATTTCACTCTGAGTGAAACTCTGAAATGACTCATCATTGATAATGATAAGCAAGTGGAGGGATTTTACTCAATATGAGTTACATAACTACACTGTATTTGTTTATTCGCACATGTGCCGGGTTTTTTTAACAGTTTTTGGCAGTGACTTTAGCACCTTCTGATATATTCTTTCAAGCTCTCAAACATTTATTTTAAGGCATGTCCTTAAAAGAAAATGAAAACCGATGATTGCATGTTAAGTCAGGTTCAGGCAGTGGTTTCTCATGCAATTTATATTCCTCTGTCATCCAGACGCAGGATAATCTATTAGGCTTTGTGTCTAAGACAGCCATGTGAGTTGAGTTGCTCCGTTCAGTGCTCAGCTCGCCCTCCCCGTGTGGTCTTAATGCTCTCAGAGCTGCTGTCCAATTCTCAGAAAGGATCAGAGTCAGCATGCACAGGAAGACAGGTGCGTCAATGTGTGGATCGTCAAATTCTACATAAATTACTTTCAAATATGCTTGCAAAACGGAAAGAGCATAGAGAAATGAATGTCTGGCTTTTATAAATGTATGTAAGACATATTTTGTTGCATTTAATTCAACTCACATATGCCTTGATTCTGGCATGCTTTTTTTTTTTTGTTGTTGTAATCTAGCAAGATGAAGTGACAGGAGGAGCAAGAAGATTAGTTTATGGGTTACTGAGAGAGGTTCTAGCAATTAATAGGGAATCTATCTGGCAAAAACTCAAGTTCAGATTTAGCTTTTAGATACACAACTTATTCAAATATATGGAGCATTAAAAAAAAAGATGAGTGACGAACAAAGTCAAATATGATAGCGAGTAAAATCAATCTAAGTCTCCTAAGAAAGCTCTTTTCTTAGCTTTAAAAAGTGTATCTGTCGTTTGGAATAGTGCAGCGTCTGTTCTGTTTAAACTAATAGTAATAAGACCCGCACTAATGGTAAAACATGAATGAAACAATACTTTGTAGGTGACATAAAAGGGGGGGAAATATTTACTTTGTTGTGGCTGAGCCTAAGAGAAATAATTATCATTAATAACTGTGATTGCTTTCGTCAAAATAGAGTTATCGTGTTTGCCATAATTGCGTAGCTCTGTACTCAACATGTCTCGTTATCCCCTCCTTTACACCCTCTCTTGTTATTTTTTCTTGCTCTCTAACGAACCTTTCATGTTAATCATGACTGTAGATTAAAAATTAGAACAAACAAAGTGGTTGCCGTTGTTGGGGTGGGTGGTGTTTGAATATGAAAGTCTCTCTTGGCCTCTTTATGTTTTCTTTGTAGACTGCGGGGCGTTGTTTGATAAAAGAAATGAAGCATAAGATGTTTGTGAAGACACAGAGGCGAGGATGTTTGCTGTCTCCAAGAAAGGAAATGTGTTTTTTGTTTCTTTCTCAGGGAGGTTTTCTAGTGAACAACCCGCCCTGCTGCATACTCATTATGGCAAGGAGGGCGTAAGGTTGTCCGAGGTCAACCAACTGTCAGTACCATATGCAAAGGTCAGGAACAAACAACCGCCACAAAAACAAGGAGCCCATGAGAAAATAGATTTCTCTGTTTTAATACTGTCTTTTACATCTTGATATTACTGTAGGTGGCAAACTGCACAGTGCTTTGGCTTCAATGAAAAGTTGAAATACAGTTTCCTGTGGTTGCATTTGCAATACATGCTCCTGAGTTGTGGTTACACTATGGTGCAGTCAATGGGGAGGTGTGTGCAAGTTGGTATGTGTTGTTTAAAACTAAAGACAATCTTGTATTTAATCAGTGCTTTTCCATGAAAGGTAGTATGGGTTTGTGTTTCTAGAAAGTATCATTTTATGTTAATTATACTAAATGTTATACAGTTAAGGTAAAAAAAGTACTGTGGTTTAAAAAAGTTTTTGAGTGGAGCAGTTTTTGAATATTATTTAAATTCAAAATTTAAGTTTTAAGATTGTAGAGGATGTACACTGACTTAAAGACTTCTCTGTGTGTTATGTCATAGCTTAAGTAAACAATGTCTGCGTTATATTTTATAGTTAGGTGTTTAAATTATAGTTTGGGAATATATATATAGAATATTTAGTATTTGAAATTGAATCCACATTCATTTGTGAAAGCTGTGGTTTTAACTCCTACACGCAACACTGAAACGTTTGTGGGCAAATGTGGTGCACAGTGTTGAAAACTCGACAATATGGCTGTAGTTTCAGTTCACAGACTCTCTAGTGACACAGAGCGGAAGAGCACCTTTTATCTCATCTGTATTTCTTTCTCTCTCTCCGTATCTCACCTCATAGGTAATGCACTGTAAATGGCTCTTCAAGCAAGACACAGAAGTTCTTACAGCAGTTCCACGTCAGACGTTCAGTTTGTCTTTACCTGCGCTGCAGTTTGAAGACGCTGGCACCCTGCCGGGCCGCAGCCTTCAGAGAAACCGAATCTGAGAGCTTCCCACATCTCATAATAACTCGAGAGGAATTTAGTTTCAAATGTTCAGCATCAAAGACACTGAGCCTTTGATTTTTGCCGTCTGATTTTTAAGTTTATGGAACAAAACCTGGAACAGATTGTATGTCTTTCCAACTTCATTTCCTACCTTGGACAGCATGGATGCTCTCTTTGAATCAGGTTGACTATATTTCACCTCATCCCCTCCTTCCTGTCTCTTCAGTAGAAGGAGGGTGGGGGATTGGTGAGGCTCCCCTACCCCTCCTTGTAGAGTGGGCGAGTCTACCTAGGCACCATAACAGTTGCTCATTTCTGTTGCCTTGAGCTCCCACCAACTCCATCCCTCCATTCCCTCTCCCTCTTCATGAAATCCTGCCAGAGCCTCAAGGAAGAGGTTTCCGTCCCTAGCCTTGGCGGGATGTCACAGGAGGAAGGACGCAGGGCACAGGTGTCCCAGTCCTATTTTCACCCCCCTAACCCAGATCTGGACCTGACGGGCAAGCTTCATAGGAGGGAGGTAGGTGGCAAGCCCTATTCTGTGTTAGTGGACAATAAAATGGCAACCAAGACATCTATGGGAGATGTGAACATTGGTCTGTTGCCCACTCAGCATGTGACTCAACAGCAGCATCAGCAGTATTTCAGAGAGGGAGGAGCAGGGCAGGAGTTGGGCACACAGGGTTCCCAGGCCGGCAACGAGGGCACCTCCGATGACACTGAAGACGATGATGAAGATGAGGAAGAAGAGGGTGAGGAGGAGGGCTTCAAGCGCGAGCAGATCATCGTCGAAGTTAACCTGAACAATCAGACCCTTCACGTATCCAAGGGGGACAACAAAACTGGAACCACAGCGGAAGACTCAGAGAGAGCCGGCAGTGACGAGGATGACGACGAGGAGGATGAGGAGGAGGAAGAGGAGGAGGAGGAAGAGGACAGCCCCGATGAAGAGGAGGAGGAAGACGACGAGGAAGAAGAGATTGAAAGTCGAAGAACAAGGTCAAAGAGGGCCCGTCGGTGCGCTAGTAGCACAGCAGCTCCCAGCCAGCCGCGGAGGAAAAGCCTCCGAACAGCTCTGAGCACCACCACCGCCGGGATGACCACCAGGGGGCGACGGACGCGCATAGAGCCTCCAAAGAGCAAGCGCAGATCGGCAAGGTCAGCCCCATCGTCTGCCGGTTCCACGACCACGACGGCGGGAGGGAAAGCAGACGTGGAGGAGAAGGAGATGCTGGCGTGTGAAAAGTGCCCCCGAGTGTTCAACACGCGCTGGTATCTGGAGAAGCACATGAATGTCACACACAGAAGAATGCAGATCTGTGACAAGTGTGGCAAAAAGTTTGTCCTGGAGAGTGAGCTGGCCTTACACCAGCAGACTGACTGTGAGAAGAACATCCAGGTAAACAAAATCTCACCACACGTTCACCACACCTTCAATCATATCACTGTAATTACTCTCGCAACCACACATTTTATGCTGAAAGGTAGACGAGCGTCTTTCCAGGGTTTACTGTATTGTTGCATAAGATGTTTAGATAAATTTAGCTGCCCAGAAAAATGTACTTTTAGATTAATTTGGGTGCTTTCATGCTATGATGTTTAAGTGTAGTATTTTTTTTTTACAGGGCACAGCCAACATTTAAAAACATACAACTGTATTTCCTGTTATGTTTGTGCTTGATATAAAATTTTGATAACGAGACTGTGGTGTAAGTGTGAGATAAAGTTAGTTTTGTTTCTGGGCAACAAAACCTGTGCACTCAGCACATTATATGTCTGTAACCAAAATAATAATTAATACAGTAATTAATCTTTTCTAGCTGTAAATAATAATAATAATAATTATTATTGCTTCACATCAGGAAAACTAATTATATCAAGAATTTAATAGACTGAAAAATGAAAACAGACCCTCTAAAAATGCCAACATGTAGAAAACGTTGTCTGTTGTTATTGATGATATTTCATAAGTGGTTCCAATGTGGTTTCACTTCTCTAAAAATGAAAGATGGCAAATCCACATTAATGCCCAAGGGTCTTATGGGGGTTTTGATGCGCTTAATTTAGCCCCATGTTCTGCTCAGCTTGATTTGCATCTTAAGTTACTTTTATGAAGAAAGTATCGACACCCTTTGCCTATCTAGTCAAACCAAATAAAGCCACGTAGTAAAACCTCTGAAATGTCTTGCTGCTGCCAAACTCTTGTTATTCTGCATTATTAATAACTTAACAACACATCAAAATAGAGTTGCAGTTGTTAGTCTTTGTTATAATATTCACTCCTTTTTATAATATCTGTTGAGAAAAGCAGGTTTCCTTAAAGATGTGCATTCAATCTCCAGTAAAATCACTTATTAATCAAAGCAAATACATAATGTTAGACTTAATAGATTTATTCATATTTTATTCTCAACACTGAATCACAGTGAATGTTATGAGGCTTTTTTGATACTTTAATAGGAGAGGTTGTCTACATACTGAAATTTGAAGCTCTCAAAAGTTTTATTTGTTGCAGAAACAGGCTATATGTAGTATATACAGACAGGAAATGACAATTCTGTCTACAATTAGGAGACAATTTTGTAAATACAGAAAAAACACATAATATCCTAAAGAGAGGACTGTAACCTCTGAAGAACACATGTGAAACACATTACTCTATAGTAGTCCATTTCAATCAGGCAAGTATATCGACACTGAAAAGTCTCCTAGGTTTGTTGATCTGGAGAAAAAACATCTCTGTGTGAAACATTTAGGATTTATAGATTGAACACTGTGTCACTCGGTGGTTTAAATAAGGAAAGTCTTTTTATAAAACAATATAAATACAAAATGTTATTTCCTTTTATTCGCTCTTTGATGATATGTCTCCCCCTGCTGCCAGTGAATTTCCAGACCACTCACTGATTTTTTTTTTTTTTTGATTTTTTTTCCCCCTCGTATAATCTTTACATTGCACACATTTTACATATATATTTCAAGAAATGTAAAACAAAAAAAATAGGAAAAACATGTTTCACATATGTCCTCTGTATAGGACATTATGTGTTTTATCTGTACATAGATAATTGATGTTTAGATATTCATCTAAATTTATTATTAATTGCATATCTGTATTCAGCCTTTTTACTCATACGCCCCAGAATCATCTCTGATGCAGCCAAATGTTTTTTTTTTTAGAATTTTTACAAAATAATTTGAACGGGGATCATCTGTTATCTAGTGCTTTGACTGAGATTACATCCTGTTTACTATATAGTGAACTGTATTTCCTGTTTGCCATTTTATGGTCTGAATTGAGTGGGAAATGCGTGCTCTAAATATTTCCCTCAAAATTATCTCAATTTACTGCTCACTGTAAACAGCTGAGTGTGTTATATAGGGAATACTTTATGATTGAAACATAAATACTCATGTATCTGACATCTGATTAGTCAATTTGTTGGTAAAAACTATATCATGACAAGAAAAGACCATATTAAAACAAATCAGACAAGGACCAGTCAAGTTTAGGATACAAGAAATGCTTATGAAATAAAATTCAAAAAAACAAAAACCTTCAGACTACAGTAAGGTTATTTTAAAAATAAGTGTGTGTGAGATAAAAGTGCTGGTGAGACCACCAACAGGCCTGTGGCAGTTCTGAAAGAGTCCACACAACTGTTTCCCTGCTGTCTCACCAGTTGCTGCTTTATAGAACTGGAAAAGGGAAAGACACTAAAAAGCTCACATGATAGCTCGGCCAATATTTGCTTGAAGGCATGTTGAAGATTTTAAAACAAAGCAGAAGATTCTTTGATCTGACGACACCAAAATCGAGCTTTTTGGTCGTCATATCAAATGCTCGGGTGTTTATTTGTTGGTGGCAGCACGATGCTGCGGGGATGCTTCTCTGCAACAAGCCCACAAGATAACTGCTGAAGAATGAGACATAAAGCCAAAGCTAGACAAGAGTCCAAACTTGAGAATTTATGCAGTTTTTTGAAGAAATTTTGAGGAAAAAATAGTGTAAAAGTCAATACAGACTGGTCCACACAGACTTTTTTCTTCTAATCAGTGTCTTAATTACATCCACTGTGATCCAGTTTCACAGAACAAAGCATGACAAGGTCCAAGAGGGATCAATACTTTTTCATAAGCACTGTACTGAATTAATCAAGAATCACAGTGATAAGTGAATTAGTCAATTGTTTGTTTTTCTTTCTTAATGGGAACTAAACTGTTCGGTCTCATGACTGCCGTCAAAAGCACTTCAGGAAACTGGATCCATTGTGTTTTTTTTTTTCTCCAGCAGAGGGAGCTGGAGTGTAATGAGACAATTAAAGTATTGCAAATGGGAACCATCAAGTTTTGTTGCTCATGATATTTATCAACAACAACAACAACAACAACAGCTTAATTTCAGTGTTTTTTCTTTACTTTTTTTTTCCAGTGTGTCTCCTGCAACAAGTCTTTTAAGAAGCTGTGGTCACTGCACGAGCACATTAAGATCGTGCACGGCTATGCGGAGAAGAAGTTCTCATGTGAAATCTGTGAGAAGAAGTTCTACACTATGGCTCACGTCCGTAAGCACATGGTTGGTAAGTGGATGAGCTCGTTTACACAGTTCCTGTTGAGCCGCATAGCTCTACTATCTCACAGTAGGGATGTGAGCCACCACATAGCTCTCAATTCAATGTTTCATAATGTATATATCTCTCATGGTGTATTACTTGACTTTACCAGTTTCTCTTGAAGGTGCTTTGTGTGTAAACTAATGTATCATAGTTGTTAAACTGCATAAGTCGAGAAGTTTATTCCCTTTTATTTTACATGTGGAGAGTCAAAGCTAACCACAGGTTGTCTTTTGGGGGGTAATAAAGTTAACACTGTGTCTACAGATTGGTAAAAATATCATCCAGTTCCAGTCTAGTTTAGTACATCATCCCTGCGTAGTAGCCTTCTTTCCTGTATACTCAATTATTCCATTTGAAATAAGGATATGAACTAATCTGGTGTACACTGTTGTCTCATGATTGTTTTTCCTGTGTCTTTCATCTTTCCAACTATCCGTTTCCCCCCCCCCCACCCAAACACAGCTCACACCAAGGACATGCCGTTTACCTGTGAGACATGTGGGAAGTCATTTAAACGCAGCATGTCTTTAAAAGTTCATTCTCTGCAGCATTCTGGAGAGAAGCCCTTCCGTTGTGAGGTAAGATAATCGTGTGCGCGGCCCTGTTCAGACATGATATTTTGTATTCAGATAGATCAAGAGAGGAGCGAGATCTCTAGTCGAGACAGATTTGCAGCTCGCAACAGGCATCAGAATGTGACATAATTGCAGCGAGACTCACAACTTGAGATCAGATTTTGACTTTTTGATCATGTTGACTTAATCAGTTGAAACTAAGATCAATGCTGCACAGATAAAATACACTACTGCTAGGCTACACAGCTGGAGAACAGGATCGTCTCACCTGACAAGGACTAAAAAAAACCTTCACCAAGGCAAAACCACTACAACAGTATTTGGGAGGTTTGTGCATTTGTGTTTACACTGTGCTACGCAGTGCGAATGCGGTACATAACATCCCTGACAAATTCTAAATATGGCTTTAAAAGTCACCTATAAATCCATGCTGACCTGTATTTGGTGCCGTCCACTTGTTATTAGGTCCCCCTAAAATAAATTTTAGCTCTACATGGGGCTTGTTCTCCCCTTTTTTGTTTCCATTACCTCCTCACACGTTGCTGCTGTCGAAGTATGTGTTGCCGTGTTAAAGGTCATTCACGTAACACAGAGGGAGAGAGACTGAGCCCTTTTTTACCGTGACAGCTCCCAGACAGATACTATGCATTTCTCCAGCAGCCTAAATTCCACAGTTGACTGATGAGTTTTTCTCCCCGCAGTCATTGTTTAATTTACTTTCATGCTCCCAACGCCCATCAATCTGCACTTGAACAAATATGTGTGAATCTGAACAATGTTGACATACAGGAGATATTTTCATAAACGCACACACATACACACACACACGCCTAAAAGTCATCATCTTTGTTGATTGTTTTGTCTACCAGTCTTTTATAACGTGTTTGTTTTGAGCTGAATTCAGTACGGTTGGTTGTTGTGACTGAAGGTTACAGTCTTGATGAATTTGCCCTTGTACGCCTCAAAAGAAGCCCGGAGGTAGTTTTCACTCATTAGTTTGAGCAGAGGAGCATCTGTGCTTATGTGGTTTGTGACCAACCAAAAATAGCCAGTTTTATTCAGTCGCTGTCTTTTTTAGAGGGGAACCATGTCTTTTGAACATTCATTTGACTGTTATGTCACCTGGTTTAAATAGAGAGCCTACAGTCAAACCATGTCAAATATTAGCAAACCACACATACATAATGTTCGCCAATTAACTAGAACATCAAATAAATGTAGAACAAAATGTTCCTGTGTTTTTGGAGCTTTAACCGACTCCTGTTCATGGATGCATTTTGTCACGTTGTGTATCAAGATTTTCCATTTATTTCTGCTCAACAGTGTTAGTTTATTATCTTATCCGTGTCTAAACTCATGAATTCAGAGGAAGTTGACAGATGGGGGTGCTTTACTCCCACCCGAGGCTTTTTAACGGTCCAACCACTTGACTGGACGGCACACAGAGAACATGTGTGTATGGGTGGAGCCGCTCTAATTAAATGCTTGAGGCCATCCTACACTGTAATATGTGATTACATGCTTATTAGAGGAGTATGCGATGTATAGGCCATTCTCCTCAGTGGTCTTACATTGAAGTACCAGATGAAAAGCACTAGATTTTTTTTTTTTTTTTAGAGCTGGTGTTCCTGAGACGTTTATTTAGCCAGGTGGTGTCATTGAAACTTCAGGAAAAGACCTAAACCAAGAAAGCCTCATAATGCAAACATACAGCGTGGTTACATGCACCCAAATAATCTGGTTATTGTTGGCTTGCTTGCTGCTGTAACCTGAATTCTGAAATGTCTTGTGCATATAAATGAGAAACTGATTCATTTATCCGATTAAATGTTTAAAGAAATCTGGTTAATATGGTTAGATTTCTGGAAAAACCTGATTTCTTGGCTATATATAGAATTATACTGGGCTTTGCTCCCTCATATGCATAAATGTTTAAATCATGTCATTGAAATGGATGTGTTTGCGTTCCTCACTTCCTGCCTAACCTGACTTGCTCCAGTAACCTGGCTTCTCACATACATGTAAAGTAGTCCATGTAGAGTGACAACAGTGTCATACATCTGTGAAAAAAAAGACCACATAACTCCTACACATGTACTTTTTTTTATGCCTCTGTGTTGTTGACAGCCATAGCCGGAGGCGTTATGTTTTCGTGTTGTCTGTCCGTCTGTCTCATTCTTGTGAGAGCAATATCTCAGGAACGCCTTGAGGGAATATCTTCAAATTTGGCACAGATGTCTACTTAGACTCAAAGATGAACTGATTAGAATTCGGTGGTGAAAGGTCAAGGTCACAGTGACCTCACAAAACATGTTTTTGGCCACAACTCAAGAATTCAAACACTAATTATGACGTTATGAAGTTTCACACAAATGTCTAATAGGATAAAATGATGAAGTGATGATATTTTATACCCAAATAACCTCTAACTGAAGACAGACATGTCAATATAATGATAACTTGCCAGAAAATACACTTAATACCTTTTTATTTAATTCCTTCAAAGCCTTCACTACAAATACTATGAGTTTGTACAGACTGGTACAAACTGCAACTTGACTGGTTGGCAGAGGCATACAACTGGGAGGCAGTATTCCTCCCAGTTGTATGTTCCTGTTTGAACTCTGAAAAGAAAACACAGACTGTGAGTCAATCTCGCTGTCAAAGGAAACATTTCAGGTTTAAACCACTGTCAACAAGTTAGCAAGATTCGACAGAGGACAAGGGATTATGTGTAAGATCCTTAGCCCAATTCAGTTTGTGTGCATGTACGTGTGTGCGTGGGTGTTTTTGTGTGCATGCCTGTGTACTGACCTGGTGTTTGCATGTTATCTGAAAGCCTTTGTTGTCTCCGCTGCAGAACTGTGACGAGCGGTTCCAATACAAGTACCAGCTGCGCTCCCACATGAGCATTCACATCGGACACAAGCAGTTCATGTGCCAATGGTGCGGCAAAGACTTCAACATGAAACAGTATTTCGATGAGCACATGAAAACACACACAGGTGAGAAATGACATGTTTGCCTCTCCAGTTGTACTGAAACTCACACAGACCGATTGTGGCAGTGTGTGTCTTTTTCTCTATTGTTATGGCCATTTTTGACCCCAGGAACCTTTCAGGGATCTCAGGAACATTTTTTTGCAGGCTTTGCAGCTTTTGAAGGGAACTCAGGAGCTCCAGCTGTTCAGTCGGCCATTTTTTTAAATCTTTTATTAACCTACTTTGCTTGATCTTCACAGTTCTTCAGATAGAAAAATGTGAGTAGGAATGCCTAAATGACTTTGTGGCACATTCTGAAATATTTTAAAACAAAAAGTTTGCCAAAAAAACATGTTCCCAGTCATTCAGTCCGTCAGCCAGTCTCCATACACTCCCTAAAAAAAGAAAGAAACGGGATGTTGCCAGGATGAACATTACAGTGGAAGAAGCACAGGGACTTCGCCCAGTTTTTGTAATGAGAGGGACCTTCAACATCAAGAGGAGCCTTGTATATATTGTGGCTTTTAATGACTACCCAGACACATGCTGAACTACATCCCTCTGATTTTCTGTCCCTGCTGCATTGCTATTTCTAAAACCAAACTCAGCAGAGCAGCCTGTACATCTTTCACTGTTTTTCTCCAGCCGTGCCTGTCGTGGGCGGACACACTGCTTGCTCTTCAGTTGGCCCTCACATTTCTATTTGCGATGTGTAATTACGCTACCATTTCCACTCGCTGCTGCTATTCAATTTAGCCTCCTGTAAGAGGAGACACACCCAGCTGTGCCCCGAAATAGGCCGTACACATGTTAAACACAAACTCTCAACGTTCGCTTCGCTGCACACAGATTCTTTCGTAAATTCTTGCGAGCGTAATGTAACAGTTACAGAAGACTAGCACATTAGCTGTCACCTTTTGATATTCACTCGGTTTGGAGGAGCTTCACACATAACATGCCAGAATAAGGCATTTGGAGAGCCCTTCAGCAGCCTGTTAATAGATGACTGTGTGGGTGGTAGCAGGCACATTCAGTGGCTCCACGGAGGGAGGTTAATGAGAGCGGCATTCCAACGGAGCGTCTGTTGTTCACTTTCACATCTCCTCTCCTCAAAGTGTGAATTGTAATAGCTTCCTGCGGAGTGGGTGGGTTGACAGCGAAGACCCTCAATTCAAGATGGTAATTTATTAGCATTTTTTTGGCCAGCAAAGGTCTGTCACCGACTGACTGACTGAGCGATGAACACCGTTGGTACGGCTTCATCGGTTGCCTCGGCCCAGTGTTGCCACTTCCTGGATCCATCGTTTTAAATGAAAAGCCCACAGTCCAGCCATATACTAGGTTTTGATCTAGTCTTGTTGAAATAGAACTTACTGGAAGAGAGTTTACTTTAGCATTTGGAGAGCTGTAATCAGTTGATTTATTTTACATTTTGAAACCATCACATTTGACTACAAAAGATTTGAGTCTGACACATCATATTGTTTTCTCTCCGCAGCTGCAATCTTTTTTTTGTTAATTGATAAGTGTCCCTGTCTCCGTCAGACATCAGTCTTTTTATTTTCTGAATCTGTGCAGGAGAGAAGCCTTTCATTTGTGAGATCTGCGGGAAGAGCTTCACCAGCCGGCCCAACATGAAGCGCCACCGTCGCACCCACACCGGGGAGAAGCCCTATCCCTGCGAGGTGTGCGGCCAGCGCTTCCGCTTCTCCAACATGCTCAAAGCACACAAAGAGAAGTGCTTCCGGGTCACCAGCCCTGTGGTTCTGCAGACCAGCGGCCCACCTGTGCCTGTCCGCATCTTTGCCAACACCTTCTCCTCCTCCTCCTCCTCCTCTTCCGGACCCGGCCCCTCAGCCGCCACCCCAGCCACCACCTCAGCACCCCTGGGCCTCAGCCCGTCAGGAGGACCCATGCCTCCGCGAGGTCCCGTGGGACACACGTTCTCCCACGTGCAGCTTCACTCAACCCCCTCTCACCATCACCCCCACCCCCCGACAACCCAGCAACACCTCTCAAACACACCCCAACACGCCCCACCTCACCCCCACCACCACCTGGCCGCACCCCCAGTCTCCCATCTGCCCCCTCCCCCGGCCCTTTTCAAGAGTGAGCCCCTAAACCACTGCGGGCACGAGGACAGCGGCTACCTGCACCACATGGCCCCACCTGACAAGGGTCCCGGAGCCCCACAACACCACTGAACTGTGCTCCGAGTCTGCAGACCCACACCAAACCGCGCCTTGTTCCTCCTTTTCCCGTAGTCCTGCCTCAGTCTCTCTAAGTTGCAAGGCCCCTAATGAAAGGGTGCTCCTCTCGAACAGATTTAAATAAGTCAAGCTAAACATACACACTTGTGTATATGTGAAAGATTCAAACTAATACGCCCTGAGTGCACACAGTATTTAAGTAAGAAACTTAAAAACCCTGGTCAACTGACAAAGATTTTACAACCTCTAGAATTTTTTTTTTCTTGAACATTTTCTTAGGAAATATACACAAAATTATTCCTCCTGTGAGTTCTCTATCTGTACGTTAATGGGTGTAAAGTATCTCCTTTTCATCAAAAGCTGCTGATGGAAGTCGATGTATGTATTACCTGGGCTTCGTCGATCATCAAAGATCAGTGTCATTGAACTTTCCTCTTAATGTCAAGTTGACTTGTGGTTGCACATTGGTCAGGACTTTTGCTTTATGTGCAGGGTCCTCCCCATAGCAATACTCAAACTGTCCTCCTTGTTGTACTGCAGAGCTGGGGGCCACACAGAAATGTTTTAATGAATGTTGTAACTGGTTCTACCTGAGCCTTCCTCTGTCCTAAGGCCAAGGATGTGGCTTTCTGTCAGAGGGGCGGCAGCAGTAGTGCGAGACGCAGTGCCATAGGTTACAGTACGGAGGGGAGGGGGGGAGGGGAGGGGTTGTAAAGGACATTAAGAAAAAGAAGGTTTTGTAAATGGTTAGTTGAATCTAGACATGGTCTTAGATTCTTATCATGGTTAAATGGTGCTTTCCATTCCAGTACATGAGATATTTCTTAATTTTGCTTATCCATTCGATTTTCAAAAGTGTAATATTACAAAATAACAATGTATTGTGTCGTACAGAACATGTCTTGCCAGCCTGGTTTTTCTACAAAGGGGTTTGAGGTTTGGCTACATATTTTGTGATTTAAGAAACTCAAGTCATGCAGGACATGCTCTAGGCACTCACACCCTCACACTTACTCAAGCACACACTCACACACAAAAGACAAAGACCATATGGTCACTGATTTACTTACTGTGATCAGTGCAACCTCAGCTTTCAGTACTGTTGGTCAATAGATGCTTTTAGATAACAGATGACTGTCAAATACTGCCACTGTGAGGGGCCAGACACATGGCCCCATCAGGATTTACCCCACCTCCCTTCGCTGCTGTCGAAACGATACGGGTTACCATGTTAAAGGTCATTTGACATACACAGTATACACACCTGGGACCTTTTTCATCACAGTTCTTAACAGGCAATTATGCATATTCCTCTCAGCCTATATTCCACTGTTTGGTGTGGGGAGTTGTTGTAATGTAAAGTTTAGATTTTTTGACTTACTCCGTTCTGACATACTTTGATCCACACAGGCAAACGAGTGTCTAAAACCTGATGAATGTTGCCTAACGCAGAATGATGGCTGATGAGTCATTCATGTTTGTTTTTGGTTTTTTTTTTTTTATATTCTCTGATAATTTGCTCAGTTTTAAGCTAATGAATGGTTCTGTAGTATAGATATACTGTTGTTAGTATATAGAACTGTCAGGATAAAAAAGCAGTGGTCATAAAAAAAAAAAACTTCTAATACTTGGAACTCTTTATATAGATAAGCATACATGTGATCAAGTCAGCGCAAGAAAATTACATTTATAAATGTAATAGCCGATGGTGTGAATGTTATTTGTCTAAAGAAGCAGAACTGGTTGGCAAGTACTTGGCATGAATTTGGGGTTGCTTGGTTGTTAGCCCTTCACCCAGTCTGACTGTGTTTAGGAGCAACATTAAGCTATGTGTGTGTGTGTGTGTGTGTGTGTGAGTGTGTGTGAGAGTGTGAGAGCGGACAGTATGTGTGCATGTATTAGTCTCTACCTAACTGTCTGGTTGTCCCCAGTGCTCTTGTACCAAAAGCTGCTTTTACACAGCGTGCCCCCAATATATTTTGTATTTTGGGGGATAATATCTGAAGATGAGATGGACAATAGCAGTAAATTTTAACATACATGACCCTCCTTCTACCGTTTTAAACGTATTCAGTCTGAAGTGGTTAATCTCAGTAGTTTTAGGATGTCACTTCTTTGATTTTTTTTGAGACCTGCAATTATCCTGCCATTTCTGTGGGTCTTAATGCCGCTGCGTTATTTTTCTTATCATCTTGTTCCCCCCTCGGGTTCACTGTTGTTTTTTTGCTTCAGCATTTTGCAGTATGGATCTTTGTCTTGTCTTTTTTTTTTTTTTTTTTTTTTTTTTTTTTTTTTAA
This sequence comes from Thunnus thynnus, assembly GCF_963924715.1. Taxonomy (NCBI): domain Eukaryota; kingdom Metazoa; phylum Chordata; class Actinopteri; order Scombriformes; family Scombridae; genus Thunnus; species Thunnus thynnus. The sequence continues at coordinate 7,942,830 of NC_089533.1, read as the reverse complement.
AGCCTTTTTCATTTGTGTGTATTCTCTGCACTTTACTGCTGCGTGGGTGAGGCGCAGGGAAGGGAGGGACTGACAATGCATTGTGGAACAGAGTGCAGTTGTGGCTGCATGGGGGAAAGGGTGGAGGTGATTACTTTGAGTGGATGTTTTTTAGGCAAGGAAAGGAGGAGAATCCCCGGGTGGAGGCGGGGTAGTGTGGAAGGGACCATAGCAAACGAAGGACATTTCTTTTACTATGTGTGTAAATTATATTTCCTATTTTTTAAAAGAAATACAACTTTTGCTCCGACATGGACCTTTCCCCTCAAAAGTGGAAAATATTTTCTTCCTGCTTTGGCGACTTTACACTAGCCCCTCCAAGCTGTGTCTGAAATACATTCTTCTGTTATGTTTGCTCATGGAGTTTTCCTCTCTGTCATGTCCTCTTTTTTTGTCTTTGAAAAGTTTGCCGGATGGTTCTCCTCCTCCTTTCTTTGTTATATAGAATGCACTTTCTACTAAAAATTCTTGGCTAGTTAAGAAAAAAAAATAACATTGTATATTCTTTAAAGATGTTTTAAAAATCAATATACTTTTTCCCCTTTGTATTTCTAACCACTTAATGTAGCATTGCGTATTTTATTATTGTATCTGGTACAAAATGTGCAGCTTTATAATGTCCTGGTTTGTCTTTTTTTGTATGTTATCTGGAGATTGAGGAGAAGTGAAAAAGTTGGGCCTTTTTTGATAATGTACATTTAACTGACTGCTAACTTTGAGAAGTAAAAACAAGTAGCCATGATTATCACATATTTCTGTGCCTCTCTTTATCTTCAAATGCTGTTGGTTTACAAGGTAATCAAAAGGATTGTGCACGACATATTTCTGAAAGTAGGTCACAGGGTTCATTTTCAGGTAGCCTTTCACAGCGAGCTTTGTTGAAAAGCTTTATTTTCAGCTGACTCTTGTAACTGCACAGACTTCCGTGATTTGCGATTATTTAAGGGTCACAGGGTTCTTGGCGTTGCTGCTGGCTACACATGACAAGTTTAGCAGCTGATTCTTTGTTTTTTTTAAAGTTTTTTTATTTGAAAAGGGAAGTTTAAGTTCACTTCTTTGTTACCGCCCTCTCGCCCCTCCCCCCCAGCAGCATTTGTTTTTGCAGATGACCCAAAAAAAGCCTTGCAGTAGGTTTTATTGTCCTCAGGGGCTGTGACCTTGACCACCAGTAACCTCAGTCAGGGATTCTCAAGTTAGATAAAGGTTTAACCTAAACATGTACCTTTTTAAATGATCGGCTGCATAATAGAGAAAGTATCTATCACATATATCACATCAAGAGCCGAGGAAAAACAGGATTTTGCACCCTTTTGTCTCAGTAATTCCAACTCAATCAGCTTTATTCATCCATTAACAGAGTGCGCCTCCTCTAAAGACATATTAAGACATTCACTGATGCTAGAATACCTCCTAAAACGCTGTGTGCCCTCTTTTACCATAGGTGATTTAAGTGGTGCACCAATGAGTCACATAATCCTATACGGTAGCTGAGCAGGCCCATGGGTAGAGAAAAGTGTGAGTGACTCACTGATGGCGAGTGGGTGGTCAGGTACCCAGGCTCACTTCACCAGCAGAGGAGATAATAACACACCGTCTGTACATCTCTATTCCCATTTGGGTTTGAAAATAGTCAGCCACCCCAGCTGTTAGTCATTAGGCCTCGCGGTGTAGAAGAGGGAGGGAGGGCTGCGTCTGTCAGCAGGCAGATAAGGAGAGGAGGGTTTCATGTCGTGTTTTTCAGGCGTGTATTTGCTACTCTGAGAAAAAAAAAAAGTTGCTGTGCGGTTCATTAATCACAGCGTATTTGCAAGGCTTTATTTAGACCACTGTCTTGTGGAGAAACAGCATAAACTCCCTCGCTGTTGCTCGTACACAAAAACAACAGTGTTTTCACTTTTTTAAACGGATTACTTTTGATGTTATTTTATTCCAATCAACCCCTTAAATGTGATGCAGCTTTATCCTGATTTCCAGTGTCTCCCTAACAATAGAGGAGGTCAAGCACATACAGCTCCACAGTGTTTTTCCACTGTGCTTACTGTGACACTGACCCAAATCCAGATCATCCTGTTGTGAAGGAAGGTGTCTTTTAACTATGAGTTTAGTTTGTCTGGGCGGTGATAAGCATTCAAAACTGTATGAAAGGATTTTTTTTTCATACTTTTAGCTCTGTTGGAGCTTTTAGGCCAAATGAACAGGATTTGCAGATTTCACCTCGGGGTTTTCTTGGAGCTGTCACAACCAGAAGTGTTTGTTCTCCCAGGCGTCTGTAAATGCTCCACTGGAGAGCAGGTGAGTAGCCTACAGTATGTACATGAGTTTGTAATCTAAGCCTTGAGGTACAGATCATTACCGTAGAACAAGTCCAGACGCACAGCATACATAGAGCCACGGATATATTCAACAAACAGAATATTTACTTTCTCATTTTTTTCTTCCTTGCTTCCCCTCCCACAGTTTCCCCCCTCAACCCTCCTTCTCACCCCCTCTTTCTCTCTGTGTCTCATGAACGCGCCCGGTAGGCTGCTATTAAATGGGCGGACTTGTAGGCGCGGTCACGTCTGCAGCGGCGCCGGTGGTTTTGACTGTCACATAAAAGTACGCTTCACACCGGCTGACCGGCGGATCTCTGCTTCTACTCTCTGTGCGACCGGATCGGACCTGGACGACGTCGGGAATCAGAACCAACACCGGTGATACATTTATGCGTTTTTCTGCAAAAAAAAATATAAAAAACCTCCAAATTTGTGAGAGTTCAATCTTGAAACTCGAATGCATGCAGACGCTCAGCTGCTGCTGCTGTTGATGTTGTTTTTTTGTTTTTTTTGAGGAAGTAGGTTAGTTTAGCAATAGGCAGATAAGGTTGGACAAGTTGTTTTCAAGACTTACCTGATAATCAGTGTTGGACATTTAAATTGTTCCCTAGCACACTTAAAATAACTCCATGGTATTCAATTGTTGTAAATAGGACTTTAAATGTGTTTTCTACTTCAAGGCAGATGTTAAATAATAGGCTATGTAAATCAGATAATATACATTGGATTTTTTGATGTTTTTTAGACATATTGTTATTTTTATCTCCATTTAAGTAATATTTCTGAATGTCTCCACAATGTTCCAGTATGGAGCAATATGACTCAGTCATCTCTCTTTTTTTGTACATAGTAATTAAGTTATTTTGAGGGCTCTCTGTGGAACCTTGTGTGAGACCTTTAGCTCGGAAAAGCATGATGCTGTTACAAACCGCTGTCTCATACAACATTCATTGTGTTTTTCCCTCCCATGCAGACAAAACCAGCCTCACAGCTTGAGGACGCCTGGTTGGGTTATGCGCCACATGACACCGGCGCACTTCCACTGCTGACAACGACCATCAAAGGTATGCAGGCGGAACTCAGACACCCTGTGAGAAGCTTTTCAAAGCTGTCCTGCCTTGTGTCGTTGATTTAATTTGCTCGCTTGCTTGCAGGATCTGCATGATGGACTCAAGTTGCCAGTTCATTCAGATCCGGATATAATTAACTTCTAGTTTTTACTACAGCAGGATGATCCCTCTCCTCTTCTTCACTTCCTACCCTTGTAGAAAGTCAAACCTATGAGATGCTGCCTCCCCTGGGTTGAAAATGCTGCTGGTTGGCTGCTATCTGCTTTCTTTTAGGTCTTTCTCACACCTTCCTCTAATCATATACAGATTATGATATTATGTCTTATCTCAAATCTATATGTGATTCTGTTCTCGCCCCCCTTTCTTCGTCTATTTATGCATTAATGTTTCCCAGAAGCCATCCTCCGTAGCCTCCACCTCACCGTGGCCTGCCTTGCGTGGGATGCTGGAGAGTGGCAGAGCAGGAGAAGAGATTTGATGCCACTTGGCAACAGTAAAAAGAGGTGTCGCATAGTCAGTCATGGGGGATTCAATCTTCAACTGCTGTTATGTCCCACCCCATCCTCCAGGCGAGGAGGAACCCCCCAGATCCAGACGCTCGGAGATCATGGCCTCCAATTCGGCGCACATCTCCTCCGACAAGCGCTTCATCATCTTCTTTGACTTCGATGAGACCATCGTGGATGAAACCAGCGACGACATGGTGGTGCAGGCCGCCCCGGGTCAGCACCTCCCGGAATGGCTGAAGGACACCTACCAACCGGGCCGCTACAACGAGTACATGCAGCGCGTACTGGCCTACCTGGCGGAGCAGGGCGTCACCGAGAGCCACATACGCACCATCATGGAGAAGATACCCGCCACCCCCGGCATGCTCATGCTCTTCCAGTTCCTCCGCACCCGACCCCCGCAGGACTTTGAGGTGGTGCTGGTGTCAGACGCCAACACCTTCTTCATCGAGTCCTGGTTGCGCCGCGTCGGAGCGCGTCAGCTCTTCCACCGGATCTTCACCAACCCGGCCACCTTCAACAAGGACGGGCGGCTGGTGTTGCGGCCCTTCCACTCCCACGACTGCCCGCGGTGCCCAGACAACATGTGCAAGCAGGTGGTCGTCAGGGACTATGTGGCCCGCAGGACGCAGGAGCGGGGCCGCCCATATCAGAGGGTCTTCTACGTGGGAGACGGAGCCAACGACTTCTGCCCGGCTCTCTCCTTGGGGCCCCGGGACGTGGCCTTCCCGCGACGGGACTTCCCCATGCACCGGCTGATCACGGAGACCCATGAGGCCATGCCCGGGGAGTTCAAGGCCGTCACGGTGCCCTGGGCCAACGCGGAGGATGTGGTGCAGCGGCTGAGGAAGCTGGTGGCAGAGTAGAGGGGTCACACACACAGAAAGAGACAAAGAGGGGGACAATAGAGACACTTTTAGTCATATTCTCAGGAAAAAATAGTCCCAAACTAATGTTTAAGGCAATAAAATCATTTGATAGGCCTACTGTCTGTGTATCTATCTGGGGCCCAGCCTGCACGTGCCTCGCCTCTCTCACGCTTTGGTCCGGAGGTCACAAAAACAGAGGCAGCAGGTTAATGATTAGAGAGACCTGCCACTGTCACTCAAAGTGACAAATCTTATGTGTTGTTATTCAGAATCATTTAGAAGTGAAGGATTTAACTATAAAGTTTGAGGGCATTTGCATAATAAATCTCCTTCAATGGGATATTCAGCTATTTATCTTAATAGTTTAAGTGGGTCAGCAGGGAAGTAATAGCAATATATTAAAATGTTATGGACAATTATTACGACCAGTATCCTCTATCAAATATCAATCTATAAGTTTGTTTGTTTGTTTGTTTTTCTCCACACACCGCACTTTTTAAATATTAAATTATAGCCTCAGTAAATGGAATCAAAGCAATGGGCATTTTAATAGATCTACAATATGACCAAACAGTATTTTTATCAACATGCTTCTCAGAGAATATATGTCTAATATAGAAATGTATTACTAGCCTATGTCTTAAGACAGTGTTTGTTTGTTTGTTTGTTTGTTTGTTGAACTTGTTTATTTTGTCTTTACTGTGTAGGCCAGACCTACTGAAGAACATATTTACACCAGCAGGAATAAAGCCATCAACTGAAACCCTGCCTGTCTCTGATTTTATTATAAAACATCCTCAAAGAATGATTCATAACCAATCCTCCTGATAACATGCTGGCTCATGTGACCTTGTATTTGAAAATCAGTATTAAAAAAAACTAGTGGGTGTGTTTGAAGAAATGTATTTCCTTCAAACACTTAGGTCTATAGATTAGAACATTTTAAGCAAAGGAAGTTCTTAGCATAGCTACCCTGCACACGCTTTGATTTAAAACCCTATGAAAAAGAAAACAATTAAACAAGCTTTTAAAACAGTTAAATTTGTTTTTTCACAGTTTTAACTCAATTCTAGTAGATAAGTTTCGGTTTCTGCAAAGACTAATACTTAATACACTGTAAAACCACATCAAAGATTTGCTTTGTATTTAAATATGTATAAATCATTAATTTAGCATTATTTACTGTGGTTTAATTTCATAGAGTTGTTCTGAAGCATACAGGGCTTATCAGTTAAAATACTATTATAAATATACACAAACAGGCCTAATCTGAACAGACGTTTCCATTTGAATTTAGTATTAAACTGTTTTATTTAATAAATACTCGTATTATCATGAGTGAAGGTTCAGTGCCCCCCAGTGGTCGCAGTATGTAACTGTGTATTTTCAATAGTTTCTATTGATGCATTTATTTCAGGACCCCAGCAGGGCAATTTCTGAGTCGAAATACCAAGATTACAGTATCCATAGTATTATGATTTGAGCCATTAGGTGCAACAAAATTAAAAAGTCATAAGGTGCCTTATTAATTAATAGGGACGTTCGTTGCCATCCTGTAACACTTTATCCAATTTAATACATTCATTGTTTCAATGTAAGTATTTATAATCAAGTATATTCATAGAAATACTTACTGTACATATATACAGAACAGATTTCTTCAAACACATTTATCTAAACAAAAACAAAAAAAAAGTGTTGCAGTCTTTATAACATTCTCACTTATTTGTATTTGTATTTTTAACTGCAATGTCTACATTTTTCTATTTTATTTTTATCTATCTATCTATCTATCTATCTATATACATGATTGTGGCGCCTTAGTTGATTAACACACACCATTTGCGCCGTTGGTCAACAGGCGCGTATTTAAAGCATAATCTTGAGTGTTTCTGACCTCTTGGGGTCAAAGTAAGTTACAAAAACGGCGCTCCATTAGCATCAAGGCAGACACAATAGTACAGTAATACTTTCCACGGAAAATAAAACTTTACCAACACGCTGAAGTGTAGTTACACACTGTGGCCACTGGAGGGCAGCATCACAGTGTACTCATAATTCCCCCCGCAAAGAAATTCTCCCAAATGTTCAATCTGACACTAAATCTTTATACATTTTTTTCAGATTACTTTCAAATTAAACTAAAAATGGACACAGGTGTCGTTAAACACCGTAACCGTTGTAGAGAACGGACGCATGATTATATACAGACACAACAATCATCTACATGATTATCAAGGCAGACATGATAGCATGTTAGTACTTCCGGTGAAGATAAGATGTTTAAGTGTAGATACGCAGGACTGATGAATTGGCAACTTTAAGTGAGGCAGCAATAACATTTTTGCTGCAATTTTTGTGCTTTGACCGGTCGACTTTGTAACATCACCAGTAACTGTTATGTTACGGGGGCGGTAGTGAGTCAGTTAACATCAAACGCTTACTGCCGTTATTTCCGTAGAAGAAGAAAGCCGGAAGTAGCTTTTCGTGCGCATGGCGCTATTTGGGAAATTATTTATCGCTTGCTGAATACGTCCTCAACTTTTATCTTGTTTCGAAGAGAATATTTGCTGACTGCATTATAACAGAATACAGGTGAGTGTGTTTTGCAGCATCCAGATTATAGTTCAGTGCGGCAAGCTATCATTTGCGAAACAGCAACGTAACTTGAACGTTGTCTCAAGGAGTCATTCATTTCTTTGCTTGTTAGCCGCCTAGCATGCTAATTTCTGTCCAACTAATGACATTGTAAACACGAGAAGAGCGGTTTGTAGTTATTGATAACGCCAATATTTAGTCGCAGGTTTTCTGCCGAAAGAAAGCATCTATAAGATACTTAAATATCTTAATGAACTGTGGCGGTAGACATGATGCTACATGCAGAATTAGCATTAGCTTCAGTGGTAATGCACTCTTGATTAGGCAAGTTATTGTTGTTCAACATTTGGGAAACATGCAAAATTGAGTTCATATTGCAAGTCAATTTAAAATTTTCTAAATATTTTGATTGACTCAGGAATACTTCACCTGCTTGGTTAGTTTCAAAAACAAACATTTATTATTGGGAGAAAAATAAACAGTCAAGAAGACAACAGTTAAAATGTTAATGTTATATAATTAAAAGGATAAATTACCTTCTCTCCAGAGAAAAATAGTTAAGGCTACATACATTCTAGTTGTTTCAGCTAAAATCTTGTTATACATTGGTCTATACTTTGCATTGAATGTTATTATTTAATTGTGAGAATCAGATTTCTTGACAAGTAAATCTGCATATACAAAGACATGTCTTGGTGTTGTAGTGCATGACAATTGAAAAATAGAGGGTAAGAGGAAAAAAAGAAGTATTTATACAAAGTGAGAAAAATACAACTACCACAACAGACAGGTGGTATCATGTATATAAGTAACATTTTATAATTAAGAATGAGTAAAGATTTAATCTATGTGAAGAGAGCCGTCCTTACCAGTACATGAATCTAACAGATATGTAAATACTCATTAACTCCTCTCCCAGTTCTCTACAAGATGGAGGCTGATCTGTATGATGAGTTTGGAAACTACATCGGTCCAGAGCTGGACTCTGACGATGATGATGACGATCTGGAGGCAGAGGACAGAGATGTCGATGAGGTACACTTCAAACTCAGTGAACAGTTATTACCACCATGGTTTAACATGTTACGTGTACATATGTTATGGGAATAACACTCTCCTTCTGCAGGGTGATGAAGATGATGATGATGAGCCTGCTGATGCTGATGACGATGTTCCCGGCATGGAGGTGGTCCTGCACGAGGACAAGAAGTACTATCCGACAGCAGAAGAGGTTTACGGGCCAGAAGTGGAAACTATCGTCCAGGAGGAAGACACACAGCCTCTTACAGGTTAGAAATAAAGAGAAGCATGTAGGATTAATAAACTGTAAATACTCACATATCTAAATTAGTGTGTGATGATGTTAACACAAGTCTAAGACAACACATGCTGTCATGGTAAACGCACAAACACTCATGTTTTCTCTCCGATCCTACCAGAGCCCATCATCAAACCTGTGAAGAACAGGCAGTTCACCCTGATGGAGCAGGAGTTACCTGCCACTGTTTATGATATGGAGTAAGTAATCAAAGTGCTTTCCTGCTTTTATGTGTATATATAATCATAATAAATTAATTTGTGAAGCACTTTTCAAAACAGTAGTTACAAAGGGCTTCACAGGGCAGTGGAACACCAAAAGATTATAATAAATCAAATAGAGGATAAAATATTAAAAACCCTAAAATGGAAAAGAAGAGGAAATGTTTATCAAGAATATAATTGGCTGAACAACAGTCTTTGCACAGTCCTATGTATTTCTCAGTATGTTTCTGCCATTTGCTGTGTTTTCGCAAACTGCAACTTTCTCTCCTCTCTCTCTCGGCAGATTCCTTGCAGATTTGATGGACAGTCCGGAGCTGATTCGTAACGTCACCTTGTGTGGTCACCTCCACCACGGCAAGGTTAGAGCCTGCCCGCAGCTTCTGCATGACTGTTCCCGCCTCTCGTTTAGCTGTGTGTGTGTGTGTGCGTGTCTCTACTCAGGGCTCCGCAGTGGCATTTTGCCAAAGAAGACATGTGTTCCTAAGATGAAAAATTTACGAGGATAGGAATGTTTTGGAGCATATGCTAATAACATGCCTGCCCTTCAGACTCATCTGAGACTCATGGGGATCTCATGAATTTGCTTATTTCTTTTCAGACCTGTTTCGTGGACTGCCTCATCGAACAGACACATCCAGAAATCAGGAAAAGAGATGATGTGGATGTGAGTGCTGTCTATGATAATAATATATTTTTGCAGTTCTGCACTTAGATTCTGTATATGACAGCAGACTAACATGCTTTTTGACTTTTTCAGCTCCGGTACACAGACATCCTCTTTACAGAACAGGAGGTGAGTGGTTTAGTTGAACTCTTGACCAAAAAAAAAAAAAAACATGTCACTGCATTTTTACACATCCTTGAATAAAAATAAAGTTACTTAATGCTCAAAAGAGGAGAGGTTGCAGGCCCTTGATCCCAGAAATGATCATATTAATGAGCTTTACATGATAGAATTGTGTCTCCTTTGCTGTGAAGACCAACATCACTTTTAGTTAAAGTATATTCTTGTACTTTCACATTTATTTGGAGCTGCTTGGTCGTCGTCGGAGCTTGATAACTTCTGTTGTCCTTTCTTTGCTCAAGTGTTTCTTAAACTGTACTTATTCCACAGAGAGGAGTTGGTATCAAGAGTACCCCGGTCACAATGGTCCTGCCAGACTCCAGAGGCAAATCCTACCTATTCAACATAATGGATACACCAGGTAATTTGTGTTGGCTCGCTGAATGCATGTTTGGACTTTGGTGCAGAAAAAACAGAAAGTGATGTAAAACATTGTGTCTCCCTCAAAGGTCATGTCAACTTCTCTGATGAGGTCACATCCAGCATCCGGATCTCGGACGGCATCGTCCTCTTCATAGACGCAGCAGAGGGAGTTAGTAACTTTTCTGTTTTTCTTTATGATATTGTCTCTATCCCGCACTCTCTTCATATATCTTTTTTTTTCAGCCTTCCATATAACCCAAACTTCTGTTTATCTCTGCCCAGGTGATGCTGAACACAGAGCGTCTGATCAAACATGCAGTTCAGGAGCGTATGGCCATCACCATCTGCATCAACAAGGTGGACCGGCTCATCGTGGAGCTCAAACTGCCTCCTACAGATGCTTATTATAAACTGCGCCACATTGTGGACGAGGTCAACGGTTTGCTCAGGTAATACTTACACCCGTCACAACCACAATGTCTGAAGAGCAAGAGTGGTTTCATGTGAGGTAGTGCACTGATCTTCTGTGGAAGGACAAGCAATCATAAAGGAGAATGTTGCATCTTTTTTTTAAGAATTTGTGTTATTTGTATTTGCCGCACAATAGTTCAGCTAAGGTTTGTGCATTTGCATCATTCTGACCTAATGTTGGTGAGAGGACATTGAAATGTTTGTTGTCACTTTGATGTTAGATTAGCAGCTGCACTGCTGACAAAAAACTGACTTATCAGACATTTAATTCAAAGCTGTTTATGATCATTTTCCTTCTCTGTCAGTACGTACTCCACAGATGAGAACTTGGTGGTTTCTCCTCTCCTGGGAAACGTGTGCTTCGCCAGCTCTCAGTACAGCATCTGTTTCACACTGGGGTCCTTTGCAAAGATCTACTCGGACACTTACGGTGAGACGACTCCTCTGCACTCAGAAACAATAGACTGACATGCCCTCATCACATGCCTGATGCAGAATGTAAAGTATTAACTAACTCTGCTTGTGTTTGCAGGTGACATAAACTATAACGAGTTTTCAAAGAGACTTTGGGGAGACATTTATTTCAACCCTAAAACGTGAGTAACTTGGATTTTAACAGAATGCTAATATTTGATCCCAAACTATCTGCTCCATTCTCCTCTTCCAACACATCCGCACTGTTTTTATGATTTTTTCTTCTCTTCTGTTCAGTCGCAAGTTCACAAAGAAAGCTCCCAGCAGTAACTCCCAGCGCAGCTTTGTGGAATTCGTCCTAGAGCCTCTCTACAAGATCCTTTCACAGGTACCTTTTTTTTTTTTTTTTTTTTTTAAATGTGCATCAGGGGAGCACAGCTAGCTCAATCCCCCTCAGGTCCCATCAGGCTTGGATTTTGCAGACTTCTGTGTAATCCTCTCCCAAATCTTCTTTGTGTACAGGTTGTTGGGGATGTGGACACGTCTCTCCCACGAGTTCTGGATGAGCTGGGGATCCACCTGACTAAAGAGGAACTGAAGCTGAACATTAGACCCTTGCTGAGGCTGGTCTGTAACCGCTTCTTTGGAGAGTTCACAGGTAAGATAACTATCCTTTCTATTGAATTTTCTGACACATTCTTACTGCTATTGGTTGCTATCATAATGTGAAGATAATCATGGCTTTAGTAAATGTGACGAATCGATGTAAAGCCGAGCATGGATCTCTTCCCTGCAGGCTTTGTGGACATGTGCGTGCAACACATCTCCTCACCACAAGAGGGCGCTAGGAACAAGATAGAGCACACCTACGCTGGAGGTCTGGACTCGGACCTGGGGGAGGCCATGGCAGAATGTGACCCTGATGTGAGTAATAACGGAGGAAGAACAGGAGTCTCTGATTTATTGGCCGGTGAGCAGATACACCGATTAACCGCAAATAGCTGCAGTCTGTGTCTAGTATGTCAATAGTCTCATCCCAGCTGCTCCTACAGATTAAACCAACAGGCTGCTGCAATTAGCTTGAAATGAACGAGCTGTTAAATAAGCCAATTTAAGACAATGCAGGATATCGATCACAGTTTTCCAAGGTGCACTTTAAAGGCTTACTACCTCTTGCCTAAGCCCTCTTATATTTCTTTAGGAAGAAATGTCACCTTCCAGTGGTAAGACTTTCCTGTCCCATTTCCTGTCTCTCTCTATCTCTCTCTCTCTCTTATCTGTCCTTCCTCATCACCTCATGTCACCTCAGGGTCCTTTGATGTGCCATACCACTAAGATGTACAGCACAGAGGATGGGGTTCAGTTCCATGCATTTGGCAGGGTGCTAAGCGGGACCATTCAGGCGGGTCAGCCTGTCAAGGTTTTAGGAGAGAACTACACCCTTGAAGACGAGGAGGACTCTCAGGTCTGCACTGTGGGTCGTCTCTGGATTTCTGTCGCCAGGTAGGTTCCAGAGGTTTGGGTTTTGATTTTTTTTATTGTCAAAGTTTGTATCAAAGCTTGACTTCCCTTACACCTTCTCAGATACCAAATTGAAGTGAATCGAGTGCCTGCCGGGAACTGGGTTCTCATTGAAGGTTGCGACCAGCCGATAGTGAAGACCGCCACAATCACAGAGCCCAGAGGGAACGAAGAGGTGAGATAAAAGAGAGAGATTGCTTTGAGATCTTAAAAGTACTTTGTGAGCAAGGATTTACATATTTAACTTCCTCTGACAGGCTCAGATTTTCAGGCCGTTGAAGTTCAACACGGCATCGGTTATCAAGATCGCCGTGGAGCCTGTGAACCCATCAGAGCTGCCGAAAATGTTGGACGGACTGAGGAAGGTCAACAAGAGCTATCCCTCTCTCACCACAAAGGTAAGTCTGTCAACACACAGGTAGAGCAGTGAAGTGATTTACAGAGAATCCCAGGCCCTGAAGTGCATTGCAATGACTTTTGAAAAGGTTTAAGTTCAAAGGTTACTGTTTTCTTCCTGAGGGAAAGCAACATGAAAATCACCACAACCTGCTTTAATAATTAGGTAGCTGCCATATATCTTCATCATTTTTGACTGTATATGTGTGTTTTTGTGTTTCAGGTGGAGGAGTCTGGAGAGCATGTTATCTTAGGCACAGGAGAGCTCTATCTGGACTGTGTCATGCACGACCTGCGTAAGATGTACTCTGAGATTGATATTAAAGTAAGTTTCTCACTGCTGCTTTGTGTAATTTATCTTGTTGAATGTTTTTTTTTTTTTTCTGTTTCTTGGCACCACATCGTCTGGTGGGGAAAAAAAGCTTGTTTAGTAACTAATTTAGTCAGTTTTTGAGTACAGTTTGCTTGCCCTATTAATTTGGACAATGAATCTTTTAAACTACTGCAAGTCAATAAACAATAATAATGAATCATTACCCACCCATAATAATAAAATATATGATGTGAATATTCAACTTGTACAATAAGGATTGTAATAAAAAAAATTACAAACTTGATTTAATTTTTGGGATGAAATTACAAACACACATCCATAACCTTAAGCTGTTACACATGAATAAAGCCTTTGGTTCCTTTCTGTAATGATGCACATCTTTTCCCTCAGGTTGCCGACCCAGTTGTGACTTTCTGTGAAACAGTCGTGGAGACGTCATCCCTCAAGTGCTTCGCTGAAACGCCTAACAAAAAGTGCGTATCAGATGATGTTTGAGCTCTTATCCAGAGCAACGTAATGATAGTGAGATTTAGAGGAAGCTTACATTGATCTCAAAACAGTTCAGCAGTAATATTTGTTTCAAACCTTGTTGCGTTCTTAAGACTGTTTGTTTGAATCTTGTGTTTCTTGTCTTCTTGAGAGTTTAAATCTGTGCACTGTTTGGGGTCACTGTCAGAGTTAGTCCTTCCCTCTGGCCGAGTGTCTCCTCATCCCAGAATGAGTGATTGACAGCTGTGTGATGTGATTGACAGGAATAAGATCACCATGATTGCAGAGCCCTTGGAGAAGGGACTGGCTGAGGACATAGAGAACGAAGTGGTGCAGATCACGTGGAACAGGTATGACGTAGAAGGTGTTAAGTGATTTCATGTTAGACATCTGTAGACATTTCTGCCTGATAGCAGCACCAGCCTTATTCATTTTCCATATTTCAGAGCCATTCTGACCAATCTTTGATTCTTGTTTATCCCTCGGTTAGCAGGGATTAATGAGCAGGCATGTGAGGATGATGTTCTTCAAATTAAATGCTGTCATTGAAGAGGGCAGAGAAGGATAGAAATGCCCAGGGCTGAAATATCATTTAAAAAGTGCAATTATTGGATTTGTGGGTGAATTAATGGGTGTGGTGCCCAATTTTCTTCTCATGCATAGACCAAAAGGTTTCCATCCAAGTACAGCATGTGTCAACCATCGATTTTAATTCTCAAGTTGGACATGGAAGTGACATGTACTGCAATATAATAACACTGTTTTAATTCTATCTAGTGTGTCCACTTTTGTTTTATTAGGTCAGGTTGAATGTCCCATATTGACCCGTTCACACTGATAGTAACTGTAGATTCCTGCTGCATCTTGTTTGTTTGAATGAGGAATTAAAAAACTCTTGAGTGTAAGAATAGCAAAATATAAAAGCATTCATAATTACTGACATATATCTTTAACTAAAACTAGTACAGATGCAGAACATTTCTGTACTTGAATATCTGAGCAAAAGTAAAGGACTGACTTCTGTCTTATGTGCTCATTAAACACCCTCCTTGTTATATTGATCACGTCACTCACAGTAATTGAATTACGCACTAAAAGCATGCATGAGTGTTCCCGTCCCCGTGACATGAAGCGCATGCATCACTTGTGTGTTCTACTCCAGAGCGGCTTCCTGTCAATACTGGGCTCATATGTGAGGCCATCTGGGCCCAGCGGTGCCAGCGTACAGTAGCAACGCCAGAGAACTGACATGCTTCACACACACACACACCATTAAACTAAACCTTCGCTCCTAGTCCTCCTCTTTCATTAACCCCTCTGCCCCCCCCACGATCAACCAATCTCCGTAATGTTCCAGCTGACACAAAACGCAAAACCTGCTTTCAACCGGTTGCTGTCCTGTTTCCTCATGTCAGGAAGAAGCTGGGAGAGTTTTTCCAGACAAAGTACGACTGGGATCTGTTGGCTGCCAGATCTATCTGGGCCTTTGGACCGGACACGACAGGACCAAACATTCTTGTTGATGATACACTGCCTTCTGAGGTGAGTTTTATGTCTGCTGGACAAAGGTTTATTCTAAAGTCTTATTATTATACTATTGGTTCAGTTAGTTAAAGAAAAAGTACAGTTTAACTGTGAGCTCACAAATATTTTAATTATGGATTATGTCTCTGATTAATTGTGTAATCATTTATTCTGTAAAATGTCAAAAAATAGTGGAAAAAATGTCCATTACAGTTTCTTCAAATTTTATGAGACCAACAGCCCAAAACCCAACAACATTCAGTAAATCCTCTCACATGAGAAGCTGGATCCAGAGTTTTGGTAGCTTTACTTGATAAAATGACTGATACAATTAATTATCAAAATGATTAATTTTCCATGAATTAACTAATGGACATATCATTTCAGCTCTAGAGCTATATAACTATAGGTAGCAGTAGTAATCTATTACTCAGATCACAACAAGTCTCTATAATTTCTTGTTCATTTCATATAAAGACCACATCAGGCCATTGTTGAACCGTGTGAGACCTTGTACACAACGACTAGAAAGTAGAAGGGAGTAAATCCAAATTTAGGAAACAATAACACGTTGTGCTGAAACTAATAATTATCTTCATTATCGATTAATCTATTAATTAATCAATCAGTCCTTTGGTCTATAACATGTCAGAAAATGGTTAAAAATGTCCATCAACATTTCCCAAAGCCCAAGATCCAACCAAAGATGTCTTCTTTTTGTCCCGACCAACAGTCCACAACCCAAAGATTTTCAATTTACTGACAGAAGACTAAATAAACCAGAAAATATTTACATTTAAGAAGCTGAAACCAGAGAATGTTTGCATTTTTTTTCTTTAAAAATGACTCAGAAATATGATCAAAGTAGTTGACGATCAACCAGTTGTAGCTTAAATAAGACATAACGCATTTATTAACACTTTGTTATATACACAATACAGGCAGACGGGTATGAGGTTTAGCTCAATAGCTCACTTTTGTAACCAACTCTGCATTTGTTTTGTGTTTTTTCTGTCTTCTGTAGGTGGACAAGGCTCTGCTGGGCTCGGTCAAAGACAGCATCGTCCAGGGCTTCCAGTGGGGCACCAGGGAGGGGCCTCTGTGTGACGAACGTAAGATCTCTCTTCCGTCTTTTTGTCACCAAAACACATTGATTTTATGAATAAACCTTTATTCTCCTCACCAGAATATTTTGGCATTGGGAGAAATACACATTGTTACCGTAACTCAGTCTTTCTGCTGCCCCTTAGCCATCAGAAATGTAAAGTTCAAGATCCTGGATGCCGTCATCGCTCAGGAGCCCCTGCACAGAGGAGGAGGCCAGGTCATCCCTACAGCCAGGAGAGTGGTGTACTCTGCTTTCCTCATGGTGAGATATCTCCCCCCTCCCCTCCCCTCAACTCTATTCTTCTCCTCATCTGCCATTAGCTCCTCCAGACTTTTCTTTCATCCTCTCTTTCTTTAATGTTCCATTACCTTGATTACTGTTTGGGATTTTGCTGACGTGCGTCCTTTTTAATTGCAGTGCGATAACGTTCCTCTTTCACCATTTTTGGCTTCTCTCCTAATCTCATTTGGCTCTTTTCGCTGTCGTTATTATAAATCCATGGGTCAGCTATACATGGGATGACCATACTGTGTCTCCAGGCTTTTGTCCTCACGCTAATGTGCGGTACCTTGCTTTCCAGGCGACTCCGAGGTTGATGGAGCCTTATTACTTTGTGGAGGTTCAGGCTCCGGCTGATTGTGTATCTGCCGTCTACACAGTGCTGGCTAGAAGAAGGTCGGTCTTCTCTCTTTGTCCTCATGTCTAGTATCAACCTAGAAGGGCATTTAATGCAATATTCCTTGATATTTCTTTAAATTAAACACAAATTCAGCAGTTCTTTTTTAATTTGGTCCTGTGCTTATCATTTAACAGGGGTCACGTCACCCAGGATGCACCTATTCCAGGGTCTCCTCTCTACACCATTAAAGCTTTCATCCCAGCCATCGACTCCTTCGGCTTTGAGACAGACCTTCGCACACATACACAGGGGCAGGCCTTTGCTCTGTCTGTGTTCCACCACTGGCAGGTAAGATTTATAGACACAGAGCTGCTTTCTATCTGACATTATGTCAATGAAATCCAGGTGTAAATGCAGTAAAGACTCACGTTACCGTTTGGAGGTGTGAAAAAATGTGTCTGGCAGCTTTAAATGCAGAGAAAGACAATCAAAGCAGAAATAGACACAAAGAATTAGCTTACAGCTCAACTAGTGTTACATTTGTGACAATTAGATGCTGATCAACAACGGATGAAATGAATAAACATGAGATTCATTCACGTCAGCTGTTGTGCCAGGTTAAATAAGAAAAGGTTTCACCGCATGTCCCTGTAGATACAAGCCCCCAAACCATGTGTTCAACCCTTCAATGCACAACGCACCTCATGCCCGGTGTCACAGGAAGCCAGCACACCGTCTATAAACACAAAAAAATACACATCAGTCATTCATGAATCGCACCGTAAATGTTGCACATTCATTATCAAGCAAATCTGATTTTAAACCTATAAATAAATGTGGACTTCTGTCACTTACTTACATGCACACACATAAAAAAAAACACGCAGCAAGCAGAGTGACCAACCTTGTGCACATGTCTGCCACTCTGGCTAAATCGCTTTTGATGTGGAGTAGAGTGGAGTGTTGAGTCATTAAGTTTTAAATGTAATGTGGCCGTCTCTGTCTCTGCATGCCATGTCTGACATGTTTGTGTCTGCACTCTGCAGAGCTGTGTCAGTGAAAATTAACTCCACTTAAGGCGGATTAATACTAAACAGGAAAAACATTCCACGGGAAGGCAGGAAAAAAAAGGATTTCTTTGGTGTAAATATGTGTGTATATTATTTTTTTTGGCTATTTTATGCCTTTATTGGAGATAGAGATACAACAAAGGTTTCCAGGCCAGACTGGAAACGTTGCAGTTCATAGTCGCCATCTTAACCCCTAAACCACAGGGGTCGCCCCTCGGGTGTAAATATTTAATATGTTTTATCCTCTTGAATTTTGTGTTATCCCCTTGAGGCGAAAATACATCAGACAAGAAACTAGACATAAATTATGTATAAATGTTTGTCTAAACTCTCAGAAAAAGAAGTATTTTAGCAGACGTTTTCAAAATAAATTATATTTTTTTAATTTTGCAGAGCTGCAGAATGGTTAACAGATTTTTTACAGTAAGGTTACGGCTGAGTAGTCTGTTGAATTGAATCATTTATTTTCCTCATACTGAAATTGTGTTTATTGGATTTTTTAGCTCAAAGCGTGATACATTTTATATGTAAAGTAATTGCTGAATCAGATTCCCCTGATTGCTTTTTTTTTTTTTTTTGGTCAGCTGAAATGAACCGTTACATTTTGACCTCCTGTCATTACACAACCCCAGAGTGATGTTTTTTTTTTCCACATCGCCCAGCCAGTAGTTGTCAGTCATCCTGAAACAGAAAATACTCCCTTTTTCAGGAGACTCCCCTGGAGACCAATACCAATCACTTTGACCATTTCTCCCCAAATTAGTTTCTAAAGGGCAGCTACAGAGTCGATACCTGACACAATCAACACTGAAATTTTCTTCTCTGCTCTGTGCTTTGACAAAAATGATTCCTGTTAGCACATATTGATTCAACCGCCCTAGAAAACAAGAATAACACAGGAGTCCCTGGGTTGTGTTGTTTGCCCCGTTGAACTCAGGAGACTGTATTGTGCCTCCCGCATTAGTTTGATCGTGTTCTGCCAGTATTGGCATGCAAACAGAGTTACTGTTAGCAGCTCTCATCCATCTGTTGATTGGGCTTCAGCCACTCCATTGATTATTCTTTCCCTTTTCTTCCCATTTTTAATCTTTCCCTGCGGCTGGGAAAGTCTAAGTTAGTCCACACTACCCTACTTATTTCAGATTTACCATTCCTAACAAGTGTTCTCCTCCTCTTTCGCCTCCCATTGCATTTAGGGGTGAATGTATCACGTAACAATGAGCAGTTCACTTTGTGAAGGTCGTGTGCACTCATCTTTAAGATGAAGCATTTAGCAAATCATTTTAAAAGCCTGTGAACACTTCTTCTAACTCAACCTGCTAACATAGCACTGGTGCTGCGTGTGTGACACGAGTACTCGCACGTTGCTTTTTTTTCCATCATGTTGATGGATGCACTCCTGAGTCAGTAACAATGTGAACGGTTGAAACCACTATCAAAAGTGTCCACTCACCTAAAAAATTTGATGTGTGTTTCATGTTGACAGTTTGGGTCTCATGTAAGAACCAGTCATACAAACACTTTGTTCTTAAGAGGCACGTAGAAGTGGTTTAAGATCATTTGCGGCATTCATCATTTTTCTCATACTTGAGGATTTTTTCTTTAAGTATGAGCAGAATTTACGAGTGGTCCAGACCTGATGTACGAGTCCTGAACAGGTTTTGAATTTGGAGTATAACTATGATGACGCTTAATGGAAAATTGAAGTTCTGTTCACCATATCATCATCATCATCATGGCTGCCAGTTTACTGAGAGGCTTGTTTAGATTTTATGATTATTTTTATCGGCATATTTTGGCACATCCACTTCTACATTTCAGTAATTGCTTTGAAACTTCTCTCACTCCTCACCTGGCTTCACTGTCTTTTTATATTTCCTTCCAGATTGTTCCTGGTGACCCCTTGGACAAGAGTATTGTGATCAGGCCTCTCGAGCCTCAGCCCGCCCCCCATCTGGCCAGAGAGTTCATGATCAAGACCCGAAGGCGCAAGGTGAGGGTCACATCCGCTTGTTTTATCACAGGGGTTTTTGCTGTATATTTGCTCTGGTGCATGACTGATATCTCTCACCTGTCGGTCCTCAGGGTTTGAGCGAGGATGTGAGTATCAGCAAGTTCTTCGACGATCCTATGTTGTTGGAGCTGGCCAAACAAGACGTGGTGCTTAACTACCCCATGTGAGAGAGAAAGAGCGACGCTCACCGCGGCCGACAACTAAACCTCCACTAGTCACTCAGCGGCTTGTTTTAAAGGATATTTGCGGTATAATACGACCACAACACCACATGCAGGTTACAAACTGGTTATTCTGAATCCCCAAAGACTACATGGCTGTTTTTATCAGCTTGTCTCTCATTTGCTAATGTAAATCACACAACCAGCAACTTTATAAAAGATCTGTAAAGAGGGGAGATCACCTTTTTAGATTCATAGAAACCATGAAAACAAACAGCCCCTGCTGTCAGGAGGGTTATTGGTCTTTCCTTTAGAGAACAGCTGTAATTTTCAAACATTGCAGATGTTTGTTGAATCTCATCTTTGTCTTGTATTTAATTTTTTTTTTATATGTAAAAAAATATCATTGTTTTGTAGAATAAGGAAACTTGGAAGGCTTTTTAAAAAAAGAAATTGTCATTGATCTGGTTTATATCTGAATAAAAGAATTCTTTGTAATTCAAACAAAGACGTTTCATTGTTCTGTACTGTCTCAGACCACAAAGGAAACCCCAACCTCACAGTGACGTTACTGTTGAAAGCTTGTTTAGTCAAGATATAGATGTAATTGTCGGGTGGGAAGCTTGAGTGTATCTCAATTCTGTGTCTGGGGGGTTGAGACTAGTGCTAAGTTGTAGCTTTGCTAATGTTTGAGTGATTGGTGTGTCTGTTAGGGACGCTGTGTGGGTTGTGACTGATGGACAGGCTGCGGGATGGTTGTAGGCAGGCAGAGAGGAACCAAAGGTTAGGATCACATGGCTAAATAAAAGGGGAAAAGAAGGAGCGATGCATCGTAGCAAAGAAGAAAGATGTCAGTGAAGCACCGAGACTTGGAACTGACGATTTTAAAAAAATGAAATGTTCTTAGAGTCAGTACAGAAATCTGTTGGACAACTTGGAAGCGGATGAGAGAACTGTGCACAGCTCAAAGTGAAAACAACACTATACTGTGTTTTTGTGGAACGATGCGCCCACATCTAAACCACCTTAAATCACAAAGTGAAGCCGCAGTAAAAACCAACACTCTGAGATGCTCAAACTAGGCAGACGTTCATGTGAAAGTCACTAACAGGAAGAGAGAAATTATTTTTCAGTGGACACCTCAATCCCTAAATCATCAGGGTGCCAATTAAAGTTCTCTAAGTTCACGTTATTTCTTACATTTGCAGTTGCCAACATGCGATGCAGCTTTATTGAGAATGTGAACAAAGTTGTGAGAAGACCATGATGAACGTGTGAAAGAACTGCTTGTTTAGACAACCTTGTTTTTGAGCTCATTTAAAATCACACAACGGGCAGCGAAGAAGTGGATCAACGCTGCGGGAGCCATTCGAGAAGTTTCTACAGACATGTTGATACTTTCATCCGCTTACAAGTGTGAGGTATGTGATCTTAAAAGGGTGCTTATTGAGTGCAGTGTCTCTTTAAAGAGCAGGGTTTGACTACACTTGATGACCCAACTAATAGCTTGATGTGTGATGTCTTGTCACACCTTCAGAAGACTCTGGTGTCTGAACCACTCAGTCCTTCATCACTCACCGCTGACAATCCCCCGAACAGTCCTGGAGGTGGTGGAGATGGGGAAGGTAAGAACGGGGACAGGAAGAGTCAAACATGGCTTGAGCTGCTTTGACATTTGGACTGAATGTCAATCCTGTCCAAAGAGACATGGGATTTTTTTATTTCAGTAGACATGTGTAGATGGTGATGGGGGGGATACTGTGCCCTTTTCAAATGCATGAAGGAAGGAGAAATGAGGAGATTGAGGAATTGCTGTAAACACGAACGCATCTTTAGGAAGAGCCGAGGACGAGTGAAGGATTTTCACATCAATGTATCAACATGAGGATGATTTAAGGGTTCGGGTTGCAACGCCCACTCTCTTGTATCCTCTCACCTCTGCTTTGAAGACATCTGCCGTGACAGAATGTGATCAATTCTGCACGTGTTCAGTAAAAAAAACTGCACTCAGACAACATGGTCCAATCACTCCTCCATTGCGGTGGCGTGAGCCGGGTTCGTGCCTGACCCCGAGCGATGAGACGGATGGCATCAGTTCTTGCCAGTCTGAACACAAGGCCCTGGAGCACTTGTTACAATCTGTGGTCCCTGTGCTAAATATAAACAGGAGCAAGACTCTGCCTCGGTATAGGGTCGGCGAGGGGCACCCTCTTCCTGCAAGTCAGGCCTTTTTCCTTTAAAGCTCCATCTGCTCTCAACCACCCCATCAGTCACCTTTTCCCTGCAATAAATCTGTCCTCTGCTTTTACCTCTCCTTCATCTTGTCCTGTCTCTCTGCACCTACACACCTCTCTGGCTCCGTCATGTGTCTGTGACTCAATCACACTTGTCTCTTCCTGCTAACATCACAAGTAGACCTTACCCTGTAGAACATCCAGCCCAAAGTGTATATGCAAAGGCATGGAGAGTCCAATGAGGCAATTTCATATTGACAGCCTGCCCATAGCAAAGAATTGGCCAATTATACAAATCATTAATAGATCTATGAGCAAGAGGTTTAGTAACCCTCCAAACAATGTCATGACCCCTAAAAAGTATCTGCAGGTTGTATATGACTTGAGTTAAAGTGAGGGTGTATTCTTGCTTTCTCCATTGACAAATGAGCATCGTATATGTCTTGACATCTCGATCCTGAATAGTCAAACGTAGCGTATCCTACAGAAACACAGGGGGGCGCCATCACTGCCCAGCAGGTCAGTGACAATTTGAGGTCCGGCAAGGTCAGTGCTGTGAGCAGACAGGAAAAAAACAAAACAAAACCAAATACGACCACATGACTGTGTGACTCCCGCACCCTAAGGCACCTGACAGACCCACAATACTGAATCATTCTCCAATCACAGAGCTCAGGACAGCACTGGTGCCTGAGAGGGCTGCAGAATCCGAGGGGGGGGGCGTTGGAGGAATATGTGAGCAACCCCACTTTAGAACAATCAAGCTGCAAATTCAAAGCAACTAGCTGTTTCAATTTGCCAAAAGAGCCATATGTGTTCCCTCGCTAGAGGCATGGCACAAAAGCAGATTGGGACCAGACGTGAGCCCTCACACAGTGGGTCCACTTAGCTGGTACCAAATGGTGAAAACACCTTGGAATGGTTCTAATCATTTCCACTGATTTCTGAGCGAATGGCTCTTCTGACTGTTTGGAACTGCAGACATTATCCACTGAAGGATCCTGTGTAGTCCAGTCATTTCCTTGGAATATGGTTTGCAGCCCGGTGGTGAAATTTGTCTTTTTTTTTTTTTTTTCATGTGTGACAGGTCGTCCAACTTCGTTTTCCATCCAACAGGCTGAAGTCATTAAAGTTGCACTTTATCTAAGCTTTGTGGGCTCAACAGTGACAACAGAAGTCCCAAGGCTTCATCTTTGGGGGCCCTTTACATTTGACTGCTCTATGATTGCACTTAAACATTTAACACTTTGACAAGTATCTTGTCTGCTTCTTTATATTACATTTTATTCTATTTAAATTTAATTTATCTGCCTTTCCATTGTCTTTTATGCTCTTTAAATTGCCTTTATGTTGGAAAGCTGCTATAGAAATACAATTAATAATAAAATCTTCCTGCCTGAAAAAATAGACCCTTGACTCTTGTAACTGTCTAACATTGTAATGCAAGGCAGAGAAGAAGACACATTAAAAAAATTATAACTGAGAATAAAGAATGTAACACAGTTAAGTTACAATATACCAAACATACCAACAGTAATCCTACCATATATTTTTAAGCAATACTGAGCCTATGAAATATAATAATATTAAAATTATAGATTATCATAGGTGATTAAAAAAAACCTTGAATATGATTATACACATTATAAACTAAGGGCACTACGGGCTTAAATAGAAATACAATGAGAATATAATACTAATTTCTGTAAAAACGCATTTTGTTTGTAATTGGGTTAATTGCTTTTTCATATTCAGCAGATGTTTATGAACCCAGGATGTGTGACCTATCGGGTGCGCGCACTGTCAAAGACGCGTACGCGCAGCATCCTGCTTTTACTGCTCCCCTGCAAAGACGGGTCGCCAAGCTTTCAGTCAGGGAATCCAGCTGTCACTCAACCAGACCCCCGTTCAGCCAGTGTCAGACTGTATGTGGCACACGGCGGAAAGCCTGGTCCTGAAAAACCCGAGACAAAGACACCGCTGGATGTAGGTGGACCTCCAGTGATCAACAGATCGGCAACTCCACTGTCCACTGCGAAGAAGAAGAAGAGGATGAGGGACCCGACAGACAATACCGGAGCCAACTGACACATGTGAGCGACTGACATATTTATTCTCGAGCCAGTCACAGAGATATGAACAAAATAGCTCTCAAGATTTGGTTTTAATCAGCCGATGCGATTATTCTTGGCAGCGGGGTAGGTTCAGTCCGTGCCAAAATGACCAGACTATTGTCTAGCATCGCTGTATCGGAATGGGCCCGCAGGAATTTTGGCACCGGTTTTACGCAGCAGACCACATAGTTTAATCGACGTTCCTCGACCGAAGGAAGACTAGTGTGACGGGCATGGACAAAGAATGCTTACAAATCTCGCAGTGATGCTATGAGATAAAATAAAAACCCATCAGTGAAACACCCTGCTGGTTCCAACTTCCTCCCGAGAAGTGGAGCAGATAATCAACGGCGGGATTCAAGTTTGGACCTCACCAAGTCCAAAACGACCTTCCCCTCCCAAGAAAAAGATCATCTTATATCTTAAAGCATCTTCACAGACTCGCATAGCGGTAAGAATTCATCTAATAATTCCCAGTATTGTGTTATTTATTTCCATCTTTGTTCTTAATGTGCCATTTCTAAGCCAATGGGACTCCACGGTGAGTGTGAATGTCGGGGGTCACCATTTGGCACCATAACGCACAGACGATGGTTGCATCTCCGTGGTTTATTTCGTTTATAATTTGCACTGAATTTTCTCTAATTTCTGCGTGTGTAACACATTGGTTAAGGCCAAGCTGTGAGCAACAAGAGCCCAACTTCACCGTGAAAACGTGCTTTTGGGAGGCAGCGACCTGCGCGTCTAATTGACAGAAGCTGCTAATTTAGAATCCATATGCGTGCCCATCAGTTTCTAATCAAACATAATTTCGTCTTCTGAGAAACCATTCCACCCCAGTTTTTGAGACGGAACCAGTGTGTCTCACAATCTTTTGTTCTCAAATCATCTCAGCAGCAACATGGTGTGGATGGGCGGTGCAGAGATTCTCCTCAGGGTTTGGTTAAATCCTGCAGGATCTGTTCAGATCAGTGGAAGCATGTGTAGACTTTATAATGACTTTATTGGTAAACTCTTGAGATTCACTAATAATGAATATATTGCACAAGTGAAGCTTTGCCAATGCATTTTCAATTTTGAGCGTCTTTTAGTGGAGTGTCTTGTACTGAATAATATTTTATGTTTTATGTAGTCGAAGCTAAAGAGCTGAATTATTTCAATTAGGATGATAAAGTAATTAATGGTGGTTGCAGCAGAAGTTTTCATTATAATAAAACAGGTTTGTTGCTCAGTAAATTGTCTAAAACTAAATAGCTGCCAAAATAAAATATTCTAACATTCTAACACTGCTATTCCAGGTATAAATAATCACACAAATAAGCTTCAAGTATTTTTAATATGTGCTTTTATTGTGTAACCATAAAAACTGTCTGTAGCATTTTATTTTATAGTAGTACTTGTGCCTTTACCTATGGTGCTCTAGCTCTAAAAGCCTTCTTACGCTCTTAACAGAATGTGCTAACTATTGGTTTGACAGCCCCTCCATACACATATTCCCCGATTCAGTGATTACCTCATCATTTCTGAAGTCCATATATCAAATGAAACACTCCCACCACTCAGAGCAGTTAAGGAGCAGCAAGCACCCGGCATTATTCACCCTGATGAGAAACCGTTTCATTGTGCTGGGTGCCTTTGAAATATGCCACATTGGTTTCTGTGCGGAGCATTTGTCAACGCCACACCAGCGACGGCTCAAATATGAGCCACCATGATGAGTTTCTGCTCCGTGCTTCAGAAAATCCACGCTATTTGTAAAGTCACGGTGATACATTTGGGATCTGGCCAATTGAAAGAGCTTATTGCTAGTGAATAATGCTTGCTTTCTGCATAACGTATGGATGCTATGTATTTATTCAGAATTTATTCTTTGGTTAGCTGCCAGTAGAAGCATTTCTACCTCTATTTGCCCTCCATTCCTTCTTTTTTTCCATCCAGTGAGTGCTGTTTTGGCATTGCACAGCCTTGCTGTAGATTTAATGAAAATTTTCTGTATGTGAAACTATTTCTGCGAGGTAGTCCATCTCTGTTGCCCAATAACCCCTCCCGGCTTGTTACCCCCTGCATCCCTCCAAGAGATGACTTGTACCAATATGGGAGGAGGGGAAGTCGACCTCTGTGCACTCCAGCCCTGAGAGAGAGAGATGAGGAGCAGATTCTTTGTGGCAGAAAGTAAATGCCCCATCACTTCAGTTAGTATCATGACCAATGTGCTCCTGTCCTCTTTTCATTTAAAATACAGCATTTCTGTATTATTACACTGGTGCAGAAAATCACTCCTGCGCCCCCCCCCCCCCCCCCCCAAAAAAAAACCTCATGACTTGGCAGATACTGTATAAGTGATGAATTGTGCATGGATTAAATGATTAGAAGATGTCCTAGAAAACTCTAAAAAAATGTCACATAGCCTCTTAGTTGGCTGGTAAGTTGATTTATAACATATCAAATCAGCAAATTTTGTGGCTTTGTTTCTTTGGTCCTCCAACAAGAGTCAAGCCAAGAAAAGGTGCTGGAAATGGCTCTTTAATAAGTAGAGAACAGCGACACTGACAAAGCTTGCTTTCAACTATGCTGCAAATTAGTGTCTTGATTCCCAAATTGTATGATGAAAATGTGAAATTTAGAGCACATACTAAATGATTTTAAACGCTAAAGAGATGCCCTAAAAGTGTAAATAACACCAGTGGTGGAGGAGGTATTCAGATCTTAAGAAAAAGTTGCAATTATGCAATATAAAAATACTTTATTACGTGTAAAAGTCCTGTATTGAAAAAGTCACTGAAGTGCATAAAGTATCAAATGAAAAAGTATGTATAATTCAGGAAAACAGCCCCTGTGTTTGCTATACTGTTATATATTACATTATTGGATTATTACTACCGGTTCTTGTTGCTGGAGCTAATTTGGATTATTTTATATACCGTTGGGTAGCTTAATCTATATTTTAAACTCGTGACTTATATATATTGTGTGTGAAATCGTGATCTGAAAAGTAGCAACTAAAGATGTCAAATAGATGTAATGGAGTAAAAAGTGCAATTCATCCCCCTGAATTGCGGTGCAGGAGAAGTACAAAGTAGCACGACACTGAACTACTGAAATAAAGTACCTCAAATTTGTGCTCAAGCACAGTACTTGAGTAAATACACTTGGTTCCAACACTGCAGAGCACACACTCGAAATCTTCAGCGTGTTAGTGTCTCTCAAAATGGCCTAAAGGTACCTGGTTTGATTTTTTTTTTTAACATGTTTAAATATTTCCATCTGTCTAGTTCTGTTGCTGTGCTCACTACTGACTTTTATGATACTATATCAATTCTTAATGACACTGTGATACATGGAAAATCAATACCACCATATACTGTAGAATTCATTATTCTGTTCCTCTTTCAATTTACCGTTAAAAGCCAGAATAAAACTCCAGGAGCTTTTAATTAATGATGGTAAATTAAATTGAGGGCGCATTAAGATTTTCTTGCAACCTTTAAGAGACTTTTCAAGAGCACAACGCATAAAGTCCCAACATTTCACAAATGATCTCACATTTAATGTTACTGTATGGTAAAATGATATCAACATAAAAGCTCAGCCACTCACTCAGAGATTTACATACTGAAATAACTGCGTAGTATTCACTAGAATCAGTCATACATGGTAGTTCTGAATCTTAAATTACCTCATTTCCACCATAAAAACAGTTCTGATCTCTAAACATCACTAGAATATTATGTGTATCAAATTTTCTGCCTTTATGCTGGTTTTTAAATGTTTTTTTTTTATGCTAATCTCTTGCAATTAAATCAGGCATTTACAATTACCATAATTGTCAAGTGAAATGTCTGCGGGATGTGTTTAAGTCAATTACATGCTTTATAGGCAGCTATTTTGAATAATTGGAGTAATTCACTTCCTGTTTTTCCCAATTCTTGCCTTCAGAATGTGTGATGTGGAGCCAGTACAGTAAGAGGTAAATTTTATGTTTTTAGCCACTACATCAAAGAATCACACCCACTTGTATATGAAAAGCAGGTGTTTTCACATATTATGATATTGGCATCTGGAAAAGGTGCGTGTGAGTGACTGCGGTGATGTGCGGAGATGATGGGGAGATACTTTACAGCCTCTGTGGCCCTTTCCTAACTGGCCTCGCGCGACATGAAATATCAAGGTATTATTTCTATATCTTGTTTAGCAGACGTGAGCACACTGCCAGCTTTAATCCTCAGAGTGCGGCTCACTGAGGGAAAACTGTGTCTTTATGCCTGCCAACTAGTCTGGATTCCCTCTGCTTGACACTGTGTACTCTGCTCTGCATTTTCTGGTTGCCAGTTCCTGTAAACCACATTAAAGCAAAAGCAGTGGGAAGGTGCTTTGCGCTTTTTGTAATTACCAGGCGATTTAAATTGTTAGAGGTCATTATGCAGATGGTAGATGCAGTAGAGGGTGTGTTTTGTCGCAGTAGACCCACTTTTACTCCCTACACATGTGTCCCTATCTTATTTAAAGATAGAACTTTATACTCATATGGCTTTTTGGAATTACAGTGTGGATGTAATGTATGGATTTGGATAATGTGGCGGAGCTATTTTTGGAATGGGCAAATGGTAATTTTCTGGGAGAATAGTTTCATCTTGAAGATTGAATGAATATCGTTAAATTTGTTCCATGACGTTGGTATGAAAATAATTGGTGAGGCTACGGAGATGCGTCCGTGTGTCTTTAGATAGATATAAAGATTAAAACTGGATTGTAATTAAACTGTCATGAAATTTTTAAATCATGAGCTTCACGGTAAGATTTTGACCTTCATGTATTTCCGTAATTGATTCAGTTTATGTGCTATTGATGAAGACTGTAGTCTTAAAGTACAGTTGTACGTGCTTTGTATCCAAAAACAGCGTTTTTTTTTTTTTTAGGGGAGACTCCAAATATTAGACAACATCGTGATGAGCGGGGGAGGGTTGTGTCATGCTCTCGTGACTCAGGATGACGATGAAAACGAGCCCCGCAGTCGGCCCTGACCCTTCCCAAACAGGCATGTTTCCAGTTGTGTCGGTGCACGTGTCACTGTGACGCCACGGCAGATCTCTGAGTCTTTAACTGCAAAATATGGAAGAGAAACATCTGACTTCTTCTGACAAAAGGAATCCTGACCACCAGGATTCATGTCATCCATAGTACTGCTGCAGCATGTGAAGAGTGGTGCGAAACACATGTATTCACAATGCACAAGTAACCACACTGCAGGCAAATATTTAGGAGTAAGCATTTATCTATCAAGGTGCTGAAACAACAAACTATATTTAGCAAACTAATAAACTTATTCATCAAGCAAAAATGCCAAAAAATATGCTGGTTCCAACTTCTGAAATGTGAGGATTTGCTGCTTTACGCTGATGTTAATCAATGTGAATTGAATATCTTTGGGTCTTTGACAGTTGGT
Organism: Thunnus thynnus; assembly: GCF_963924715.1. Taxonomy (NCBI): domain Eukaryota; kingdom Metazoa; phylum Chordata; class Actinopteri; order Scombriformes; family Scombridae; genus Thunnus; species Thunnus thynnus. The sequence goes on along the minus strand of NC_089533.1, from coordinate 7,912,769 downwards.
CAGACAAAACAAGCGATATTAATATGTCACATTGGGCGTTTTTCACTTTTTGAAAACCATTTTCGGACATTCTGACATCAATTGATTAAACAAAATAAATAAATAAATAAATATTATTTTCAAAATCAATAAAGAAAACAGTAATTTCAGCCCTAATTTACCATTGAAATAAGTTTATCTTAATTATCATTATTTATCTCTTAAATTTAATCATTACTATCATCACTATTCTGCTAAATTGAACTTTTCTGCCATATCATGTGAAATGACATGTGTCATGACATGCCATTAGGGCTCCAAACAATGATTATTTTCATCATTTAATGATCATTTCTTTGCATTAACAAAAAAAAACAATGACAAACAATGAGCCATCACACAAGTTCCCAGAGCCTTGAAGAGTCTTGAAATCGCTGATTGTGACCATCAAACATAACCCCCACCCCTGAAAAGTATGAATAATTTACAATGATATGAAACAGCAAAAAGCTGTGAATCCTCACTTTGAAAGGGTGTAAACAGCTGGGACATGAGTAGTACAGGAAAAATATAGAGCGAGACAGAGAATCCCACTGAGTGTGGATGAAATCAGATGTCACTTTCGCCTAGCTTGTGCTCATGAAGAGATATGGGCAGTCTAGCAAATTAAAAGAGTCGTGAGGCTCCTTCCCACCGGGGAATGTCACTATAACATACCAGGATCAGCTCACACATACGTACTGTGCGCCTGGAAACACACACACACACACACACACACACACACACATAGATGCACTGAGCCCGCATACAGAGATGTTTACGCTCCAGTCAGTGTTGAAAATGCATATTCAAACTGATATGTCGGACTCATGAATCTGTGCATGTTGACACATTTACATATGAGCCTGGCTGTCGTGGCGCAGGGTATGATTCAGGGTGACAGGTCTTATGCCACTTCCCCTGGGGTCACAGGAGGGGGCGGGGCCACAACGTGACAGTGTGGCAAGAGGCTGTTTCATTCACTGTCAGTCTCTAATGACACTACCTTTCTTTTTCTTTCTCTTTGTCTCACTCACATTCTCGGACTCAGCATTAGTGAGGTATCATCTGCTGACTGTGTATCCAACTGACTCATACCTGTTGTTTCACTTTTATCTGTGGTCGCTCTGATGCATCTTGTGTTGTCAGAGTCGGTTGCAAAGTGTTTTTGTATAAGATTAGATCAAAATACAAGTTTGGCAGTGCTGTTTCTGTCTCTTTTATCAAATATTAGACATTGGTCAGCTGTGTGGTTAGAGATCCAATCCATATAAATCGTAGTTACTGTATATTCATGTGATTTCACTTATAGATGAATGATGCATTTTTGTGTTGCTCTTCTTATCATTATTGAATACATAAGTTTCTTTTAAGCTTAATTTATACACAGGCTCCTTCACTATGCTGTAGCTGACCTGTGCCTCCTCAAAAAGGTCCACCACCCAAACCGCCACCTCCGAATAAAGACATTTGTCATCTTATATAGACGTCATCGGTCTCATGGCGTCTATTTCAGATGTTGTGGGAGTTCTATTGAAGTCTATCGGACTACCCTGCACGTTGAAAAATGACACTAAGGCTGGAGACATACTTGCTTTTTAATCATGTGTTTGCATAGACAACCAGCTGCATCGTGAATGTACTTCCAGATTTGCATGATGTAAAATCTGCCAAAAAACACAAAGAAGAAGAAGAAGAGGAAGAAGAAGCATGATGTAAAAAATAAACATGGCGACGCTTGAGGAGGTTTTAATTACTTTGTTAATTCAAATATATTTGTCATCGTGGCAATGACACATTGTACAGATGCTGGTAATTGCAGACTTGGTCTATTAACTTGTCTTCATAACTCTCGGCCATTGTTGTCGCTGCTTTCGTGCCGACTGACCCCTGACCCTGTCACATCCCCATACGGCCACTACTCTGCCCCTACCGTTCATGTTCGTATTGCATCTTGTGGACGCATCGCATTAATTTCCGAGGACATGTACAACCAACACTCCAAATGGATGCAGGATATGCAATGCAGCCATAATGTGCATGTGCATGTGTAGTTAAAAGCAAGTATTTCTCTGGCCTAAGGGGTAACCAGTATGATAAAAAGTGACGCTGCTTTGTCACGACTCTCAGTGTCTGATACTGATGCACAAGGCATCAGTGACGCACCGGGCTTACAGCTTACTCCAATGAAAACCCGTCCGTGTCATTATGAGATGCATTTTCCAACCTTTAGTTTGGGTTAAAATTAGCACTCAAAACGAAAGTGGAAGCGTGAAGCAAACAGTGGTCTCCTGCAGCAGTCCAGGTTTCTGCCATCTTTTTATCTAGCTGTCCACCCCTTTTTGCCCTTTTTTGGACTACCTGCATGTTGAAAAATGACGCTGGGGGTACCCAGTGTATTAAAAAGTGATGCTGAGGGGTGTCCCCTGTCAAATTGATGTGCAACAGTATTTTTTTAGGATAAACAACACAGAAAAAAGATGATCATCAAAAGTACAGCTTCTTGTAGATAATCTAACAATTTGAACTCTTTTTATTCATCTGATGCACTTTTCTGATGCACAGTTTCCACTGAGTCTGCGGCAGGCTAATGCTAATGCTAACTCCAAACAGCTGCTGACAGTCCTTGTCAGAAATCTGTGAGGAAAACAGAGACTTTAAATCACTGAACTCTGCATCAACAAACTTTAAAAGCAAACTTACCCTGCAGCATTATTTCTGCTTCATTTCCGTCTTCTTGTTCCTTGTTTTTAAATCTCAGCAGCACATCCTCAGCTCTCAACTCTCATAGTGAACTTTGTGTATTCTCATGAGACGGAGTGATGCTCTGCTCATATGAAGGTTTAGAAATATGAAGGTACATCCATGATGAAGATATGTGAGTCAATAATCCTTTGTAACTTCTGTTAACTCAGATAAAGCTCACATCATTGCTGAACAGCTTAAAACTTATAATGCCCAGTGATGTTGATTCTATGGGCAGAGGACGTTTCTTTAGGACAATCTGCTCTTAACCAATTAAAGAATATAAAAAAAGGTTTTGTATGAAAAATCCCCCCCCAAAAATGCACAGATGTGTTGAAAAGCGAAATTTTGAGAAGTATTTGAAGATTTTTTGAAGTCAGGACCAGACCAAATATTCATTAGAGGGAGAAACTGACACTTACACATGCATATCTGTATTCTAAATATGTGCACATGTCCACTAAAAAGCAATTTGACGCTCTGGGAATGAGAACAGGTTGCAACTACATGTGCATTAGAGGCTACGGTGGCTACAGACATACGGTACATACCACATGCCTGTATTTTCTCCTACATGTTTCTAATGTCAGTGGAGACTGTTTGGAGTGAAGACTAGTGAAGCCTAGTGATGGCTAGTGGCTATCATTTTGGTTAGATCTGTATTATGAACTGTGCCTTTAAAGGTCCAAATTTGTAGCTGCAGTCTGTTGTACTCCTCATGACATTAAACAAGTGGCCTGCAGAACAGTAACAATATTGTTATTATAATTTCTGCTAATTAAAAACAAAAGACACAGTGCTCCTTTTGCAGAACTATAATTTCATGCCACTGTAGATACCATATATCAGAACAGGTAGGTCACACAGGTCTTATAAGTTAATACTTCATTATGTCCTGTAGGAGGCAACAACAACACTGCTAATATTTTATTATAAAAAAAGTAATCATAGAACTTTTATATTTATAATGATGGAGGTTCAAGACCAAAAATACTCACTAATAACATTTTATTTCCTCTTTAATCCTCCATTTACAAGCTTAATATACCCAAGAGATTCAGTAGATGCAGTGGGTCAAATTGCCAGAGCTGCTAACTCCATCAAAACTTTATTAGTCAGGATTTTATTGGATAGTTTTGATGTCACAAGGATTTAAATAGTGTTTCACAAACTTTTCCAGCGGAGTAACATCAGCATCCCGAGGGAAGCGCCCACTTCCTGTGTTGTTGGTTTTGCTGGCTTTATTGGCTATTTTTCTGTTAAAAGTGGAGTCATTATTTCTGGAGAAAGATTGTTGTTATTTGAACTCAACAGCCAAACAAATACACCCCTCCCTTCAGTCTTCACAATTCCGAGCAGGAAGGCCTCCTGTTGCTTATTGACTGGAATAGTGGAATAGTGTTGTGTGGCCCAGTCCGAGCCACTTTATTTGTTTCCCATTTATAGAGCCAGGGCTGTGTACAAACATTTTTTTTCAGCGCACACATAGAACAGTAGACAGTTAGCGGACCGTGAGGAGATATTCGCTGAATTTGACAAAAAGTGTATTGGATTAGAATAGCTGGCTGCACCTTTAAAGGTGACACAGTAAAAAAATAAGCTTCAGGCCCAAAATAGTTATTGGTTTCAGGTTTCAGAGACACATAGTGATCAAAGTTTAGAGTGCTGTAAGTTAAGCACGCACACAGCTACACAAACCCCCCACTATTCAGCCATGTGACTCTCCTGTGAAACGCTATCACCATAGGTGCAGTCGAGGAGGGTGCAGAGATTTCATTAAACACACAGTCACCTTCATTATCTGAACAAACAAACACACACACACACATACACACACACACACACACACAAGAGTGATCAGCCGAGTGCCCCTGACACTGTGGAGAACATATTAGAATCCATAAGGGGATCTGTGCCACAGCGCTGCACATGGCGGAAGGCATGCGCTGATCCGACCACGAGCGCTCACGCCTGATTGGCCCAGCTGGGGCAGCCGTGGCCGGGGCGATGTCCCCCTCACTCTCTGTCACTGGCGGAGCTAAGCAGAGCAGCCAGGTTCACAGACCGCGGCCGACACCCTGTCAACTGCCTTGCCTCCACACTCTGCCACACACACACACACACACACACATCAATGCACAAAATCAGGAAGGAACGTGAGGAAAGCGGGACAACAGAGCAGAGAAAACCCAAAGTAGTTGAGGACACACGAAGGATCGCGTGAAGTCCGATATGTAATTCTGTAAAGGAGACATTGTTTCGGGCATTTTTTGTTGCCCATGTAGTAATGATTCATCATAAAAATAACCGAATGCACATATTACTATTACTCCCATTTCATCAGTGCTGTGTCAGCTGTTGCAGAGCCTCCATCCAGCCCCCCATCTCCCCTCCCTCACCGTTCCTACTTCTTACTTAAAAAGGTCACAACCTGCATTACTGGGTCACAGAGCTAATTAATTAGGTCATGATAAATGCACACTAGGACATTCATCATGGAGCAAGTTGTTCAATTTATTAAAGCATCTGATGGAAATATTGAGTCATGTTAACATGTAAAACCCCAGCAGCTTGATCTCTGTCTTGTTTATGAAACTTTATGCTTATTCTCATCTCAGCTAGAGGAGCGGTGTCTCTTTAAATGTCTTTACAGAATGATTTCACTCAATTGAGCATCCACAACGGGTTCTACAGGGCATCTACACTAATAAAAAGCTGGAGAGACACAAGCTAACACAGGGGTTATTTTTAGCCACTGTTCTATATACATCATGTTCCTCCAGACACTAAGATGCTCCGGGGTCATGCTCAGTGTTTATACAGTCTCCTATGGAAACCTCATACCATAAAATAGACTGATAGACCACATTTAACTGGAGCTTTGGAAATAACTGGAATTTGAGGACATTTCGGTCACTGAGTCTGGATAAAAGTGCAAATATAGTCCATAAATATCCATAAACATATTCATGAGCTCATACTTTACCTAAACGCCATTGCAGGTGTTATATCTCTAATAAAATGTGGTTTTATGACATATTTATGTGTTCAATAGAGTTGAACATACTGTATGGTTCACATGGTTCAGTCTGTCCTTGAATTAATCATTTAGCTTTAAGAAGGTCAGTTAACAAATTTCTCTCTTAATGAATATTTAGTTGATAAAATTATGACAGTTTTTAGAACTGACGTTATTTGTTATTAATTCATTAGTTGAGAGACAGAAAATGTATTGTCTCAGTCATTTCTAAAGGAAAAAAAGCAAAACATTTGCTGATTCTAGCTCTTTAAATGTGAGGATATGATGCTTCTTTTTGTTGTATTTCAAAGTAAACTGAATCTATTTGGATTTTGGACTAATGGTCAGATAAAACAAGCAATCTGAAGATGTCTCCTTGACCTCTGGGGAATTTTAATGGGTATTTTCACTATTTTATTACAGTAAAATAAACAATAATTACTAACAATAAATAAAAAACAGATTAATTGATAAGACAGACTATTTTGCAGCTGTAATTTATGATTGAAATACATTTATATTGATAAATGTAACACTTCTGTTAGGGTTTCTGCTATAAATGATCACATGAGGAGTTTAAATAACGATTTCTTTCATTATTTAGTGATAATTTCTTTGCATTAAAGTAAAACAATGAATGGTCATCAAGAGTTCCCAGAGCCCAAAGTGATGTCTATAATTTTTTTTCTATTTTGTCCAACTATCAGCCAATAATTTGAAAGTATGAATAATTTACGATAATGTGAATGACAAAATAATCAGCAGATTAATCAATAACTGATAATGTCAGTTTCAGTCCTATTTTCAGTCACTTTTTTAATGACTAGCATCTTATAGTTACCTGTTATTCCTGACACTGATATGATTTTTTCTCCTTTAAAAAAATATTTACAGCATATATAAGAAATTAATTTATGTTTTGCTCAGTTTACTTGGTTTTTTAGGGCGATTTGATAGTAAATAATTTAATTACAGTGTAATACAGAAGTTTCATGATGCTTTGTTACCAGTGAGTTGAGGAAAGCCCCGTACATACAACCTGTCAGCTTCCTCTTGTCTCCATATTTTTTGGGCAACAAAACACCAAAACAGCAGTTTCCTTTGCATTTTTCTTTCCTGTTACATCACCAACACGTGATTTGTCTCTCCCAGGACAGTCCTGTCCTGTCCTCTCCTCTCTGTCTCTTCTCCTGGAGTCATGTTTAAACAAAGTAACATTCATACATGAGTGGATTTCCATGGCCACAAGGCCTCAGGATTATCTGAGCCATAGCCCGCCATAGTGTGATGGGTAGGAAAAAGCCCAAAGGCGCGCACAGATGCTCTCGTGCTAGTAGTGTAGCCTTGATGATAGCCTTTCGGGCTAACACTTTGAGACTCTACGTCTAAAACAAAAAAAAAAAAAGGAAAAAGAGATTTACTTGACAGAAGTGCTTAAGGCCTAACTTTAAATAGCTCTGTGCTGTTTCTGTTTTTTCTTCTTTTATGTTTGTTATTGGTTTGGGCCTCTGCTGCACAGGGCTGCCTTGAATGCAGTTTGGAGTCGAGGGAACTGAGCCTCTCTCCTTAAGAAGCCTTAAGACAGACCGTTTACATAAAGATTAACTCAGATGAAGAGCGTGTTTGTACTGAGAATGATAATGACTTAGTGATTGTATGAGCAGGCCGTAGGGGAGAGCAGCAGCAGCAGCAGTGGCGGCGGCGGCAGCGGCAGCGGTGGCAGCAGCCTCCTCGGCTGGCACAGTGTGATTGTTTCTGGATCTCATCACCGCTCCCGTCTCCAAGCTTGGCGTCGGAGCACAGGAGCAATCATGACCCCTCAGCTTCAGCTCACTTCTCTGTCCAACCCTCAAGGTAGACAAACACCCTGAGGTCAGCAAACATGTCTCGAGCAATAACCCTGATGATATATCCTTATTTTCTTTGTCTTTAAGCTTAATAAAGCCTGGCTGCATAGCTCATCAACGCTTTTATATATCCGTGAGTATTAGTCAAAACAACATGGACACTGAGCTATAATTTGGGGATCATTTTTCCATCTTACATTCTACACTCATGTTTATCTCTTACTATAACAGAAGCCATACATAGCCCTAGATAACGAGAGACTTTACTTTCTCCGTATTTTGATGTAGGCAAATGTAAGCAGAGCAGTGTGTGGTCCTTAAAGAGATGTAGGAGATTTCATTAGGTTGTTGTATACGCTGGGCGCCTCGGCTGTGAGGCGGCCTGAAGGATTTTCCTCAGGCTACGACGGATTTATCGAATCCATACCCTGTGTGTAGAGAACGTGTGCTTTATTGCTTTAGGCGATCTTTAATCAGATGTATATTTTTCCAGCATTTCTTTTGGTATTAGACAAGACTGTGGTTTTGCTTCCGATGCGATTTTTGTGAAGTGATCATAAAAATCTGATTTTATAAACATCACATAGCTAGATGTCCAAACTTGGCCCCGAAATAACTCTTTTGCAGTTCCTGCGGATATTTAAATCCATTCCTCCACTATTATCTCTCTGTTCCTTTTCTTCACTTTGCTTGTTCACTCATTGTGGCTGGACAACATCCAGACTGTGTTGACAACAATTTGAGCCTGCTTTCTTTCATTTCTTTCAAAATCCAATTTTTGCACAAGCGGACCTGTCAGTTGTCGTGGAAAACATGATTGGATGATTAAAGTTGCATTGGAACAAGTGTAACCGTAGGCAAGAACATATTGCAGCGAAACGGCTCTTTTTGTTTGCCAGTCCTTCAGTATGCTTCCTTCTCAGCTCCTCCGCCCCTCTTATGCCTTTTCAGTCTCCGTTTTTTTTTACCCCTCTCTTCTCTTCTCCATCCTCTAAGTGTTTTGTTGGAAATTTGATTGCTCAGTTCCATTTACATTCACTCGCCATCTGCTGAATTTGGCTGCGACTGCGAATCAATTCTTAATGTTGGCAGCTTCTCATTGACCTGCCTCCGCTGTTTCTTTGCATTTCCATTTCATCTTCTCCTGATCTCTGTCATGTTTTGATCTCTAGACATTAAACAAAACACCAGTCCAATCAATGACTAGCTGATGGGTCCTTTACACAGCAGACATTTCCATTTATCATCGTAGGAAAAGCACAGGTGTTACAATGACATTAACAATGGCTCTGTTCTATTCAAGTGTCCCAGTAAGCCATGATAGCATGACAGTGAGCCAGCATGCACCCTGAAACTGAAGCCATCATTAATTTTATTTTCCTGCTGTGAAAGAGGCCTGCTGCAACCCAACACTAAATCTCCGCTACCCTACAATCTCAGCTCGCAGCAACTAAAGCATGATTTAACTTTTTTTTTTTATGGTTATTTTTAGTCACTTGCAAAATTTGGTTAAGGTTAAGAAAAGATCGTTGTCTTGAATCGTTAAACAGAAAAAGTCGCTTGAAGAACAAGACACGATGTGTTTACTGTATCGACAATGTAAGTGCTTTTGCGTTTGTAGACCCTCCATCCACCTCCACCACCATCCATCGACTTCAGTAGAAAGATGGAGTCCTTCTCTCACTCCAAAAAGTGTTGCCTGTGACGATAATCCAGGCAGAAAAGACATGTCCTACTACAACACAGTTGGGAAAACAAGTTAGACTTCTATAAGACAAGCATGTCTAATTAAGTCATACAGCACTTGAATTTTTTTTACACTGATTAGCATGGCGTACCCATATCAAATCATTTAAACTTTGACTCTGTTCTCATAGAGATAATAGAAAATATAAAGAATTGATGAGTGGATTTGGGATACATAGCAACCATGAATAATTCTTCAGTTTAATCAGTTTCACAATTTAATCATCTTGTCCCTTGAATGCACTCCGAAAACTCTAAGCAACCAAAAAAAAATCAGCTTAAAAAGTCATAATTTTTTTTCCAAAGGGGATGAACTTAATCCTGATGAAATTTATCTTAATAAGAATTCTGTCTTGTAAATCATAAAGTGCTTGACAGTAGCTAAACAATGCTTGCGAAACAGATAAGTAAACATAAACAGTAAGCGCTGTTTTATTTTCCACTGTGATTCAGCCACAACAACAATTGTTTGTTCATGAATGATTAGTTAAAAAATGAGGGTTACTGCCACTACTATCAGTTTACCTCTCCACTATGAATCTGTCGTTGATAGTGACCCGACTATTTTCGATGCGATCGCCCTCCGTGAAGCACTTTGAACTCAGCCTGAACTCTGTATCAACTCTGTCTCTGTCATTTAATAAACCTTCGCCCTTCCTTTAGCCGGGGTCCTTGTCAGAACGCTTTGCCCCCCTTAAGGCGAGCATAGTGACAGTGGAGTGATAGCTGTCCATGGTGCAGTCAGGTGAAAGTGGATGATGGCTGATGAATGCTATGCACTGACACTGACTTATAACTCAGACATTAATACAATAGCTTGGGAAATCCTTGTCCCCTGTCATTCATGGCCCAGCTATGGTCGGATATAAATATGAATGATGTCCTGTGGATTTCTCAGAAGAAATAGGGTCAGGGTCAGTGACCGCCAACATATTTGTATGTTCTTGCAAACGGGTGTCCCACAAACCGGAAATATCTGCTGAAGCACCCTTGAACGAGATGCTTAACCCCGACCAGCGTCTAGAAGAGGGTGAACTATTTTCTCAGAGCGACAAACAAACAGCTGCTTGTAAAGAGGAAAGACTTTGTGTTTTCCTCTCTGAGATACACATGGTGTATATTTTGGGGAGATGAGAACACAAAGATTAGATGTTTAAATGTTTCAAACCCGCTAAAAGTCAGTTCCTTCTCAGGTTTGATTCTAACAGTTTTATATTCTTGGCATGCTTTTACATACAAAGACAATCCAGGTCTTTGTATATAGTCAGATTGTTTTATTAAAGGATAAGATTTTTCTCACTGTCAACAAATCTCATGTGCAGAGTATTGTGGGTGCATCCAAAGCCTGATATTCATCTGTACCATAGACCTCCGTTGTTGTCTGAAAACTATTAAAAACATGTCAATAAGCCACACTGTCGCACTGGGTGACATGTTCCTTCACCATGAAGAGTTCAGGCAAGTTAGTCTCTTTAGAAACAGCTCCAAAGACTAATGATGATCATGAGAGTAGTTCTGTGTAAGGCCTCTTGATTTTGTATTGAAGTTTTTTGAGAAATTTGAGAAACAATGTAGTACAAAGTCATGATATGATATGATATGTAGCACAACAACTTAGTGAAGCACTGTAAAAGGAAACACATTCCTACGCATGTGCAGTAGCATCTGCCTTAACTGAAACTACTCTCCAGAGACTGAAAATGTGATCACTATTATTAGTCCTTGGAGCCGTTTCTAAATAAACAAATGTGACCGCAAACTCCAGGATGAAGGAACATGTCATCCAGTGCAGCTCATTGATGCATTTTTGGACAACAACAGAGGTCTGTAGCACAGAGAAATATCAGGCTTTGGGCGCACACACGATACTTGTAAGTAGAACGAGTTCATTATTGGTTTGTCTCTGATTTCTTTAAACCTGATTTTGGCTAAATACATGTTAGCATTTTAAACATAGTTACACTTTATATTCTGATACTGAGAAGTTAAGACGTCTGGCTTCTTCTGAGAAAACTTTTTACTTATTTCTTTTTCCTGTAAGTTACGGCTCAAAAGACTGAACGTCTGAACCTTCATTTGTATCTGACGAAATTTTATCCTTTTTTCATGTGATAAATATACTCTAAGTAAGGAATAATACTGGAAGCATTTGATAGTGTTGTGAGTTATTGCTTAAAGTTCAGAGCACAACTGAGTACATGCAGTACCTGGATGAAATAGATGTGTTTCACTGTTTGTATATATTACTAGTAAGATCATCATTTCTTTCTCATACATTAGTGCTATTTTTTTAGTCAAGAGGGAGAGGGCAGCCGGCAGCAGACTGCTCAATCTGCAGACCAGACACCACGGGTGGATGAGAACATTTGTTAACTGAATTATTCATTTCAACGAGGAAACTCAGTTGCAGATTATGAAGAGTTCAAGACAACAACTTAACCCAAATAGGACCCTAATTAGAATATGTAGCTGCCCTGTGCATGCTTGTTTTTACATTTGTGGTTTTGTGTGTGTGTGTGTGTGTGTGTGTGTGCACATTCATGCCAAAATGAGCCCCATCCCTCCTCTTCCTCTGCACAAGCTCAGCCAAAATTATGTTCTCAGCATTCAGTCATTGTGATGGCAAGGATGTATCTACTTATCTGGAGTAAACAAATTCAACTACGGCTGGCAGGGGCATTTGGCCTGCACTTGCTCTCCTTTCTGGCAGCATGTGCGTGCGGTGCTGCTGCCATGGGTTGCAGCAACGTGGACCTCGGATCTTGAAGTCCATGGTTGCTCCTCTAAGATGTCTGATTTAAACAGCCTGCCGCCGCAGGGTGAAAGCCACATTTCATTACACAATGCTAATTAATTTCCGCAGGAAGTCATGCGTGTTTCTAACTGATTGACTCATTGTCACACCCTAAATAGATGTCCACGACTCATGATGCTCTAAGTGCCAATTTCACGCTAGCTACAGGGGTGGAAGTTAAGCTATTAACTTGTTTGAAGTGAAATGTCAGGTGTTAAGAAAGGGAAGGCTTTAATGGGACAGCTGTTAATAAGTCTCTCATTAGTGTTGCTGCATTGTTTTACATCCTCAGGGACCTGTTTGTGATTTACGTTCTATTAATACCTTGCTTAAAGTCTTTTTGTCATCTGCATGGTGAATGTTGACAGAGTCAGTCCTGACGAAGCAGAGGGGGATGAGCGCGGTTGGCAGGTCTCAGGTCTGCTTTGGCTCGAGACAGTGAGCTTCACAGTGAAGCCAGGCGACAGTACAGGAGCAGCCTAATGCTCTTATGTTTCCCCTTCATCTCTTTCCCTCTGTCCCGCTTTACCTCGCTTAACCCATTTGTCTTTTCGCCATGCCTCCCCAGCGTCTCTCCTCTCAGGTCAATCTAGCTGAGTTCAGAGAGCCATTATTCTTGGTCAGTCATAAATCACCACTCCAATAAGCTCCCGTACACATCAGCTGGCAGAAAACGACCCCTAAGCACGAGAAATCAATCTCATCAATAAATGAAGAAATTGTGCAGTTTTGTGTGTGTGTGTACTAATTGACCCTTTTGTTGAAAGTCTGTAAATCTTTTTTGCTCTGTGAGGGTTTATTCCTGCAGTCTACTGCTTGTTAGCAGTTTGTTTCACATCAATGCTGCGTCTCACTGAAAGCCCATGAGATCCTGGATTGGACAAGAGCAAGATGGTATGTGTGCACTGGGCTACATCCGCACAAAAGATGTTGTTTTTTTTTTTTTTAACTCAGCACATTTATAGTAATGTTCTAGCTAAACTGAAATTAAACAGCATCATTTTGAGCTCATTACAAAACTGTGATTTGCTCCAGAAAAGCCTAAAGCCAAATTGTCTGCAGCAAATAAAGTTAACGCCAATTAATTACCACTTCTTTTATACTTTTTCTGTGCTAACCCTCTCCTTCATTTTAGAGTTGCCCTCAGTTTGGATTACCCCTCCTGACCGACAGCTAGTAGTAACAATAAGATGCCACCCGTGGCGTGTACACATCATTAGAAGCAGACATGAAACAGGAAACCACTTTTAAGGACCAATAACAAGGGTGTGGAGGGCTATTTTTGTGTTCTTCTAATTGTTGTTTAATAGGAGATCACTAATTTAAAGATCCCCTCCAGACAATACTCTACTTGGAATAATAACACAGGTCTAATATAGTCTCTCCACAAAAGAAGTCCAATTACCTCATTACTCATTAAAATACTTAAAATAACATTTCCTCCATCTCCCTCATTGAAAAATCCAGAATCAAAAGTTTAGCTTCCACATCACACTTATGTAAGTTACATACTGGATCACGATTAGCTTCCAAACTAGTACTGCTCGTCGGTCCACCACTTAAACTCAGACTCATTGAAACTTTTCAATGAGCACAGAGAAACTTTCCTCCTTCAGCAGATGAATGTGAAAACAGCTCTCTGGTGTCAAACTTCTCACTAGACTCACAGGTCAGTCTGTAAACGCTTCCCTCATAGAGACTGAGGACAATCTTACAGGTTTAAATGTTAAAACTGGGTGGAAACAATTAGAGAGAATTTAGAGAGAAAAACCTGCATTGCAGAACCAATCCACAGTCTTTAGAGCAGTGTGTCATAGTGGGGAAGTGATATGCAGTTCACTATGGAGGAGAATAGGGGGAGAGCATCATTTCTGGTAAGGCGTGTCCTTGACAAAATGTAAGGAGGCGAAGATTTGTTAGCAGACATTCTCGCCGCTGTTCAAGCAACTACCGTGCGCTTATAAATCCACCAACTTCGGTAGGCGGAGATCTCTGATGCATGTCTGAGTAAAGGGGGACTCGTGAAGAGAAATGTTGCTCTACTGTTTATGCTTTTTTCTGAGTTACTCATAAGATGTCGAACGGTGCTGTGTGACATGTATAGTGCTGAGAAATCTATGTTTTGAGATAACAGAGACATATCTTAAAGAGAAAGTTTGTATTTGGGACTCCACTACATTTTACATGAATGTGTAGTGAGAGTCCAGGATGAGACTAAAGATATGACGCAGAAAGAATATACTCACCCTTCCACACTCCTCAGTTTCAATGTTGATGTTGAGTCAAACACTCTGAGCGATATAGTATACACTGGTCTTTGTTTAGCACCTGTTTTCTCTTCTCTGTTTGCTTCTCAATGGCTGCCATGGACACTCAAAACAGAACAATGTGTCTCAATGCCATTCCCACCCTCCTGCCTGTGATACAGGACAAGGTAAAAGTGGTACTTAAGTTATGTGTATATAGTCTCAGGGGGCATCTGGAGTTGTACCAGGAAGCCACCATCGAGCGCTCTCTCTCACTACATCACATTTCGCACAAGCTGTTTGAGATTTAGCCTCAGTGTGCAGCACAGAACAAAAGAAATGTTCATGTCAGCTGTAGTGGATATGCGGTCAAATACACTGTACCCCTTACCCTGTTCATATTCTCACACGTGACTGGACATATGTTATACATACATTATAAATGAGACATGACAATTATAATTATTTATAAAGACATACATTATGTATGGTTTAAGTTGTAACTAATGGGTGTATTAATAATAAATAATATCCTATGCTGATACTCTACATATCTGTAACAAGTAATTATAAGGATCCTTTTTGGGGTTGCCTAATTTAAAAATCCCTTAGGCTGCTGTATATCTGCTTCTAGCAAAATTTGTTTGGTTTTCTTAGCCAACTATTTAATTCATCTTATTAAAAAGTGAGAAACCTTCTTTATTAATGACTTAGAAACATTTATAAACGCAGACTTGATTGCTTATTGGAAAGAGAATAAGTTATAAATAAAGGGTTTCAGTTTAAAATAAGGCATTCAGTTATAAATGTTGGTAAATCGTTAGTAAAAAGTGGTTCCACAACAGGAATCTCTGGCTTCGTAATATATTATATAAAATCCTGATACATTCGTTTTTTTTTAACTTCCCATATGGTGAGTGGTGGAACCGTTAATTTGAAGGCTCTTCCTGACAATTAAAATTAAAGATCTAGATTAAAAGACAAAGAGAGTTATGCTGGAGGAGGATAAAGACCAAGAGTAGTTCTTATAATTAGCTTATTACAGGTCTGTAAAGCATTAATAGATTATTTTAACCATTAATGAAGCAGTAGTTATAACTTAAACCCCAAATATACTGAATTAGATTGTGGAACCCTAATTTCTGTCTCTTTTGGAGGCTTTATAGATCTGAATCACGATGAGATCTGTATTACAGTGTATTCTAAAACCAGGCGCTATGGTTGGTTTGAATGGATGGTTATTGGCCCACGGACATCATGCTGTATGTGACCTCCAACTCTACATGGAATGAACCATTATTCATTTTCAGTGGTGTGCGACGCGTGTGATGTGTGAGAAGTGAGTGTCTGTCCGTATGGTGCTTGATGGATGATGATTATGAGGAGGAAGTGAAGGTTTTTGAGAGGGGGGGGGGGTTGATGGGGGATGGAGACGGAGAACATTGTAGTGAGAGCAGAATGAGAGAGGTTAGTGGGAAGGGTGAGAGTGTGTTGGGATTTGTGGGGGTGGGTAGCGAGGGCCCACAGGGAGGAAGGTGGGGGATGGTGAGGAACGGGGGGGGATAGTGTTGAGCCGAGTCCCCCTCTCTCAGATATTATAATACCTCTATACTGTGAGCTGGCTTGTGAGCGAGCCCTGTAAGCTTCATTTTCTGCCCTCAGTGCCACAGTATGAATGGGATGTTGTATGAGGGCTTTGTCTCTGCTCAGCGCTCGGTGCCATGGGCTGAAACAGGGCACTCCATTCATGCCCTCTCTCCATGATTTTGTCTCGTTAGACTGCGGGCGCCATGCGTGTTACTGAACTACCTTTTGTGTGTGCTGTATGTAAAGGCGATTGCCTGTTTGTTTCCGTAGAGTTTCCATGTGTGAGAATTGATTGCTTCGCTTGCAGGGTTTTCCTCTGTAACATATGTGTGCATCAGGCGTAGGTCAGCATCTGTATCCATGGTGGGTTTTTTTTTTTTTTTTTCTCTCAGTGTGGCAGATAGAGGACGGCAAAGGATAAGACCTCAGATCAGGGGAGGAGGGAGGGGGTGGACTATTCTCTCCGAATTCAGTCAAGATTCACTCTTTTCCTCCCCTCGGGCCGGTTGTGAATTCAACACGCACTTTGATGATAACTGCGCTACCCTCGCCTTGTCCAAAAACAGCTCCTATAACGGTGCAACCCTTATTTTAGAGCGCGCTTCGAATCCTTGACCTGGAAGCATGGTTCTTGTTTTCATTTCATACAAATGTTAGATTGCAACGTTGCAAGAGGGGGGAATGAGTGTATTTGAAAAGCACCATCAGTGTTATCCTCTGAGTCATCTCTCATCACCATTCTGCTCTTTGTATCTATCAGTCTTTCAGACAGCAGAATGGCCCCTACAGTGTAGACTGAGGCTGAAAGCTGCAGCTGCTGCACACACTGAGCAGAGGCAAGGGACAGCACTCCCCCCTGCACACACACACACACATACGGAGAGAGAGAGGGAGGTAGGGAGAGAGAGAGAGAGAGAGAGCTGCTCCTCCCTGTTTGTCTGATGTTTTGCTTTGCTTTAATAGCAAGACTGATGCCATTTAAATCTTTCGCTTCAATTCACTCAATGCAAATCCAGCTGCATAAGTGGGTTACCAAAGTCCCTTACTGACACAGAGGCGAGGACAGTGAATGCAGCGGGCCTATACAGCCAGCTCAACCTCATTTATCCTAATGTCAGATTTTCTAACTGATATATTAACCAAACATGAAACATCTGTTAAGATTAAAAAAAAAAAGACTAGGTCCAAACCTAGTGTATGGCTGGACTGGTCAATGTGTGAAATTGTGGCCAATTTGTAGATAGTCAGTGGTGTCCATGATGTGAATTCCTGGATATTAAATGTTCATCTGCAATTTTCTGTAGTGGTCCCAGTAATATGTGCTGGTAAAATGTACTGAAGTAGCATATCATATGACATGTGTCAAAAAAAAGGTTATAAATGCAGCTGCAAGAACAATCATATCTTGGGGTGTTTGATTTGAAAGAGAACTTATTTTACTTCTAATTATGACTATTCTAATTATCTGTTAACTCCTCCTGCTCTTTCATCTGTTTCTATCTGCAGATGTCTCTTGTTTTTCACTCTGTATTGAGTGTTTTCTCAGTGTGATTGTTATTTGGGTGCTTTAACTGCCTCTATTAGCTTTTTTTTCTGCCTCTTTCGCGGTTGATGATTATGGAGGCTGCGGTGAAAATTGTAAATGAAAGTTTTCACAGCATTTTGAGTGCAAAGTCAGGAGGCTTATCTCTGCCCAGTAACCGCAGTTACAGTGTAACCAAGCACACCTGCAGAGCAGCTGCCTAACACTTAACTGATACAACACTCTACATGAGTCGCATATTTTACCTGCAAGACTCGTGTTTTAATGCTGTTGTTTATCATTTGTGATGTGAATACGTCAGAGAAATAAAAAAGCTTGCGTCAAGTTGTTTATTCAGTTATAAAATTCAAATGCACCACAGAGCGTCTCTCCTTCTGGCTGCTGACAGCGCTGCCAGCCGGAGAGTAGATCACACTGGATGGTAGGGGAGGAGACACAGAGACACTGCTGTGTGTCTGTTTAAACAGGAGTATAACCAACTTCACTGCATTTAACACCAGAACCGAGGGCGTCAGAGCTCGGAGCAGAAAACACAGTCGCTCTGCGTAATCCTGCTGTCCTCTGTTTCCATCAACTCGCGCCAATTCATTTTGAAAGAGCAACAGCCAATGAGGAAACTCTAACACTGAGCCGGCTGACCAATGGTGAAACCTCATCATTCACTCAATCACGGACAACAGCGGTTATAGGGCCGCTCCGTGGCTGGTACAGCCAAAAAAAAAAAAAAAATGCAGCTGTTTGAAGACAAGTTGCTGGAATTTGCATTTTTTCCACATACTGTGAAAATCATTTAAACTCCCCATTAGCATTTCAAAATCCAACTTTCACTTCCAGAATTTCAATTAACACATTATTTGGCTGTTTCATTTCTCACAGAACCTTGATTAAAGAGGTAATCAACTTAAAAAGCATCAGTGATTTATTTTTGACTAATAATTTTTGCTCAGAAGCACAAATTTACCCAAATTTTCCTGCCCCTATTAAAAAAAAAGTGAGCTCCCTTGAAAGCTTTGGCGTAGTTTGTACCCTGGGTTCTCCTACATGCTTGGAAGGGGAGTGCGAGGGGAGGGGTATTCAGTTGGTTGCAATCTGCAACCTCACCGCTAGATGCCACTAAGTCCTACACACTGCACCTTTAAATATTTTTCTCTCTTTTATCATCACCTTTTGTGTCATGTGGAGCCATAAAAATGCCATGAAAACACTTCCCAAACACACATAGGCAAAAGCATACCAAATTAAACATCTACTTTTCAATTCACATTCCCCATTTCATAGCATAAACAAATACTTGACAATAATTTTGGAACCAGCTGTGGTATTTATACATATTTGGAATGTTATTTAAAGAAACCTCCCTTTCCTTCATCTGTCTTCCCTCTGCCCGGCTTTTCAGCTCGTCTGGTATTTAAGATACGCTGCGGTAAATGAAGTCATCCCTAATCCCGTATGTTCTGTATGGCCCCTCTGATGTGTAGACTCATCAAGGTGAAACTGCTGTATGATTTGTTGGATATTATTAGCATGCTAATAGGGTCTTGGAAGACACGGAATGAGAGGGAGCGGCACACACTGTGCATCCAGGTGTGATAATATTCAGCAGCAGTTGCCTCGGGAACGGAACTGTCAGACACTGTAATGAAAGACTGGCCACTTCCCTGGAGAATGTGAATAATATGAATAAGAATAACACACATGTACAGTCTGGGAACACACACATTCAGAGGTTTACATAAACACACACTCACACACACACACACATATTCCCTCTGCCCTCCAAACCTGTCACCAGAGGCAAAGGTGCTCTGCTCATGTACCACATGTAGACACACACACACACACACACACACATACACACACAGTAGACATGTAAACACGTCGAATACGCACCATCCCTGCCTGAAGACACAACAAGAAACATCTAATTCTGAGTCACTCTAAGTCTGACTCACACACACACATACCCAACACTAAAATACACACATACACACACACACACACAACCACAGAGCAGCTTTTCCCCCCAGCAGCACATTGCTTTACCAATGCCCTTAAACCTGGTTACTGGGACAGAAAAGAGTGTTTTTTAATCTCTAATTCATTATATATTGTATACTCTTGCTAAGTGAATGCATCATACACGCATAGAACCTTAGACTCCTCCCATTTCAACCCCACCCCCCTCCCTCCCTCCCTCCTTCAACTCCTTTCTCCTTCCTCCTCTTCCTCCATCACTCTCTAATGAGTCTCTGAGTTTGCAGGTGAGCCGGAGCCTGCGGAGACGATAGCTGTGTGCTTCCACGTGTGAGTGTGTGTGCATGCATGATTATGTATGATAACGTATGCACACGGAAATGCCCGAGCATCCGTTCACCTCAGGTTAACTCGCTGCTTCATGCTAATTAGAGATGGGAATCTAAAGGCTGATGAGTTCAAGACTTTTTTTTATGACAAAGCATTAGATGTGCAGTGCTGCTGCTGTACGTGTGATGGGTCTTTAAACAACGTGAGTCCACAGCTTTACAGAACATATGTAGTGATCTATTTTTTTTTTATTGCAGGAAGTTATATGGGGTTCAAAAGAAAAGGTTAGGCAAATAAATCAAATGCACAGACTAATGATGACTGAGGAGAAAGCAGTTTATTGCAAATTATTATCCATTGTGAGTGTACAAACACAAACAGAGTATTCCAGAAATGTAGTGTCATTAAGGGCCCAAATTAAAATTTAATAACGCTACTTAACAACAAACATATCTTGCAGCACATTTGTTGGGGTAGCTTCATTAAGCTCCAATTGTAAATGATACTCAATATGCATTGCATGCCACAAACAGATATAAAACTTGTTCTTCTGATTTCCTAAAATTGATTTGCAAAATTTCCTCAATATATCATCTGATTGCTCAGTTATTGCCCTGCAGATATGATACATGTGAACTGAGAGATAAATATGAACAAGGGTAGTATTCTATATATTGAAACACAACTATGATTGTATATAATGTGTATCATCTACAGAGGGGGTACCAAGAGTTTAAAAAGGGACCTCTTTATCTGCAGCTGTGTGCACTGTGCTTTAATCAAATGAGTCTGACAGTTGCTGAAAGATTATTGTAAAATGGTGGGAATGTTACAGGACTCTTATGGTCTTACTTTGTAGAGCTGTTGGGTAACAAATCATCCCCTTAAAGATGGAATTATATGAACTGAAAGTGTAGAAGAGAGATCAAACGAAATGTGCAACAACAAGATTAGGATCCATAGAAAACAGCCTGTGTATTATTGCTCTTATAAGGTTTAAAACTCCAAGCTTGCACACCGTAAAGGCCTTTCTAAAGAGATGTAAGCTTCTCTATTGTTCTCTTGAACATGCAGCAGAGCTCAGTCACACCAGCTGAACTGTATGTACATAAACACAGGGGGCACCCAGAGTTGAACTGGGGACCTGTTGATCTGCAGTCAAACGCTCTACCACTGAGCTATACCCCCTTCATATATATGTGGGGAAATGCATTTGTTTAAATGCATTTTTAGCTCTGTTTCATGCTGATATCTACTCACAAACCCTCCTGTATGGAAGCCCATAAGAGACTATATTAAAATGATAATGTAAACTTGAAAACAAAAATGTAATTCCACAATAGCATTATGATCTTACACATATGTATGTGTTATTTGAGTACAAATTAAAATTAAAATGCAATAATCCAATTTGCATTTTCATTTTCGCATACCTGTATGAGAGTTCTATGACCATATTAAAATGAAAATGGAAAAGCTGTTTGACATTTAATTTTCAAAGTCGTATC
Source organism: Thunnus thynnus (assembly GCF_963924715.1). NCBI lineage: Eukaryota > Metazoa > Chordata > Actinopteri > Scombriformes > Scombridae > Thunnus > Thunnus thynnus. The sequence goes on along the minus strand of NC_089533.1, from coordinate 7,891,412 downwards.
CTGATGTACAGTTGACAATATTCAAATGTTAATAATGCAATATAAACAATGTAACATGATTTTCCATTTATGCAAGCAATATTTAAGTTACAATTACAATGAAAATGCAATTTTCTAACAATTTGAAAATGAAAATGAAAACAGCCTTTAACCTGCAGAAAATTATAACGCTATTTGGGAATTACATTTTCATTTTTATGTTTACATTATCAGTTTACTATAGTCTCCTATAGGCTTCCATAGTCCTGAGTCCATGCTCGTGTTCACCCATGAGCATGTGAGTGTCTTAGCCGCATGTCAGTATATGATAATTAACATGTGTTTGTGGAGATGCTGTAGTCTCCGTTCAGCCTGCATTAATTAATTTGCCTCCATGCTAATTACGGACAAAGAATCAGCAAGGGTTTAATGTTCCCAAGGACTTTTCTTGCAGTTAAGGGTTAAAATAAATGTAAACAGTGGTGACGGAGATACATGAACCGTATAATAACTGTGGACAATCAATCAAATGCAGTTCAAGGGAGATTAGTCAAGAAATATAACATCAAAGCAGTGAAAATGTAAAATTGTCTTTAAGCCAAGATCTACACATGCATGTGTCCATTCATATGCTTCACTCTCTATATTGTGGGTCATGGCCTGAGCAAAACAGAACAAAAGCAATTCCATAGATGGGGTTTTTTTGTTAAGGTGGGGGTATAGCTCAGTGGTAGAGCATTTGACTGCAGATCAAGAGGTCCCCAGTTCAACTCTGGGTGCCCCCTATAGTAACATTTACATCCACTAGACCTCACACATATACTGTTTTTTGTATTTGTATTGTTTTAGCTACAGTCTACACTGATTCTGCTTAGGTTTCCATTCTAAACCTTTATGGAAAGGCTAGGCTTGTATAAAACTAGCAGGAATCTGAGTCCTGACAGTGAGATTGAAAACCACCGGCGTTAAACGCAGAACATTTTGCAACACCTCAGCCACAAGTGTCAAACGGTGCACTACAGTGTGTTCTGAAAGTCTACAGGTTTCCGCTTCCAGCCAGACACCACACATCAGACTGCAGGTAATTGCACCAATAAATTCCTCCTCTCTGGCTGAAGCACTAATACGTGGCTGTGGTTACATGGATCAATTCCCATAAACACTGTAAAATTATTTCCATAAGTGCTAAATAAAGTGATCGGAAACCTGCTGTTAAACCTGCGGTGAGCACTTAGTAATGCTGCTGATTCATCAGAGTGTTTTTGTTTGTGCAGTTTTAGACTCCTGCAGTTAAACAGAAGAAGGCGAGTTGCTAATGAACGGTAAAAGTAAAAGGAAAGTTGAAATTATTATTTTTTTTACCAGGTGAGAATTACATAGTGCTTCCATGCCATTGTTAAGTCTAGTAAAAAATGTATTTGCACCAAGGGTTGAACTGGGACCCCTTGATCTGCAGTCAGTTGCTCTACCACTGAGCTATATCACACTGTTCTGTCATGCATCAATGTTTGTTGTTGTCTTATATACTAGTTAAACTCCACCTTGAACAACATATAAAAACTGTACTTCCCTCCATTTCTCCATCGGGTATTTAATAATTTGTGTTCATGTGTTTGTGTGTATATCTTCCAGTAGGATAGTATGTATATTGTCTGACAAATGACTTACAGTGGATGCTGTTGACCTTAAATAAACTAATTTCCTTTATGCTTATTATAACAAAACGCTACATATGATTAAGGACATTCAGCTAAGCATGAAATGATGATTCGGCCAACTATACAGTGGATCCACTGAAGATAATGAAAGGTTACAACCATTTAACTTCCTGAAATTATTGATACTCTAGTAATTTGAATTGTATTAATATGATGAATATAATATGTCAGTTAATATAATTAATACAATTAATTAATGATTTATAAAGTAAATTACTCTCTATTACTGTATATCTTATGATCAGAGTTGAGTTGCTGACAAACAGCATGGATTGATTGTGTATTTACAAATAAACAATGTTACATGAAAATGTTTAAGAGTACATGAATATGAAATAACTTAATATACTGTAAGAAAACCCAGAGTTGAACTGGGAACCCCTTGATCTGTAGTCAAATGCTGAGCTATACCACCTAGAATCAGGTATATCTATACTGCACAATGGATATTAAAGCATTAATAAACAAATAAATGTATTATAAAGAACAAACGCTTGGTGACATTTAATGAATACTACACCTAGTGATTTGGATTTAGTGATACTCACCACTGGCTTTAAGTAACAGAAGTTTTAAGCTTTCACAATTTATCCTGAGCTTCCTCTTAGACCAAAAATCTACAGATTTAGTGAAATGTCAGAAGGCTCCATCACAGTTGTTGTTGTTGTCAATATAACACTGCAGTTTGGTGTCTTTTTGCCATTTTAGTGTTTATGCCACAGAGTTTACAGAAGCAGCTCACTCCTCCAGACTGTGACTATGTGTATAAAATATGCAGACACGGTCAAGGGGTTCAGTTACTGTGTGACTAAACAGTGCTGGTAAAGGACCCATTTTTTACTCCTACAATTCATTACAGAAATACCACAGATTTTTTTCTCCAAAGATATATGTATTTCTTGCTACAAAGTTAACTTTCAATCCTGAAAAAACTTTACCATCGGGAAGTAAATGCAACTTTATGGTGGTGAAATTCATTAGTTGAGAGGACAACCCAAACGCACCGTATTGTCATACTCTTTCCTGGGAAGTTAAACTTTTCCCTGAAGTACTTATTTCATGATGACACTGCTGTCTCAGGCTTAACGCACATTAATAGCAACCTGTCAGTCTACAAACTGAAATAGAAAGAGATTTCTGTGATGGCTTGAGTGGACAACTAACAAATCTGTCACTCAAGCCTCTTCTTAAAAGTGCTTTAATGTTTATATGGACGTTACGCTGTCAAATGAACCAAATTAGCTTGGTTTATGAAGACAGGCTGAAGGATTATGGGAGTTAAGCAACCCCAGTCACCCCAATCCATATAGGCAGTCTGTTTTATGACATACTGATATATACTTTTTTTTTTTTTTAGAAGGCTGCATATATGTGCTCAGAATATTAAATCTTCCAGTCATGCAGCAGATTTACAAGACAATTTTGATCAATTGGTGCAATCTTTTATGCCAATTTACTGTTGCCCTAATGCTGTGGTGCAGCATGTAACATAATATTACATGATCCTCAGACTGCATGTAATCACTATATACATGTATTTATGTGTATTATTTATGTGTTACCCTTAAGACATTATTTCCCTATTGGTGGAATTCAAAAATCTGGAGATATAATACCCAGACTGAATCTTACTAAGTATCACTCTTCTTTATTTATTTTTTTTAAAACTATAATCCAGCTTCCTTTCAATAAGCACCAGGCTACACAACCTAACCAGCATCATAGGGTTTTGACTTTGTCAGATCTTTATCTGATTGAGATCCAATCAGCCTTAGATGTGGTTAATGAAACAGACATAGAATTTATATTAAAATTCCAGACAGATTCAACCAACTAGTGCTGCATCGTTAACTCTGTTCCCTGTCAGACATATTATATTGTCTCTGTAGGAAGTCAGCAGCCACAGTTTACAGACAGCTAATATTTTAATGCTCCATTGAGGACAAATGAGATGATGATTGAAAGTTGGCAGAGGTCAGAAATGTCTGTTAAGAGTTACTATGACAGCAGGAAGAGGTACAGCACAGGAGCTGTCTCAACAGCTACTCATAAATCTAAGCAGTGAAACTGTGGTAAATAAGCAATAGTACACTCAAGGTTATGCTGTGCTGTAGTTGAACTGTAGACCAGAACAAATGTTGTTTAGTACACGCTCTCACTTTGATGATGGTAACTTTAATATCAGCAGACGAATGCTGGTCTAAGCGGAGGGGTAGCATCCACTGAAAATCTGCTGCATGAACAGTGTGATGAGTTGAAGCAAGAAATTGGATTTGTATTGAAGTCAAAGTGCTAATATTTCATATATTGTAGATGTTGACATGTATGTACACTATAAGGTCTTTTGGGGAACTCTTGATCTGTAGTTTAAGCTATATCACCTTGTGTCTGAAACAAGCAGTGACACAACCAGGGAGTTGTTTTGTTTTATGTCAGTGGAAAATGAAAGTAATAAATCATCTCTACCCGCTTTGTTGGCTGAGTCTGCAAAGACGAGCTCAACTGTGGCATAAACAAAGACTTTCTTTGTGTTTTACAGTATGTGTATTTAAAGTTTGAACATAGGGGGCATACCAAGAACTGAACAGGGGACTTCCTGATGTGCAGTGAAAGACTCACAACCCCTGCAATATAGAAAAAGGCTTTTAGTATGAGTGCAGTACTACTTACATCACTGTATGGTAATACATGTATGTTCACAAGGCCAACTTAACTTTACCTCAGATTTTTTTTTCTCCATGATAGTTTGGATAAATAATTATCATCATCATAGTCAATATAATTATCAACACCATCCTCACATTGAGCACGGTTGTCTATAAATGTCAGTATAACTGAGGAAAAAGCTCCATAAAACTACACACATCAAAGGAGATGAGTATTGTCATGGTTATTACTGTACGAAGATGACATATCCCCACTCTGAAAAAAACATCTCTCTACATATCAACATCACATTTATTAAAATAAATCAAAAATTGTGAGAGCTGTACGTCCAAGAAGAAAAAAAAAAAACATATAACAGAAGCTGTAGACTTTGAGCGACATGATATGAATTTAAAGAGGATTTATGCCCTCTGATTTCTCAGCGTATGATCTGTGAAATTTGGCGATAGCAATTGGCTCGCTCAGAAGAAAAAAGATAAGAAAAGAGGCTGAGATAGCGTGCAGTCCTAATTTGTGCAACCACCACTGGTGAGTGGATTTGGACAATATCAAACGAACATCTTTTATTGTTCATAGCGCTGCATGATTATGACTTTATGAGAGGACATGAGGAGGGGAAACAGAGTGATGGAGTGAGGAGGGCATGAGGAGGCTCAAAGTGATGGAGAGGATTATGACCAAGTGCTCATATTTCTGCAAGCAGAAACTACTGTATGTGTGGTTGACATAAAGTATTTAACTCAAGAATGCCCAGGGTTTTTTTTGCTGAATATTTGGATATTTTCCAACTTCTATCCAACAGTGTCCTTTCATGACTTTTCTATTAACTTTCTGTGTGGACTTGTGTTGTTAGTTTTTTTTAGTTTGCAGCTTGTTTGTCCTTGTTTGTCTCTTACTGCCCAAATTCACTGACATTCATAGCATGTATGTTGATCATCATTAGACTCCTAGTCAGGATGATTAGTATATTTTATTTCATGCCAGTTCATGATCGATACTGTAAGCATAGCTTGACTGTTACTGGATTTTTGAGGTCAATACGGAAAATTGAGTTTTAAAAAATCTATTATTAGTATATATAGTATTTTTTAAGGGATCAAAAATAACATTGACAATGCTGATGAAGCATGCAGTACAGCTCAGGCTGATGGGAATGTCATTAGTTTTGCAGGTACTTGGTCATAAACTAAAGTAGGCTACGGAACAAATTAAAACTGACTGGATTTTGGTACAAATTGAAAAGTCAGTGGATTAAGAAAAGTGATTTCATTTCATCCTGAGAGAGATATCATTGTCTACCAAATATTATGGCAATCCATCCCATAGTTGTCGAGGTATTTCACTTAAACTGCTGGAGGAAAAGTCAGGGGATCACCACAGTAATTAGGATACATTGTCTGGGAACCATGAATGTCTATAAAAGAATTCATGGCAATTCATCCAACAGTAAACAGGAGATCCACTGATATTTAGCACATGTAAGAGTACATTTTGTTTGAAAGGAGTACAGTGGTTGAGATATTTCAGTGTGGACTGTTGGACTATCAACAGACTGACATTGTCATTTGTTAAGTGCTCTCTGGTGGGCAAACTTTGTTTCTGAACTACTTCAAACACAGAGATATACTTGCGATAAACTTATATCAGCCAATATATTTAACTGCGAATGTTTCTGCAATTAAAACCATTTTTTCACCCCATTGATTCTTGTTGTAAATGGCTGCAAAGCATAAAAATTTTAGGAGGCTTTACCTCTGTTTATGCTGGTAGAACAGTTTTTGGTTTTGTGCTTTAAAGTCAAACACAATGTAAAATACAGAATAGAGGCCATCAGAGGCTAGAAGAATCTTTTCAGTGATGTTCTTATTTCAAAATGTTATGTGTAGCACCTTTAAATCCACAATCTAAGATGTGTGGTAACAGTGTTCAAAAACACAAAGGCCAGATTTATAATTGCTACTCTTACCCCTTCCTGAAAGCCTCGTCCTGTCCTGCTCCTCACCGGTGGCCAGAGGTCTCAAAAAATCAATGAGCTGAATATCATTTACCTCCAAAAACATGTACTTCCCCTCCAAAACTGACAGACAAGTCTGACAGCCTCAGAATTTCCCCTCCCTTTGCCCCTCCAAGGGGGTATTAAAATCCCACCACCTCCTCCTCCCTCATCCCCATCATCATCACACATGCAAACAGACATACACCCATCCCCACCCCCAACCATGACCCAGTTTGGAGGGGATGAGGGGGTAAGTGAGGACCATTGTGAGTACCACAGGGAGAGAGGCAAGATGCTCTGCCTCCCTCATTCCTCTCCCTTTCAGGAAGAGCTCACACTTGGTTAAGCACACACACTGTGGCTCTCCATGAGAGAACGGCTACGGAGCCGCGTGTTTTTTGTTTTGAGTTTTTTTGTTGTCGGGATGCCGTCGTTGATTTAAGGTCAGGGCTGTTTGGTGTCAGCCGAGGTTAAGGAGTATGTAAAGGAGGCTGAGTGTGACGGGGAGACAGATAAAGGGATGAGGGGCCTCAGGTTGAGAGACAAAGGACACAGTACCTGGCATCTGACAGAGAAGGAGTAGAGTGAGTATGCTGCTTCATCACTTTACTTTGCTACTTGTGTTTCGTCTGTATGTGTTTGTTGTCTTGTATTTATTCATTTGACAGTGACTTTGAGTGATAACAAAGTAATTAATCTTTCATCTGTAACTAATCAAGAGTTTGAACTTGTTCAAACTCTTTTGGAGAACTTATATTGCTATTGCTAAAAAAAAAAGTGTGTATTTTTCTATCGGATGAAGCTGACTAAAAGACACAGATGCACACAGAGAGGCTGCTGCTGCCTCAGAGATTATTTCCTGTAACATATGGGGCTGGTTTACCGTTGCGTTTCTCCCCCTCGGACACTGTTAATGAGGGAATTTTCATTTTCCCACGAATACACAGGGAGAAATGCTCCTTCAGAATACGTCTCCCCCCCCCTGAAAAATACAGCAGAATAGCTCATTCATCTATCTCACCAAAGACTTCCTCGTCTCAAGATCCTCTCACAGGCTGGGGTTCACATATGGCCACACAACAAAATTTATCCCACACTAGTGAGGTTTTCTTGTTCCTTTATGTCTTCCGCTACACGTTTTATGAGAAAGAGGCCCAAATTGGGGTGCACTGTTTACTCAACCCATTGGAATTTAAAGTTTATTTGTGTTTCATGGCTGCATGCATTGAGCACTCTGCAAGTCAGTTTCATTTCTGTGTTTGTGTGTGTCTGTGTAAATACATGCACCAGCACCATACAATCTAGTAGAGATTAGTCTATGAAATTGATGTGATTACCAGCGCTGATAACCTTCTGTGGGTAAACTCAACTCAGTGGAAAGTCACTCTTGGCATGCATGCTTTTAATCACTTCAGGGACTCTTTTGAAGAAAGTTGCCACTCAGAAAAAAGCAGACAACCAGAAAATGTTGATAAGATTTCCATTTTTAGCTATGCTGGATTTTTTTTTTCCTTTGGTGATATGAATATCTCTGAGTGCCTAACAAAGAAGCTTATCCCGTCGCTTTAGAGTAGAAGGGAAACCACAATATAAGAAACCCCCTGTGCTTTTTAAGCCAGCAGTCGGTCCTCAACAGTGCTGTTATAGTGGTTATCTGGTGACCTTTTTATGACTTACATGTTGGTTTTATGTGGGGTCTCTCACCATCAAAACAGCCACTATTTAACCCACAATGGATGACAATCCAGGGAGTTATCATGGACAGATGTCTGGCCAACTACTGTGTGAGCAGATTAGTTTGATCTATGCAACCTGTGCAGGACAAGGTGGAAGCTCAGAAGGGCATCAGTGAAGCCTGGGGATGCTGCTGGCAGACCAGAGGGAGAGTCGACCGTGGCAATGACCCTCAAACAAGGACAGAGAGAAGAACATCAGCTCTAACGAAACACGCACAGAGATCTCAGTCATTCCTCTGATAGCGCTCTGATTCACTTATTATGTTTGTTGTTTCTGGTGGGAAATTAACTTTATTGAGATAATATTATAGACACCAAGCTCTTCCATGTATCTTCTGTTGGCTTGGGGTTAACCTGATGTGAAAATATATTAATTCATTATAATTGTTGATAATTCTTTTGATGGCAATAGTTTAAAAGAGGCTCATAGACTATTGGCAGCATATGGCTCTTACACAATAGACGTCATTGTCTCTGAATTTTCATCTCATGCCAATTAATTATTAGCTACATTGTTCATTTTTTTTGGAATAAAGGTACTTCTTTTATTAAGTGCTTAAGCTACAAAGCCAGCATATTAAATCTCTGCTCACACTGCAGCACTTTGTTGTCAGCAGCAAGGACAGCTTCAAACTCCGCCACCGCCAATTTGGGATTGTCTTGGATTGGCCTGGATCCCCACTGATTTTTTTTTGTAAAATATAGAGATGACTCTCTCACACAGATTGAACCGTGTTTCTGAAGCAAGCAGCATAATTAGCCTTTCTCTCCAGAATATCTGTCCTCTTTTTCTCACCACCTCTCCTCTCCGACTTTGCAGTAAAAAACTGTTGAATAGTTTTTAGTTTTAGCAATTTATCAAAACCTTTTTCTACGTGAACACAGCAGATTTGAGTTACAAAGTGTAAAGTTTACATGGTGACAGCAGGTAAACAGCCTGTCACTGAATCTCTGTTGTTATTCTCTGTTCTCTGTTATTTTATTTCAAATATGCACATATAGATCTATAATTTTTCTTTAATTAAATCTGACGTGCCAGTCCAAAGCCCCCCCCAAAAGAACAACAAATGATTTAAAATGAGTGATTGGCATCTCTTTTTTTTGCACATTTGACAAAAATGATCCTACAGCTAATCCTGGTGATACGATTGCAGAGCAAGAATACATTTTTTTTTGGCTTTCCAGTGCCATGCTTAATTATATATATATATTATATATATTAAAAAGTGTAGCAGCAGGGAAGCAAAATGGTAAATAAATACAGTAATAGGTGGCTATTTGGCATTACCACTACAGAAAAATATGAAAAAAACAAACCATAACCTTCATCCCTGTTACCATAACAAAAAAACTGAAAGTGGAGTACACAGCACACAGCAAAAAAACAACCTGCAGCACTGAAATTGCTGCACAAATAAACATGAACATACACTGAATTAATAATTTTTTAAAAAATGAATCTACAGGAAAATTTTATGATAGCATGTATAATTGTATAAGAATGTGGGAATCTATTACTTTAAGTACTTACTTTGGATATTTCCTGATCTTTACTATTGAAGGCTGAAGGGCATAATATAAGGGGGAGGCTTAGTACCGTTATGATGAGGAGAAACAATCTTTTTTCTAGTAAGAGACTCTAGAGAAAGATAAATCTAGCCAGTCATTAAAAATTGCAGACAAACCACAGAATGTATCACATAAATCACATAAAAGTGTAAGGTAAAAATGAGGAGTGTTTCAAAGGCAGTAGTCCAGCAGCAGATCAGCAGGATCAGGGGCCAATTCAATTTTGGCTGAAAAAAATGCTGACGGTTTCTTGTATTAGATCTGCCTCGAGATCTTTATCACTTTGAAAATAGTCAAATAAATCTAATGGATTATTAGCATTGGGATAAAGGAGAGCATGTTTACCCCAGACCTGTACTGACATGCATGCGGCTGCTGTTTCTGTCCACGTGTGTGCTTGTCTATGAATGAGTACTGCGTGAGAGAAGGACAAAGAGAGACAAATACTATTCATAAAGAGGAAATTGATCCAATAACTGAACACTATCTGCATCAGCTTTAAACATATTAACGACACAATAAATTTAGAAAATCAAATTATGTACAATAATAGTTTCATAGAGCAGTTAAATATGTTTCTTTTGTCTGTACATGTTAATACGCTTCACTTGATTAAAGTTCAACCACAGGCTAATAAATCCATTACCCTCACATACACTCATTAGAGCTTTTTCTACCATTTACAGTACGTTCATTAGCCAGACTGCCCTTGGCCTGCGTCTATTAATATGTATGTGGCTTTGTGTGTGTGTTTATACATGTATCTACATATATCAAAGCCTAGCAGGGATATGCAGTATGTAGACAAACAGAGAAGGAGCAAGAGTTTTTTATAAATTCTGAACTCCCCCTTATTAAGAAGGTGGTTTACTAAAAAAAATATGAATTAGTTTATTAACAGTCCAGCAAAGAGAGACTGAGAAAAAGCTTTTTCCCTCAGGCCATCATGGAGGTGACCTCTGACCTTGTTATCATCCATGACCTTGTCTAGCATTGTCCTCCGTGAATCCTTCGCATTGCCCTGCACATTTGCATTTTATTGTACAGCTTGCCTTAAAACTGATACAGTAGGTACATTTTACATTTTTATATGATGAAATTGCTCAGTTTACCAATACAACAGGCCATTATACACAAGAGTATTTTCGTATGTATATTTCATATAGTTTGAATTTTACTTTATTATTATTCTTTATTGCACACTAGTGTTTTAGCACAGCCTTAAGGGTATGCTACACTGCATTTCATTACACTTATTTAATGAGCATGTGACAAATAAAACCTTTGAATCTTTAATATTTCTTAACCTCAAAAAACTTTAACAAACTACAAGACACCATTAAACATCTAAAACGAGATGACGAGATATCTTCTGGTTACACATACACAAAACATTGGTTATATATACACCTACACGTGTTTATGTGCAAAATTTCAAATATATTGTGCTCCACATAGCATACATGCCACAAGCTTAAAGTTTATCCTGATATCTTTATCTCCCAAGTTAGTATTTGTCGACAAAAAACCATTCCCTGGCACACCTGTTACATACCTTCACCTGTTGCTGCAGAGAACTCCCCTATATGATGCATACAGTTACAACGCATCTCCCTGTTGCGCAATAACAACTCTCATCCACCTGCAGTTGTGCCCTGCACAGGTCGGGGTTTGTCCCATGATTGGCTCATTCCCCTGGTGTCCCTCCCAAGCCCGGGGCCCTCCAGCTTGAGCACCGTGTCCACATGATGAGTCACTATAGTGAATAAGGAGCGCCTCAGCTAACCCCAGTGCTGTGGTCCTCATAATCATGATGCTTTTGCATACAGGAACATTAGGGCTTTACATGGAATACTTCTTGAGACGGATGCACGTATGTGTGTGTGTGTGTGTGCCAGTCTGTGAGTCTGGATGTGAATCTCTGTGGATCCTGAGGGATGGGAGCCGGTGATTGAGGGGATCCCTCCAGTGATGGCAATTGTAATTTTATCTGTCTGTTTGAGTCTGCATGAGAAGTCGTGATGTGGAGAGTTCGCCCCTCAGGTCCTGACCTTTTTGACCTATGACCTTGTGCTATTCTGGTAGGGCTTTAGGCTATGTCATGGATTCAAAAGTATCAGAGAGACCCGCAATTACACAGTCATGACCTTTTGGACTTTTGGCTATTGAGCCACTGATCCTGAATGTGACTTCCTTTCAAAGCTCAATAGTAGTCTCCTATTATGTCAAATAACAGAGGAATTACACTGGATTTGTTTCCTTTTCTCACTTTGGAACCAAAATCCTGTGTGTTTCTTGATGTTTTCACGTGTGACATGATTTCCACCAATTTGCTGTTCATTGTTTATCTCAGAGTAACAGACAGAAAGCCTGCCTGCTGTGGCTGTGTGGTGCTATTCAGGAGGCTGACTCATCCTGGTAACTTAATGCACAGAGTCAGCTTCTTACCCCTAACTGCCCCACTAGCTCACACAGACATAAATTGGATGAGAAAGCAAAATGCCAGGTTATATGTAGTTAAGGTAGCAGGAGTATAAAGTCCAGGCAGCTGCATGCCTGGGCTGGAGCGTCTCTCCTGGTCAGGAGGGTGTACGACAGTTCCTGGTACACAAACTACCAAACAACTTTATAGAGGAAGAACAAGGTTTTATTTACATATCTCTGTATCTTGTGAATTTGCAAGGACTGTTTCTGGACTGTGAACACCCAAAATATGACTCTTTTGAAAACTGTTTGACTCAAAGATTAAACAAAACTCTTGTTGCAAAGTGAAACATTGTACAAACCCAGAGAACTTTATTTGAAATTCTTGTGGAGATCCCAAATACATCAAACATGTCAGACAAAACATTTTCCAGGCTTAAGAAAAGATGGAGACTTTTAATAAATGTCTTAATTTGAATGCAGTAGAGTAGAGAGAGTGCAGATCCACTGGTGATCCATCTTCAACATTATAAATATTCAGAAAGTCAAGTAAGTTCTCCAAAAAGAAAGCATAGATCATAGAAAATACAACATAGAAAAGGCATGTATGTAGGAGAGGTAGAAAAACTCAAAACAGAAATTAAAGCAGTTTAACCTTTCCATTGGACTGTTTGTCTGTGAATGAATCTTGATATTATTAGCGAAAGGACAGGAGGAGTAAGAGTTATGTAAAGAAATACAATGATGCAATGCGGGAAAAGTCAGACAGACACTGATATGACTCTGTGTGTTTGTGGCAGCCTCTTACTCCACTCCGGCCATGTGCTGTGTATTCATACATGTCGGTCACAGCCGCTCACAGTTTGCATTCTCAACACAAAGACCGCAACCGCATAGTCTGATCGCAGGATTGGACACAGTTCAGGCCTCTTACTGTATGTCAGTAATACGCGTACTGGAGTGTGCATGTACTGTACATACAGAGGATTCCTGACATCTACCTCCTGTGTCCCAGCTCCCAGTCCTTATATGGTCAGAATGATCAATACCCGACACATGTTTCATCGCAAGCCTTCTTCATAACATTTCCACCCTCTCTGCTCCAACTGGAGACACAAAACAGAGGGCTGGGAACTCCTACTCGTCTCCTTCAGTTAAATTTTCCCTCTCGCTGCAGCTCCAGCTCCAGCTTCGACTAAGCTCTCGACCTGCTTGGTAAGGATATCGTCCCTGGAAGCCCTTTAAACCGAACCTAAGCTAGTATTCATGGTTGGATTTTCCTCTCAGTCTAGCTGACAATAAGCCATGCACTATTGCGGCTTCATAAGGGGGAGAGATCTGTGGAGGTGTCATATTCATCCCCCAAAGCCGCCCTGAGGGACAGCAGTGTTTGGGTTCAGCTCCACTGCCTGAGCTAATGTGGGTCTGCTGTCTAACTCCCCGCTCCAACGGTTTGTGCCCGGCCACCTGCTGATTCTGCTGGTTTGGATGGACTGCCTGGAGCCCAGACCTAACCTACATAGGCAACATGTCCCTCTTCCTAAAATGTGCTCAAATGCACACACACATGCATACGAGCACACACAGACACAGCACAGCACAATGCCATTTACCTCCCAACCAGAACAAACCAGTGAAGTTAATACAATCCTGAAACTGCACCTCACACAGAAGAAGGCTCACTAAGAGGATTTATTTCTTCAAAAAGAGATAGGCTGTTAAATAATGTGTGTGTGTATTTGGTGATAGCAAATTCCCTATTTGGATTATTTCGTTGCCTTCTCAGTGCTGCTTGATGGTATTTTTTAATACCGATATCCTCTTTCCACCCTGTTTGGTCTTCTAATTCCATAAAAAACCAGAACTTGACAGCACCCTCCCCATGGCACTGAGCTCTGAACTCTATGTGTGTGTATTTATACCGCAAGAAGCAACAGATCAAATGAAGGAGATATTGATTGCCTGAGCTCAGAGAGGAACACTCAGTTTAATTAAGTCAATTATTATGTCACCCCTTTTCACAATTTGCAGCTGAAATTGCAGAAAAATTCTGAGAAATCCTACTAGTTGCTTTGATCAAATTTTGAAATGTTTTATAGATTTTAGTAGAAGCATTTATTGTGAACTCATACTGTCTTCTTATCTCCCTTTGTCTTCTCCTTTCTTCCCTCTATTCTTTCTCCAGAGTCTGTGAGCAGGTGAGAGAGGGACACTGTCTGCCCCACTGTCCAGCGACACCATGAGCTGGAGCTTCCTCACGCGGCTGCTGGAGGAGATCCACAACCACTCCACCTTCGTGGGGAAGCTGTGGCTCACCGTGCTCATCGTCTTCCGCATCGTTCTCACTGCCGTTGGGGGAGAATCCATCTACTACGATGAACAGAGCAAGTTTGTCTGTAATTCGGGCCAGCCAGGTTGCGAGAATGTCTGCTACGACGCCTTCGCCCCTCTATCTCACGTCCGCTTCTGGGTCTTCCAGATCATCTTGGTGGCAATGCCTTCTCTCATGTACATGGGGTATGCTGTCAACAAGATTGCACGATTAGATGAAGCCAAAGGGGGAGCTGGTTCTGCTGCTGTTAGAACAGGAGGAGGGGGCTACACACACAGGAAGCCCAGGAAAATCTGCTTTGGAGCGCGCCAGCACCGGGGCATCGAGGAGACTGAGGAGGACCAGGAGGATGATCCCATGATCTATGAGGTGCCAGAGATTGAACCTCCAAAAAGGCCACGAGATCCACTGCAACCCGCACCCAGACCCAAAGTCCGCCATGACGGCCGCAAGCGTATCCAAGATGAGGGGCTGATGCGGGTCTACGTCTTGCAGCTGGTGACTCGCACAGTGCTGGAAGCAGGGTTCCTTGCAGGCCAGTATCTGCTGTATGGGTTTCGTGTGATGCCAGTGTTTGTGTGCTCGGGTAAACCTTGTCCCCACAGTGTTGACTGCTTTGTGTCAAGGCCTACAGAGAAGACCATCTTCCTGCGCATCATGTATGGTGTCACCGTCCTCTGCCTCATGCTCAATATTTGGGAGATGCTCCATTTGGGGATTGGTACCATCTGTGACATTCTTCGCCGTCGGCGCTGCCCACCTCAAGAGGACGAGTACCAGTTGGGCTTGCTGGGCACCACCGGGGGTGTGGAGGGCTCAGTAGGGGGACCAGGGCCGGAAGCAGGTTCTGAGGGAGGAGTGGGTGGAGACGGGGCTGCCGATTATGTTGGCTACCCTTTCTCGTGGAACACCCCATCCGCTCCACCAGGCTACAACATTGTGGTAAAGCCAGAGCAGATGCCCTACACAGACCTTAGCAACGCAAAGATGGCATGCAAGCAGAACCGGGCAAACATTGCCCAAGAGGAGCAGCAGCAGTTTGGTAGCAATGAGGATAATTTTCCAACTGGAGGGGAGGCCCGTGTGGCTCTGAACAAAGACATGATTCAGCAAGCTCATGAGCAACTGGAGGCCGCCATTCAGGCCTACAGTCAGCAGCACCGGGCAGAGGAGCAGCTTGGGGACAATCAGGACGACAAGCCCCAAAGTAACATCATCCAGGCTCAACCGCAGCCACAGACGCAGACTCAGAAGGAGCGTAAGCATAGACTCAAGCATGGGAAAGGAGGCAGCAGTGGAGGAGGCAGCAGCAGCAACAGCAGCAGCAGCAAATCAGGAGAGGGAAAGCCCTCTGTATGGATTTAAACACAGAAATAGTGACATATATTAAAACCATGTATATATTAAGGATTGGATGACAAGCTGTTGCAGTCTTTCTTGGATACTTAAACACCACTGTGCCTTAAAGAATCCTGCAAGCTGGAGAAGATGTGTTTTTGTGTACTGAGGTGTGTAAAAAAAAAAAAACGTGATGTTGCAGCTGACAATTTGTTTTGTCTGGGCTATCACTGTCAAACTTGAAACATCACACCAACACAAACTGTATTAGGCTACAGTCGTTTTCATGTCTCGTTCTCCTCAAGTCCTAAAGCAGATCATTGACCTCTGTTGTCTTCCTGTTCATCCTTTCTTAGGGATTTGAGCTTTGGAAAATTACTGAATGATAATGAGTTCTGTTGCAAATCAGATTGATCCCAGATTTGGCTTAGCTCTTTTTCTGGCCGCTCCTCTGCAAAGACACTGACTCCATTAATACATTGGCATCCTAATTCTTCGGACATCAAAATACAATGACATCAAGTACCATCATAATGCAAAGGCAATGGGATGCCATGTCATCACTATGCCCTGGCAAACTAAAGCAGTGACTTCATATTGTAATGACGTCATTACAACATAAATGCAATAAAATGAAACAACATAATTCAATGGCAGCGCCTAAAGCAGTGACTTTTTAATGCAGTGAGAGGATCACCTTCCTGAAGGCAGTGTCCTGTCAGTCATGTTCTGTGTCTGCTTTCTCTCCAGAGTCAGTAACAGTCTTATGTTGCTGTGACTTTGCATTTGACCGTGTGTTTGTATATGTTCAGTGTGTGTATTTTGAAACCAGTGCTACACCAGCTGCTGCTCAGGATCTGATGAGTACAGCAGTTGGGCTTTTTATCCAGTCCACATCTGAGATTTCCTGAAAGAAAATGTTCATTTTACACAAGGTGCATAAGCAATCCAGTTTTTTATAACTTCTCAGTTTCTCTCTGGCTCTTTATGGCTGTTGAACAAGGCGCTCAGTTCTCCACTAGTGTTTCCATCTGCCTTGTAGTTGACTGCCCTCTGGTGGTATCTTCCATGATGCTTCCTGTATACGGGAGTAGATATCAGTTGCCAACGCTACCTGCATCCAGCAACACCTTAACCAGTTGTAATGTTCCTTTTCTATTGACAAGCCTCGTGTCAGTCAAGTCTTCCCAGCAGTACAAGTTCAGTGTTAGATGCACAAGGCTGCAATATCACCATGCGTTATGGAAAAGGTTTAAAGCCATTACTATAATATAGTGAGACCAAACACTGTTTGTGTGATGCAAGTGTCAGTGCCAAGATTTTACACTAGGCTGCTATGAGGCCTGGTTGTTTGTAGCTTTGGAATACTGTGGCCATGCTACTCCAATCATGGAAAAATGCCTACGTAAGACCAACCCTTTTTATAAGAGTCACTTCTTTTTTGTATTACAGTATGTGTATTGCTTTTTGGAACAGGATTTAAAATACCAAACTCCTAAATGGAGCCAGTGTTTTATATGAAAACACCCTTTTTTTCAATAAAGGTTTTGTAAAATAAAATACAAAGAAAAAAAGTTCTTTTAAAAATGAATTAGTTGTATGGGTATTTATGGTTATTGTGTTTTTAATTGCCTTCCAATTGTAAAAAATGTGAAATATGACATAATATATTTTTATAAAGTGTAGGCTACAGTGACTTCATGACATAAAGAAAAAAAAGCCAGACTTTTCCTTGTATGTTACAGTATTAGTATTTAATGTATGTAGCAACCCTCTGGGCTGTATTTTGATAAACAATGTTATTCCTTTCCCAACATTGTCCTGAGATCTGTTGAACAGCTGTGTGTGTGGAGACAAACTGGCTAAAGAGATCATCTGGGAAATGGACAGGATGTAACAATTTACTCAAACCATTCCAAGCTTTGCACCACAGTAGCTTTCTAAACAAGCAGTCATTAATTTCATGACAGGGTAGCAAAACCTGAAAAGCTGGCATTTTCTGTCCTGTCTCATATGACAGATCTGCACCTTTCTCACAGAATAGTGAAATAACTGAACAAACAATCCCCCTGTGCTGTATATTCTAACATGGAAACAATGGGAAATAGGAGCCACTCTGATTGGTTTGTTTACCTACAGGCAATCCCAGCCAGCAGCAGACAGACATAAATCACCCAAGCATTTCAGTCAGCTCCTCTCCAAGCTGTTGACACCGGCTCCACTGACGCCAATGTTGATCCCAATAAGCCACAGGTGATTTACTGAGTTTCCCAGTCAGTCAGTCTCTTCCCCTGAAGGCCAATCAGTCCTAATTAAATACTTCCCCAGGAGGAAAAGTTCCCCAAGTATTTGCTGTTGTTTGAATAGATGGAAACAAACTGTAAACAGAATTCAGCTGGAGATGCTTTGCAGTTAGTAAGCAAAGGCCACTAGAGGGCTACTTCCTGTCTGAAGAAGGTGCATTTATAGGAGATGCAGTCGGGGGACTAAAAGACCCCATCTGCTTAAAGTCTGCATGACTGCCAGCTTGGCCTTACAACTCAAAAACTATTCTAGGTTTTGTCGCTCAGATTGGTCTGTTTGTAGGGGAAAGTAAGGAATTCGGGCAGCTATCCAGGTCAAAAGAATTATCTTGTGGCACTGTTATTTATTTGTCTAGCCCTGTTCTCTTTTGTCTATTGAGTGACTGAGAAAGAGAGCAAATGAAAAAGAAAGAGAGTGTGCTCATTGGAAAGAAATGGCTTGAAGAAATGGTTTATTTTCTCAGCATATTGTCGCTGTCCTGTGAAAACCGTGTGTCTCCGAAATGTGAGACTGTGGCTTTTTAAAGACGCACTACGAGCAAACACAGGAGGTGATGGTGTACTGGACTGCATTATATTAAAAAGTACTCCTAATATTTTGCCCCTCTCATGTATGTTAATGGAGTGGACAAAGTATTTGGAACACTTTTCAGTATAATGCACTCCAGTACTCCACCACCACCCACTACAACCTCAACAATAAACATAAAGTAAAATTATCACCTTTCTGACAATGTCAACAAAAACTGAAACCGTATAAGCTTCGTAGAAGTAGAATTCATGACAGAGCTGTTGTACTGGATTACATTAGATTGCACAATTAACTTAATGACCTGGCCGGTTTGTGTAGTGTAAAACCGAAAGCAGTTAAGAAGACATGGTCATTGGAGGAAGGATGAATGAAATTACAATTGTGGGAAAAGGTTATTCAGGTGTGTCACAGCTTTTCACAGGTACAACAGGTTCTGTTTTATCAGGAATTCGTTAGGTTAAGAGTGATTAACAATGATGACATGGGAAATTCTTTTTCAGTTCTCTCTGTACTGAACATTCACATATAAAACAAAAGGTTGGGCACACTTCCTCATTTAGGGGAATAGGAGGGTGTGTTCATCCTTTTGTTTGTGCGTGTGTGTCCAAACTTTTGACTGGTACTGTATAAGTCTGATATAATCAGAGTCTTTTGAGGGTCTATTCATCAGGGATACCACAATGTCCACCAGAAGAAAGACTGTAGTGAGGCCGTGTTGTTTCCCTACATGTTTCTTATAGTCACCCATGTGGGATGTGACAATAAAATTAGTGGTATAACCAGTACAAACTCTGAATCATACATGCATTTTGTGTGTTTGTGTGTTTTTCTATGCCTTTTGTAAAATGTACATATCTTTGAGTGCCATTCTGGTATCCCTTGGCAAATATGTTTGTTTTTTTCATATTCTTTGATGAATACATTTGATTTGCATGTTAAAAGACCTATTTTCCTACAAAAAATAAATCAGAAACAAATATTGAATTAAGTCTCTGCATCTTTTTTTTTGGGGGGTGGGTGGGTGGGTGGGGGTGGGGGGGGGGGGGGGGGGGGGGGGGGGTAGCTGCATAATAGAAATAAAATGTCAGGAAATAAAAGGATTCCCAGTCTTGAAACGTTGAGTATTGTCCTGTTTTTGTTGTCAGTATGAGATGTATGAGATGTGTGAGCAGGGGGGTGTCTGCAGTCCTATCAGGAGAATTAAAGTCGTGTGGGCTGATGCTGTGTCACTGGCAGGAACAACACAGGAGACTGAAGAGATGTCACTTCAGCTCATGTCAGCCATGTCATTTTGTTTGTCACTTTGGCAGTTCATTTGGTGACAGCTGAACTTCAGCTTGTGATGAGAGAACATCTGAGTCTGTGAGGCTTAAAATCACATTAATGCATTAAGACCTCAGTGTTTGTTCCAATTCGACACTGATTTTGAAAAATCACATTCAATAACATAAAATAACTTCCTCAGTACAGACTGAACCATGAAAAATGTTAAGAAATCATCCAGTGACACTTAGGAATTGAAAATATGACATGCATAAAGATGAATATGCGCCCTCACTCTCTTTTTCCACCGTGTGTCTGTCGTTATTAGTGACTTCGCAGCCAAAACTGCCTGGAGAAGAGACAACAAAAATGGAAATGGAAAGTATGTTTTTGTGATTCTCTGAAATAAAAAATTAAAAAAACTTTCCCTTGAGAGACTGGCCGTTGGGAATGTGCAGAGTGCTCCAGCTGGATGTACAATGAGGTCACTGCCGATATGAGCACTCTCTTGGATGGCAACTTGTGGCAGCGGGCTATTTTCTCTAAAAAGAAACAAACATTTCACTCCATTAATGGCCTAATTGGCCGGATGCACTAACCCAACGTGGATGTCATTTTAGAGACGGCGCACACAAGCTACCATTATCAATTTGTGGGCAAGGAATGAAGATAGGGACAAAAAACTGCTTCAGTGCTTTCCAAGGCTTCCCTGGTCTGTTTTTTCTTTAATCATCCAGATGTTTGCATGTCTGGTCTTCATGTAACGGTGGGATGCCCTCCAGCAGGGCACGCAGAAGAAACTTAGTGAACTGGAAGGTTCAGTAATGTATCGGCCACTGATATCACAGCTGTATGAAATATAGAAAAACATGAGGCCAAATAATAAAAAGAAATATAACAATGGATTCATTCATTTGCAAACACAGTATACCAGCATACTATACATATATCTTACACCAGGTTCTAATTTGTACCAAACCGTAGCAAAAAAAAGATGAGAATCAATAGCTAATAAATCTCTATCCAGCCATGACATGAACACTGAGCACAAACTGTGCCCTAAAACTGGCCCTATGTGCTGTTTGTAAGTAGAAATACTGCATCCCAGTGACAAATCTTGGCAGGTTTGGGACACTTAATGGCTCAAAGACACTAAATCATGCAAACTGAGACGTCTAGGGGAAAAGCTTTTTTTTTTTTCCGTCTGGTTAGACAAGTGAACTCCACTCCAGCCAAAGAATACATACAAGTAACTTTCCTGAAAAATATTTATTAACTTCAGCTTCATTTTCCCTCTCACCTCGTGTTGTTTACAAAACAACAAAACAAAACAAAATTACAAAACATTCACAAAATTAACTCACCAGGAGTTCTCAAGTTTGGTCACCTACATCTCGTACATAATTTATCTCTATGACACCAAAAAGTCACTGTAAGACTTAAAAGTATGAGAGTGACTGGTAATACTCCCAGTTGAATAAGACCCTCACAAGTTTTGACTCAATGAGAAAAGATCTCCTGAATGTGTTTACAAGTGATATTATTTACCTGTTTAGTCCTTGCCTTCAACGCTCATTTATGGTCATCTGATAACCACAGCCTACAGAGTTGCAAGCATGATGGTTTCCAGTCAAGGCTTCTGGGAAACAACCCTTTACCCTTCCCTTGCACCACATCCTCCAGCGTCAGTCAAACGGAATTAAAACAAGCGAGCAGAAATGATCCCATCCACTCCCAGCACCGGCTGTATATAACAATAGTGTGATCAGTATGTAAAGGTACCGTAATATTTTTCAAAGTGGTTAAATGTCTGATGTGCTTTTTAACAAAAATGTCAAAAAAGATTCTTTACATTCAATGTGCTGGTGCTTTCATAAGATGTTAGAGTTTTCACAGCCAGACAATCTTTGAGTAAAGGAGGTATTTGATTTTCTTAAAATTACATTCAGCTTGATCTAAAACTTCCCATGATCAATCAAATAAGGCACTACAATATAAACCCCCCCACCAAGGCCTCACAAAGGCTTCCCAGTTAAATCAAAATAACTCCCTCTAGATTCCAGCTGGAACATTTGTAGTAATAAATACAGCTGTAAATACACTGCAAGACTGTTTGCAGGATTTTTATAGTCTTATGGTTGGTGCGTTTTGATTTCAGTGCAAATGTCTTGGTTGCTGATAGGCCAGCTTAGTATTAACTATAAGTTTCTGCATCCACCTTGCTTGGACCCAATTCCTCCATGTCATCATCCAAAATAGATACATCCATTCATTCAAAGGTACATGAATGACTTCATGAGTGACTGGCTTCATCCAGAGGCTACAGAGAAGGCACTGTGCTCCTGAGCTGTCAGCTGTCCCCAGGTCTGAGAACTACTTTGCACATGGTCAACAATTTCCCAGGTGAAGTTTGAGCACGCCCTGAGTGTGCAGCTGCAGCAAAAGGTTAAACTCAGTAGGCATGGCGTGGATTGCCTTAGCCTTCATGTTATCGTAGTAGTGATTAGTCAGGGAATAGAGTTCGTGTGGGTGATTACTAAAGGGCCAGAACCCATACAGTTGCACATTGTTACAGACTTCCAGTGCCATGCTAACCATCATCAAACCGGTGCTGAGCCGTCCTGCTTTTAGGCCCTGGCTGCGCCAGAAGGCAGCCAGACTCTGAAGGTACTCAGGGTTGAAGAAGACGGGACGAGTAGGGCTTTTAAAATCCTCAATGGCGTAAACGACCCGCAGGGACACAGGAGTATTGTGGCCGAAGGAAAAGGCGGGAAGGAGAAGCAGGGAGTTTCCGTAGGTTTGCAGACTCTCCACAAACGGACGGCGACGACCCATTAGAGCCCCATACCTGGGGAAAAAAACAGCATATGTGAAGTAACGAGAAGAGGAATATTACTTGGTGACAATCGAATGAGATTCATTCGCTCGCTCACTTCTCAAAGAGGATGCTCGGGTTCGCTGTCACAAGATCAGTCTTCATGCCCACATGTTTCTCATAGCCATCTTTCAAAGGTGGTAGATTGCACCTGAACAAACAACAAAGAATAAACTGAAATGTTTATATGGAATTTCAACAGAGATGAGCATAATTTTTGTTGATTAATCGTCATCAGCATCTCAATTAACTACGCTGGACACCTGTCTCACCTCATAACAAACTGAGCTGAATCGATCGTCTTTCCACACTTGCTGTCGGTCAAGATCCCTCCGTTCCCGACAACAGCGCACGTGTCCCATGTTTTATTTAAGAAAGGATGCTCCTGAATTCAACAGACAAGGAATTACTATCATTAAACAAAATAAAGATATTGTATCTACTGTTTATGATATACTGTGCGTTGAAGACAAAAAACTCGTTGAGGGAGGGACATCTATACATTTATTTTGATTAATTTTATTGTTACTATGGTTAGTAAGGATATATCAGCTGTTCCCTAAAAAATCAGGCAAAAGAAGGCTGCATTTCTCAGCCATATTTGGCAAAGCCTTTAAAACAGGACAGGCCTGGTGAGACTGTTATGACATATTTGGTCTAAAAAGGCAGACTTCAGAGCCTGTGGATTGATACCCAGCACTGGAGTGAACACATTGTGATTCCTGAAACAAAATGTAGCCTCTTACGCTCAGATGTTAGACCTCATTGCAGGTTACTCAGGGCAGAACAAACATAGTACCACCAAAGGCTCAAATGTTCAGTGCTATTGTGGTTTTCACACTGATCATGAAAATGTAAATCGAGGTTTTAGCAACACTTTATTGTGGCCTGGGAATAGTTTGGATTTATCCAGTGGTTAAATGTTTGACCGCACTGTTACCAAGACACATACCAAGAGCTTCAATGATATACATCATCTTCATCTTGTGCGTAAAACCAAATCAGCTACACACAAAACCTGAGAATGTTGAGAACATGTGCCATATACATGAGCAGTGAACTCTAACCAACGGTGGTTATCAGTCCTCTCTTGGCAACAGCCTCGGAGTCATGTCTTTCACTACTAAGTGGTAATACCTGCTGATGTCACCCTTCATAAAAGCTAACTCTGTTGTGCGTGAAAGCAAACATCAGATTCATTTACGGGTGAAGTAATTAAAGGTGTTGTTTCAATGTTTTATGGTGTGCTCTTTTGAACTGTCTGCTTGTCCAGACACGCAACAGGGGCATCAGGTGATAAAATAATATATGATCTAGTTCATGTTCAGCTTTTTTATTTGGATGCTGGGGTGGGGCAAAAATATTACAGTGCTCAAGTCCATCTGTTCCCAGTTCCTTCATTTGGTGAATTGAGTGGCTTTTTTAAATTAATGTATTTAATTTACTATTTTATTACTATAAATAGTCTATAATAGTCAAAAATCAAATCTTCTCTCTCTCATCCTGATCTTGAGAAGGTCATACATGCTTTTAGGGCCCTTCTGGCTGTTCATATGTCACGGCTCAAGACTAGTGAGTAAATAAGTAAACTTTATTTATAAAGCGCCTTTCAACACCAGAGTTACAAGGTGCTGTACAATCCAAAAAGAAAAAAGAAAAATAAAATAGAAATGAAATTAAAAAAAAAAACAATAAAACCATAAAAACTACACAGAGGGAAGACAGAGAAGATGGATACAACAATAAAAACTGCGAAAGAAACACAGAGTGCAATCACTGGTGATCAAAGGTGACCGGACTTTTTCAGTCAAGGCCACTCAGCTCTGGATTTCCCTGTCTGAAGATCTGAGGCTTGTAGAGTCAGTGACATCCTTTATTATAATTTCCATTATAATTATTTTTAATCTTATACCAGGGATATTTTATTCAAGTTTTATTTTATTTTAATTGTCTGATTATATTTCTTATCTCTAGTACTTAAATGTTTTAACCATGTAAAGCACTTTGTAACATTATTTTGAAAAGTGCTGTAAAGTTTCTTCTTCTCCTTCTTCTTCTTCTTCTTCTTCTTCTTCTTCTTCTTCTTCTTCTTCTTCTTCTTATTATTATTATTATTATTATTATTATTATTATTATTATTATCATTATTATTTTAGTATAAATATATTATTTTGACATACTGGAGGAGGATATTGCAGTTTTTTTTGTAAGTCAAGTAGGACAAATTACACTTTGTACTTTGTATTCACAGTTTTTATTGTCTTGTTTATTGTGTTCAAAATCAATGCAATAAGGATGTGAACTGAACAGCAAGTTTAACAGTCAATATAACTGAGTGAACTCTCCAGATGGTGAAGAGACACGTGCATACTATAGCCATGATAAGAAATCTTTTCACAAGACAGAAGATAAAGAAGTGTCATGGCTCTTCACTCTGTGGCTCATAATTATATTTATTCTTATTTTGTAAAAAGCATTTAAATGAACAATTTTGGATAAAAAGACGATTTAATGTCATTTCTGACTCTGAGTTTTGTTGGTTTCACTCTGTGTAGGAATATGTGTCCTGTGTTGTTTGTCTAGTTGTTGTAGTGTTTATGTTTTAATTGTGACCTGCCAA
Organism: Thunnus thynnus; assembly: GCF_963924715.1. Lineage (NCBI taxonomy): Eukaryota > Metazoa > Chordata > Actinopteri > Scombriformes > Scombridae > Thunnus > Thunnus thynnus. The sequence goes on along the minus strand of NC_089533.1, from coordinate 7,866,060 downwards.
AGAACTGCCAAAAAAAATTAATTTTAAGCTAACTCTGTTTAATATTGTACATGGTCCCATATGAATAATAATAATTTTATCTAAATAAATAAATAAATATTGTCCTGTGTTCATGTGTAATGCTACAGGCTCATGTCACAATGAAAGGTTGTCATTTGTCTTTTTTGAGTGGTTGCCACACTTCAAGAAAAAGCTTGGCAACTTATTAATATTATAGGAATGAATAATTAAAGGGTCTTACTGTTTTGTGCAGCTCAGCATCTGGTTCAGAGTTAATCAGGAACAACTCAGTATGTCAAGTCGAAGATATTTATTTATTAACTAGTAATGAACTACTAGCAGATACTGTAATTACTTAATAAATTATGAGGTATTTACAGTATCTGCTATTATGTTACTTATCAACCATTTATCAATTATAAATTATTATCATTATCGATTAATTCCTCTCTAGTTACATTAACAAAAATGATTTCACAGAGTTACTTTCTATTCTCACATTGTAAAATGTCCCTAAATGTGTGTTAAAGCATATGCTGAAGTCACCTTATATGCAACATACATGAAAACATTTGACTATAGATCAATAAGTCCTCTGTTCAAAACTGGGCAAACCAAAAGTTTTTCCCAAAATGTTTTATATTTTTTATTTATTTTTAAAACATTTTCATAACAAATTCTTAAAATGCAGAAGATGTTCTCTTTGTTTTACACAACACAGACTTGCAGAATTAATAAACGTATAAAGCGACTGCTACAAGACACTACATTTGCTTTAAGCATGTTACATGATTAAACCAACATGTATTTAGTGTTTGGGGTAAACAGAAAGAAGTGTGCGTCACTCCGTTTAACACCAGCACCTTACCAAAAATAAACCAGTCTGTGTCATGTTTATCAAAGAGCCAACATGTGAGCAGACACATGACAAGCAGTGAAATAATCACTGTGGAACAACACTTGAGGAACAAGCAAGACACCAAGCAAGCAGCTGATGTTGTGATAATATTCATGAATGACGAGTAGCATACCTTTGCAAAGGTGCTGAAAATCTCAGAGTTCACCAGGAGGGTCCTTTTCTTTTCCCCGTCGTATACAAGCTTTGTTCCAATAGGAGTGTTGGCCTGGGTGATGATCGCCTTATCGAAGCCATTGCACTTGGTTCTCAGCTGAGATCTGGGGAACCACAAGGACTTTGTTAAATAGCAAAGCTGACTGACAGAACTGACTGAAAGCAGTCTTGGGTCCTCAGTAAAGACTCTCTGTCACCATAACTCAAATGACCTCATAAATGGTTATATTTAGAACAGTTGCATGTCAAGTTCCTCTATTGTAACACACATTTTTTATTTTCGCTTCTCCTTACATCTAGTTCTTCATCTTTCTACCAAAACAACATGGACACAAAGCTCACATGGACCTTTGTTTAAACCTTTGAGAAGATGTTGGCTTTTTTACCTAAACTTTTGGTAATTGTCCTCTTGCCTCCTCCAGGTTTGAGAGTAACTTTCTTTTACTTTGTTGATAATTGCCCTGTGACACACAGACACAGACACACACACACACACACACACACACAAACACACAGTCAAATTTGTAATCTCTGGTGGTTACATCACTTAAGTTGATGAAGACATAAACAAAAAGGTCACTTAAAGATCCCCTCCAGGCATGTATTAAAGGTAAAGTCAGTGATTCTAATTCAATACATTTTTTGTCAAATTCAATATCTCCTCATTGTCCGCCAGTTGTCCCTTCTGTGTGTTGGTTTCTGAAGAGTGGTTTTGAAGCTCAAAGTTGGTGGCTCCGGCCATCGCCATCTTGGCAGTGCCTGACTCCACCTAACTCCCCGCTAATCCAAAATGGGCAAAGAGGTGGAGCTGAGGTGAGCCGAATGAAGCCTGGTTGCTGAAACAAACCACCTAGCGGCTAGCAACCTGTCACTCAAAGCAGCCACATCCTTAATTATGCATAACTTTACGGCTTAATAAAATTCACACCCCGCACAGTTGTTTGATTTTGTCATATTTCTCTTTTGGCCGTTGCCTTCACAATGGGTGGCCATGAATTTGGGGGGCGGAGCGTCTAAAGGAGCACAAAGAGAGTAGTATATTTGTTTAGGTGTGTTGTTATATCAACAATCTTTCTGCGGAATGACTGACTCTACCTTTAAGACATATAAAAACACTCTGCTTGGAACAATAATGTGTGTCTGATATGTTTTTTTCCACAAAATAAGACTTTAAAATCTTTAAAATGGCATTTACTTCCTCTCCCTTACTAAAAATTTTAGAATATATGAATATGCAAATATATTTCATCACAGAAGTTGAAGTGCTGGAGACAATATGTCTCCTACTTCATTGTAAAGTCCATTATCAGTGTTTGTGCACTGAAAGCTTCTAGTTTCCACATCACATTTGTGTGAGTTGCATACTGGACCATGATTGGCCTCCAAACTAGTTGTGATGCCATAAATCCTGCTCATAGGCCCGTCCTTTAAAATTGGATTTTCAACAAGCACAGAGAAACTTTCCACTTTCACCAGATGAACATGAAAACAGCTTTCTAGTGTCAAAACTCTGCACTCTGCTCAAAAAGCGACTCAACTGAAGCAACGATTAACAAAAAACACATTTTATGTGGAGGGGAACTTAAAAGAGAAACTACGAGTGTTAACTCTCACCTGCAGTCTTTACAAAGCCTGCCAGGGCTTTTTTTTTGAGGAGGTGGTTTGTAAGGTTCCACATCACTGTAGAAACACAAAGATGAGAAAAATGCAGAGGCCAGAACACAGACAATCGAATCTGATAGGGGCCCGCATTGTGTTGCGTTGGCCTCATGACTGTCTGTCTGTTATGTCAGCAAAGAAGAAAATCCTGTTCTGCACAGTTAGATCTGATGTCGGCATATTATTTGTTTTTTTTTATCTTATTCTAATTGACTCACAAAAAATGTAAACAGAAAAATAGAAAATACAGAATTCTGACAATTAATTAACAAACAATTGAGTCCTACCTTTGTTAACCCTCCTGAACAAATGTGCAAGTTTGAACCAAACCCTCTTCCCCACCCGTCAAACAATATCAGTCATAAACATTATTACTATCCTTCAATTCTCACTGTACTCACATCTTACAACACAGGTAACATACAAGGTTAATACTGTAGAGCAGTACTGACAGAAGAAGAAGACATCAATTACCAGTATTAACTTAATTCAAAAGGAGAGAAAAATAAAATTGAATAAAATAAAAATGGTGGATTGGATTGGATTGATTTTTATAGTGACATTAAGTACTTCTCCACTGGCACCCATGTTTCAGTGTATTCTGTCTCATTATTTTGCAGTCTAGAAGCTACCTTTTCTCACTTAGTGACTTCTACTGCAATACACATGGTGAAATGTGACAAACATTGGGTGAACATATCTATGGAAGCCCAGTATTAATGTCTAAATGATGTTTTGACCTATCATTAGGCCCTGCAGTGTGTATCTGCTAAGCTTCATACTGTAACAGGTAACACTATACTCTAGCTCTGACGTAATGTACCTTTATCTGCCCTTGAATCAGAGAATATAACATTGGTGGCATGTTTCCCAACTTTTACATTTACAATACTATCTACATCAAGTTATGCGACAGGCAGTTTTAGTTGAATGCTATTGCGCAAACGACACACCTAATGCACCTGTAAACCTGGTAGTGACGCGACTTAATTTGGTGAAGGCATAAATAAAAAAAGTCACTTAAAGATCCTCTCCAGATATTTTTAAAGGTAAACTCAGCGATTATAATCCAATACACTTTTTGTCTGATTATTCTGCAGTCTTAAAAGCTACCTTTTCTTAATTAGTCATTTCTACTGCAATACACATGGTGAAATATGTTAAACGTTGGGTGAACATATCTATGGAAGCCCAGTATTCATGTCTAAATGATGTTTTGACCTATCATTAGGCTCTGCAGTTGGATCCACTGAGCTTCATACTGTAACCGGCAACACTATTCTCTAGTCCTGACCCAATGTACCTTTAACTGCCCTTGAATCAAAAGGTTGAACTTTGATGGCCCATGCACTCCATCGCATCCATTAGCATGGCATGCAGTTTCACCTGAATGCCATGGTACGAACCACACCTGACACACCTATCAACCATTAAACCAACTTGAATATTAGCCACAATATATTTATTTGTTTTCCAAGTCGCTGGTTGTTGAAATGTACCAAGCTAATTACATTGCCTTGCTTATATCTGCTTTGGATATCTACCCATGATAATAACAGGCACAATAATAACTGACAGGCAGCTTCATTAAACCATGCCATCTTAACAAAGAAAAAAGTTGATTGATTGAGGAAGTTTGAGGAATGTAAGAATGCAGGTAAACCCACACGGTCATCAGGTTGTCACCCTCCCAATATCTGGTGTTTGTTATTTGCTGAGTTTGATCCGAGAAAGATCAACAATGTATTCCAGCACTGCAAAACTAGCACCCTATTAACCTGCACATTCATCAATAAACACTGAAGCAAATAGAGTTTTGCATTCAGGGATTCTTATCGACTGAGGAAAGTGTAGCAGTAAAATTGTCAGCATTGCAAATCATAAATGAACAACCAGTGTACACAGACCTTTGTTACTGTTCCACACTTCAGCAATGTATCTACGTATGTCCATGGCAGTGTCTGTGGTCTGTGGTAGGCTATGTTCTGCTTGTAAATACAGCTTGTTCTCTTCCTGTTTTGTTACGTTTCTGACAAGAACATAAGAGCTAAGATTTTTTTTAAAAATCTGCCTGATTCCCATTCTTCACAGAGTCTTACACCTGTAGGACTATAAGACTGAAAATCTGACAACTTATGAGAGACTGCAAAAGAGCATTTCATTTCAGATTGGTGTTTTTGTGCTTGCTCCTGTTCCAGCCTCTCCAATTCTATTTCAAGTGACTCTATAGATTCATTGTTTGTGTACGCAAACAAGGCTGTTTGCATATAAAAAAAAACAAGTACTTCCTCACTCAATGTTCCACACATAGAAAACATATGAACACTTTATAATAAGGGTACAAATCATACAGAAGTAATGCCAAACTAATGCATGACTCACGTTACTTTATGTGATTAGTTGACACTTAATAGATAATCAATGAATGAATGTAAATTGGCAGGTAGTTAAGCATTACTTAAATATATGTTTTCTACCCTTATTATAACTTGTTACCAGAAAAACATATATAACATATATATAACATATTAACCTGTCAGTTATTCAGTTCATTTTCCAAAATTCTATGCTAGTATCTTTACTTTTAAGAATGTGTAGTATTGTGAAATGAATCATGATATGAAAGCACAGATACAATAGGTGGTTGGGAAAGCGACACTTACTTGTCAAGTATGTACCAGGTGACAGTGGTCAGCAGGCTCCCCAAACAGAGGAGAATGAAGATCAAAGAGATATGTGAACTCAGTTCCCTCATACCTCTCCCTTCCTGCTAACTTCACCCACTCGCCCCCTCACCTTCTGTCCCTTTCTCTGCGTTGCTTCACCTTTCTAAACACCCGTTATCTCTTTTCTATCAACCTCCCTCTGTCGGCTCGTTCTCCTCTCGCTGTACCTTACACACGCTCTCTCTCTCTCTCTCTGAATGGTGTTAATCTTTTGCCTCTGTGCTTTCTTATGTTTCGTTTTATCCCTCCACCCCCCACCCCCCTCTTTCCTCCTGTCTGATTTGACTTTACTGTTTCTCTTCCTCCTTGGGTGAGTAAGACATGCCTCCTCAGTTATCAGCCTGACGGCTCGTTCTTGTTCTTGTTCAGGCAAATCCTCTGTCTTCTGTGCACCTCTACTTTGTCTTCCCTCTCTTTCTGTTTGTGTCCAGGTCAGCTTAGTTGAAATCGGTCTTTTGTTGCTCCACATCCTTCTTTAATCCTTGAGATGTCTCTTTGGACCACCCATCTTCCTCCCTCTGTCTCTCTTTTTCTCATGTGTTCCTCTCACACAAAAAAACTCACAATCCTACTTTTCAGTGTAGTCCCAAAGCTAAAGCTTCTTCTGTACTCCACCCCCTCCGTGGAGCCCCAGCCTTTCCTCTCGGCTTCTCCCTCCCTCCCCCAGCCATCCTCCGCCCACACCCCTTAAGCCCCTCTCCCCGTAACACAAAAAGGAGGCAGTAACATGAGTGCCCAGTACTGAATTAGCCTACAGTTTGCCTCTTGACTAGTGTGTGTGTGTGTGTGTGTCAGGAAACCAATGAGTTCCTCGTTTCTCAAACCAATGAGTGGCAGAGCAGGCAACGGGCACAGGCTTCCCATCCAATCATAGCAACTATTAATATCCCCCAAACTCTTACCTACAAGCACACAAGCCTCTTTTATTCCAATGTGAAACTTTGCCAGCCTTAACAACTACTCTCTGACAATAAAAGAGTGTTCCTCAGTTTGATAGGTGGGAGGGTGTTGGGGGCCAAGGAAGGGAAGTCTTCACCCAGCTGAGATGGGAACCTGGTTCTCACATGGTAGCGCTGCTGGCTGAAACAATGATGCAACGTAACAACCGGTGGAAATGACATGAGCAGAAAGCCTGAGGCAGCTAGACAGAGAAAGCAGAAGGCAGAGAGAGGTGGGTGAGTTGATGCCCAGGGGAGGCATAACTCATCCGTTGTTTGGCTTTCATTTGGGAGCTGTGAAGCCAGCTGTGATGGAAGGGGAATAAAAGCTTTGAGGAAATGTTAGAGTTATGGGGAATATATTGAGCGTATGGGGAGCATTTCTCAATAAATTCCCACAAACAGATGGCCACACCCAGTCGCCCTACATTTATCCCTCCTGATTTCGGTTTTGAGTGGAAAACTGCATGCTGAGCTCCTTCCCCTAAAGTCATAACGCCTTGTAACTCCATGCTGTGTAAGCTGAATTGTACCACAGCAGTCCCACCACCCCACACACAGAAAATCCATAACAACAGAGGCTTTGGAAAGTTTTTGTTTTGGCAGTCGTCAGGGTTTACAGTAACCTTGCCTCGTTGGGCTTGTTTGAGGTTGCTTTGCTGTGGCCAGACGAAAGACAGGGAATGATCAATAAAGAAGGTTTATGAAACTAATATCATCGTGCTAATAGTACCAATAGAAACAAAGGGTTGTTGAGGAAATATAAAGTTATACTTAACCTGCTTTTTACCTCAAACACACAGTCATGAAACGCCTCTCACAGGGGAAAGTGTGCTATGCTGGCAATGGTGCCATAATGACTGTACTTTCTGGGTTTTGCATCATTTCTGATATTCAATGTTTCCTTCTGTGCAGGGTTTTTTTTTCTAGACCTGAGATAATCTCGTCCTGGACTGGAAACAAACATAAATGGCTCTTTACAGCACCGACGTTTCCTGGATGTATCTTGATCAGGAGAGAGATAACAACCTCAACCATGAGAGTGAGGACTCTGGGAGAATACACACACCCATGACCTTTCATGCGTCATGTGACACTAGCAGGAATGTGAAAAGAAATGTGGGAAGAACTGTTCTCTCCAGCATGGAAGCAATAAGAAGGCTGTGGGGCAAGAAAAGGGGAGCCACAGCCCCACTACTGTATCATTGAAGAGGTATAGCAGCAAACACCTTGCTTCTCTGGCGCTCTGTTAAATCAAATATCCAGACCTCTCATCTGGTTTCCCCTCATTACAGGCCATCCTGCAGCCTCCCGCGCACTTTAGCTTATTACAGACAATGCCATTTCCATCCAAAGACTCCATAAGCTATTTAACCACATTATAGCCAAAGAAGTGATTTTTCAAGATGACATTCGTAATCTTGTAACACATGGATTTCTGACCCTTGTGCAGCTCTTGTGTGCCTCTAGAAAGCCCCCGGTCTGTTTTACTCAGCATGAATGAATCATGCTGTTATCTTCTTCTCAGTGATTGATGATTGCGTAATTGAGAGGTAACTTTTTCTCATGAATCTGCAGAGAGGAGGAGGATTCAGTGCAAAGCAAAACTTCTGCAATTCATACAAATGTTCTGCATATGTCAGCAGTTGATGTCTGCATAGTGCTGGGCAAGTGTGTGTTTATGTGTGTGTGGTCCAGGTATTCTTCATGTTGTGGGGCCGTAAATCTGTTGCAGGGACTTGCCTCCCTTAAGGGGACAAAAAGCAAGTCCCCTTAATGTAAATCATTAATTCTAGAGTGAAGACTTTAAAGTTAAGGTTAGTTTAGGGTTATGTACGTTAAAATAAGGTTTAGGGTTAGGCATGTGGTGGTTAAGGTTAGGATAAGTTTCCAGGAAAGTAATGTAAGTCAATGTAATGTCCTCTGAAGTGATGGAAACACGACTCTGTGTTTGTGCCTGCATGTTTCCCACCTGACCCTCCCAGCTGCTGTTGACAGGAAGTCTGAGTACAGCATGCCTCATGGTGGCAGGCTATAAAGGAGAAGAAGTAGGGTAAGAGATTGCTGGGTGAAATGAGGTACTTCTCTAAAGACCCACGTGACATTATCACATGGCAGACAGATAGACAAAGGTCCCATTGTCACTCAAACAGCACCTAATAAATCTCTTTACCTTGTCCTTCTCACACCTCCCTCAGCAATGATGAAGCTGCTGCTGCTGCTCTGCTTCGTCTGCAACCAGTAATTCCCTTAAATAAAGCACACAAAAAAGCTGAGGATGTTTACCGGGCTTGCCTCCATACCGGAACTACATCCTTTAATGATGGGTTTCCCCTAAATGCACGTAGAACTTCCTGTTAAACTGATGTCTTTTTGTTTAAGATGGTTAGTTTTTATCATATCAGGACAAAAAAAAGGACAGATAATATGCAGCAGGTGACAAAACTGACACTTCTTGTCATTGTTAACTGTCTATTTTTCTGGTCCTACTAGGTCAGGCTGGATAAACATTTATTTTCACATTTGTCTGACTCTAACCTGTGATAACTTGATAAGCAGAAACTCCAGTGCCAAAATGTTACACAGGCATCATGACCATTTTGAGAAACTATCTCTGTCTCTATTAGAGAGGGTGTGACTTTCTGTAAATGAGTAGTGACTGATGCAGATAAGAGGATGTAATGTATTTAGGGCGGATGTACCGCATACAGTATGATACTGGATGATAGACCTGTACAAAGGCTGAGGAATAAACAGATGAATATAAGGTGAGAACTTTGCATTTTTAAAGATGCATTTCCCCATGCAATCAAAAGATCAAAAATGTAAATCAGATAATAAATACCACCATCTTCCGCAATGCCACCTTCTCACCACAAGCACGGAAACAAGCAGGGCCAAAAAAACCCTTTGACATGTTTGTCTTAGTGAAAATGTTAGTTTTACACGAACTTCCTACACAGGAAGTAGGATTGTGAGCTCAGATTACCCAGTGGTAAAATAGGGGGTCCTTTAATGGTAAAAGGCTGGGAACCACTTATGCTGTACATCCAACAGGCCACAGAATCTTTTAAACTAAACTTAAACTTTTAAACTAACTATGTAAACTTCTAAACTGTATTAGCCTCAATCTTAAGTCTTCTGGCATTATTTGAGACAGTTTTGTGCATTTTAACTCCTGTTTCCAGGAGATCTAATCATGAGCTGTGGGACTTAATTTCACAGCCGCCTGATGGAATAATTTCATGGGCTTTCTCCAGCTGTGAGCCCTTTAATTGTCACCACCTTCCACTCCACTTGCAACGGCTGTGACTGGTGAATGGCTCTATAGGGAGGTGTGATGGAAGAGGAGGGCCTGAGGGGGGCAGTAATGGGGTCATGTGGTCGAGGAACAGCTGATCCCCGTGCATTCCACGGCTGCTTAGCATGAGGCCTGGTTACCCTCGTGCCTGTTGGAAATGTTACCACTCTGTGTGTCTCATAAGCACTCACACACAACCAAAACACGGAACTGAGCAGTGATGTCAACACAGAAATACAGACATGGTGAACCAAAACCACACCACATACTGCTGCAGGTATCAGGCATACATATGTACAATCACATAGAGGGGCACATGAATTATTTACATATCCTGTTATTGCTATAATGGACATGAGAGACCCCCTCCCCCCATTCCAAAGTATTATAAATCAATCCTTAATAGCTTGAATGGAGCAGATAGCTTGTGTGTAACAATGAGAAAATACTTTTGTATCCCTTCGTTTCAGTTTATACATCAACACATGTCAAGGCACCTCAGGATTATTTGACTCTCTAGATAACAGGAAGTAAAATGTCCTTTCCTAACATTATGTGATAACAAGTTATGTCCTTTCCTAACACTGCGTGATAACAAGTTTGACAGATCAGCTGCCACACAGTACTTATCTCAATTACATTTGCATACAGCCGTTGCATAAACAGAAAGTTCCTGCCAGTCAAACCACTTGAAGGTTTCAAACAGGAACAAACAGCAAAAAAAAAACACACGCCTTGAAACCAGATGACAGGTGGATTAACATTTCTGACAGTGTCTCTTCCTGGAAATGAATGTACAATTAACAGTCACTGCACGCAGTATAAGTAAAATATGTCATCATCATCACTTAAAAATCTGGTCCCAACAAGTTAAAGATGCCATTGTTGTCAAATACAAAACTCACTGTTATTTTAAATCTATATCACAAGAAAGGTTTTACACATTTGTTTAACAGTATTGTCCAACACTCAGTGGTGGAAATTAACTAAGTACATTTACTCGAGTGTTGTATTTTAACAACTTTACTTTTTTGGTAACATTTAATGCAACTTTATACTTCTACTCCACTACATTTTGAGGTCAAATATTGTACTTTTTACTCCACTGCAATTATTTGAATGCAATAGTTATTAGTTACATTGCATCAGACTATTACAACAAAATGTAATCAACTGATAAATACTGATTTGTTATACAAATCGTAATTTCTTAAGCTGCAACATCAAAGTTATGCACACATCAATGCATCAAAAATTATAATCCAATAATATAATATGCATCATTATCGATGGGCTCTTGTGCATGATGAGTGCTATTACTTTTACAGTAGTATTTTTAGAACTGCGTACTTCTTTCACCACTGCCACGAGCCAGGATATCCGTTGTAATTATATCAAACCGTCTGATGTCTCATTCCAGCTACCGCCACTAGGTGGCAACAAACCTTAATTAAACCTTAAAATATTTTTTTAAAAAGGACATTTATCTTGTATGCCTCAGAATTATTTACAGATTTAACATTTCAATAACAAATAGTTTTAAAAAACTAAACTATCCTAGCTCTGGGTCAGGGACAAGAGTCACTATAGGTCATAAACAGTGACCACACAGAAAGTTAATAGAAGGATTAGCATTCCTCAGAGAGTAGGTAATAAAATTAATCATAACTGGATTGAAATCAGAGTTCTGTAGAAATCTTGTATGGTCAGATGGAAAACTTCCTGGGGGGCGGTGGGGACAAGATTAAGCAATACAAAGACTGCTTTCAAAGTAAATTTAATATTACAAATGACACAAATTGCAAGATATTTTCATTCTAAAACCACAACTGACAAACATCTTTCCTGTTCTATCAAATGTTTGCATATTAATCATCTGTTCCAACTCCAGAAACATAAAACATTCCCATATCTGAGGGAACTATTCACCTCAGCTTGTTTTTTTACCTTCTAACAAATCCTCTGCCAGGAACACTTTTCACCGTTTATAAAATATGCTGCTGAAATTTTCCATTTTATCCAGAACTACAAGATATTTTTCAATCATGAGCTCTGTACCAGTATATTTTATACATTTTATAGTAAAATTGTGTGACAATATGCATTCAATGCCATATTTCAGAAGTGGAACAGTGGTGCGTCAGTACAGTATGATGGTGCAGTATCACTCTCAGCCTGTATGGAAAGTGTTTGTTTTCTTTTGTTGTATCTGATTTCTCATGGGGATTATTCTGCTGGCAGCTAAATAGCTGTTAAGATTTCATCTGTATGACTTGTTTGCTCTTGAAATTGCTTTACTACATGCTGATTAATACCTCTTGGTTGCATGTTGCTGCTTCAAACACATTTCTATCTTCTTGTCCGTGTTCAAAACTTAAAAGTTTTAGCTTTTTTTCCACAACTTTCAATCACATCCAAGCACTCTTGATCTGCAGATAAAGCTAGTTAAGTGATCCATGAGTAAATGTTTTAAGTGGTTCATCATGTAAATCCAACAACATCTGCACTCATTTCTCTTCTTCGGCAGGAATTTGATTTACTGTTCTGCCTCCTTCTGCTGTTAGAAAAAAACAAAAAAAGCTTTTCACGTCTTTGCAGCCAGACCACAGCGGGGGTGTAGCTGGGAATGCCAATAAATCTGAGCAGTTGTTTTTAATAAAATAAATGGACTTTCTCCACCCTTTAAATGTCACCTATCACTGCCACAGACTGCAGCAGTGTCATAAAGTAATTTATTAGATATTTCTTTGTCAGCATGTATTTCAGAACAGTCAAAACATCCCTGACTGTCTCAATCATCACGTTATACTCCAGGTTTAATATGGAAATTTGAATTTTTATATGTAAAACAGGTTTTATTAGTAGAACTTGGCATTTCTTGGCCGATGCCTCATATTTTCTCAGTAGCTGTCTTCAAAAGATTTAGTCTTTAAAAACCCAGACTAGTTCAGACCTTCTTGATCTTTGACAAATCTCCAGTGTTCTCCTGCAGACTCAGAAAGTTTCCACTCATGTTCAACTTGGCGGTCAGATATTTTTCATTACTCAAGGTTACTGAGGCCGAAACTGTTCTTCTGATCTCACTACAGATGGAATACATTTTAACCAGAGTGGTAATAACACACAAAAAAAAAAACCCATACTGTCAGTAACTGATATTCACCACAACACGTACTACACAATGTACTCATGAATAATGGATAACTGCATTAGTTTGACAAATAGTAAGAAAGAGACAGCCCAGACAGATTTGTGATGACTGGAGTCAGTAGCCCACCAGCTTTTTACTCCAAATTACTGTTTTGCACTATGGAAGAAAGTACAGGACACCATCGCTGTCTTTATGTACACTTTTATTGTCAGCACTTGACTGGTGGCAGAGTCAGGCAGCGTGGAGAGAGAGCCAGATTACTTCTTGGTCTCCTCCTCCTTGGACAGGTTCTTGATGATCTCCTCCTTCTTGGCCTGGAGACGCTCCTCTCTGCGCTTGCGGGCCTCCTTTGTCTTGGAACGACGAGCCTCGGCCTGATCACTGTGGGAAGGACGGAGAGAAGAGCGTGTTCATATCCAGACAGACTGTATGTAATTATAACCGTCTCTCCCACCTCTGCTGCAACTTTAAATATGAGTCATTTCATATGCAATTAAGTTCCCACTGATGACTACAGATGAAAAATATGCTTTTGGCTAACTGCTGCATTTACGGCAATGTTTATTAATGCTGTCCCTGTTAAATAAACAAATTAATAAATAAAAATAAAACCACTTTGAGAGTAAATCTGATATATGTGAACTCATTTTAAGTCTTATGTTTGTTCCATTCATACAGTTAGTTAGTTTTTAGTGGACCCCGGGCGATCCTAAACCCAGTTGACAAAGCTCAACTATTATCTGCCACACAAGTCAACACTGTGGAGAATTTAAATGACTGTTTTTCCTCTAAATAGTGTGAAAAGGACTTTAGTCTGAATCCCTGAAAGTCTTTCATTTCACACACAATTAAGTGCAGAGCAAAATAAGACCACTGCCCCGAGAGAGAGAGAGAGAGAGAGAGAGAGAGAGTATCTAAATGCAACATTTCCTCACAACAAGTACGGAATACAAACTGCCTTTCAACAAAACAACAAATTAAGTTTGGGTGGAGACTTACGCCAGGAGCTTCTTGCGAGCCTTGTCTGCCTTCAGCTTGTGAATGTGCTCCATAAGAATGCGCTTGTTCTTGAACACGTTACCCTTGGCCCTCAGGTAAAGGCTGTGGTACCTACGAGAGAGTAAGGAAGGAAAAGGCATTAAGAAAAAGACCAGAATACACAAACTGAAGGCAACTGATCTTTCAGGTATGTTTGTGTATAATACCAGCGCTGTCAACAAGTTTCCTTGAGCTCGATTTAAGATTTGGAAAAAAACTTCAGCGATTTGGTTTGTGTAAAATAAATCCAGTGCCACAAACTGGAAATTAATGCAACACTTTAAAAACTGTACACCAGACATTAGACTGTGGGTCTGTGAGGCCTAAAATGTGTTCACATGGTATGGGCTGGATGTTTGAGATGGAAAAGATTCCCATGTTAATAACTTGTGAGCTTTCACGTCATCAAGACGGCAGTGTGATTATAGAGCTGATCATGTGAAGATTTGACAACACTATATCTCTTAAACTTGGGTTAAATTACACTGATGTTGGTCTCTGGATGATTGTGAGGCGTCCATATTTATCCAGTTCTCAGGCATTATCACAAGCCAAGTCGGACATATCAGAGCTTTCAGAAAAATCCTTTTTCAAGTCGTTATTACACCTTGGATGTTTGACTGAACACTATTTACAAGTCGGAAACCTGTAATTACTATAATTCTGATACGACATGAACGCAGCATGACATCACCACCAGATGACCAGCTATACTGAATAAAAGGCTCAAGTTGATGATAATTCTGAAGCCATCAGCAGCCCTGGAAAAATGACATTCATTTTGATTGAAAAAACACTTTTGGTGCAGAGAGACTGACTTCATCAATAGAAGGAGCAACAACAGACGAAGATTTCATGAACCTACATGTGCCTGTCGATCTTCTTGGACTCCCTGTAGCGACGGAGCAGACGACGCAGGATCCTCATGCGGCGCATCCAGGTCAGCTTCTCTGGCATACGGGCGTTGGCTGTACCCTTTCTCTTACCTGAGCACAGGGATTAGAAATGTATGTCAACTTCACTGCGCTGATTGAACCAGGTAGTAAGATATCCAACTTGTCTTTCCACAAGACTGGTTACTAAATAATTTAAAGCCGTTTCAAACAGATGGCTTCCTTAGTTTTCCTTGTTCATTTGAGCTAGTTTGGCAGGTAATATTTTAAATAGATTATATTATAATTCATAAACGTGAGTTTCAACATACCGACACCCATGTGTCTTCCCTTGCGGCGTGCCAGCGTGTTCTTGCGGCAGCGGGCCCTGGAGTGGACCGTAACAGGTTTGCGAATGATAAGACCATCCTTCACCAGTTTACGGATCTGCTGGCCTGAAGACGAAAAGAAGGAAAGAAAAAAAAAGTGAGCTACAGAGATGCAATAATACAAAAGGTTCCACTGGTGTCGGGCATAAAATATTTACCCAAAACTTGAGAGAAACAAACAGCAGTGTGAATGTGATTATCAGACAAGTAGCAACATTCATAGTTAATTTCATTCAGCTACAATAACAATAACCAAGTAAGTTCAGAAATTGTTTGCATTGCATAAAAATGAACTGCACTTACACCATCTTACAGCGGCTGGTGGGTTTAGAAAAGTTCTACAGATCTTATTTTACAATGAAGTATAATGTTGAGAGGTTACTCTATTTTATCTCTATTTTTCAACTGTGGGTTTGTCTTATTTTTCTTTTATCTGGTGTATGTCACTTAATACAACTAAACGAACCGAATCTTTTCAAATTCACACCTTATCCAAAAAGTTTCACCTATTTAACACCTGCAAATGCTTTCATGGTTGACATTAAAGCGGAGCACTGTTGATTTTACACAAGACGACTGGTTTAACGGTCACTAGGAGTACCAACCCTCCTCCGTCTGGGACAATAGTTTTATCATTTCTGCTATGACTCTGCAGGAACTTTCTAGAGATATCTCAGCTTGGTCTTGAGACTACAAATTTTAACATCTGTTAAAAATTGATATGAAGTTTGAAAGAAGTGGGTGATAAGCAGGCATTGAAGGTCTAATAAAAGACACTCAAACTGCATTAGGGACATAACAGGACTCTGTATTTTAGGACAGGATACCCACAGGCTGCATTCAGACCTAAACCTGCTGTGCGGCACTATGGTGCAGGGGTCTGTGGTGGTAAGGGTTTGTTGTTTGAGGTACCAGTGAGACAGTGAAATATGATCCAGACAGTCAAGTTGGAGTTACAGATTAATTGTATTTAAGGACTTCATAAGCCAAAACACTGCAAAGTGGTCTTTATACTCTCAGACAGGATTTTACAACTCTGGAAAGGTGTCACAGTGGGAAATGTTGTGTTTTTCATCGCAACGATTGTAAGGTCGAATACGGCGTTCACGTTACAAAGTAATCCACCCTGAATTTGCATTGCATGCGTGTGACTGGCCAACGCAGTACCTTGCCAGATAACATCAGGTTGCTTTGTGGAAAAAGTTGAGCCCGGTTCACCTTTTTATCAGATGACTGCTGTGGTTTTTTTTGCTGAGCACTATGCCCCCCACCCAACCCCGCAGCATAAACGCACTGCCCCCATTCAAATGAATAGGCTGCCATTTTTCATGCATTGCTGAATTTGGTCTGAATGCAGCCTCCTAATAAGTCATCTGTTGCTTCAGTGTTGACCATGCAATACTAAACTATTGGAAGACACCTATCAGACTCACAATGCATGTTAAAGCTTCAAAAGAGAACTTTTGGGACTGCAACTTAAGATTATTTTCATTATCAGTTTATCTATCAGTTATTTTCTCAACTAGTTATTTGGTTTCCCAGAGCCCAAGCTGATGTCCTTAAATGTCTTGTTTTATCCTGACTAACAGTCCACAACCAAAAGATATTCAGTTCATTGTCATAAAAGACTAAAGAAACCAGAAAATTTTCACATTTGAGAAGCTGGACTAGACTTTTTTTCTTCTAAATATATGATTCAAAACGATTGAACGATTATCAAAATAGCTGGCAACTAATAAATTAATCGTTGCAGCTTTAACTGATCATAATTTCTTCCTTAACCACCCTGTATTTGATGGACAACGTAAGTGTAACACGCCAGCGTACGTTGTTAGATAATTGTGGTGGTGCCGAAGAGCTTTTACGCTCGGAGGCAGAAGCCAGAGATCTACACATCATTATCTCAGCAAAGGTTTTTAACGCTACTATTGATGAACAAACTACTTGCGGACTTGTTTCTATACTTACGGGAGTTGGCGTTGGCGATCTCATTGGTCTCGTTAGGATCCAGCCAGACCTTCTTCTTGCCGCAGCGCAGGACGCTGGAGGCCAGCCTCTTTTGGAGCCTGAGCATGCTGCAGGACACACACACACAACACCCAGTCAGACACTTAACTTGTGGACATTTATCTCCTAAAGGTGTATTTAACTCTATGTCACATAACTAGTACATTTTTAATGGAGTTTAACAGAGTATCATCAGCCAAGTGTCCGTTAGCCGCGCAGCTAACGTTTAACGGCTAACCGGGTTGACAACATGGCCTCTCCTTCTGCTACATCGTGTTACACAGAGCCACGTAAAAATGTGGGATTTTCATTTTGGAAGGACTTTTAAACTTAATGTATCGATAGACAGGAAACTCAGATGTCTTAATATAGTGATGTGAGGTTAACAAGTGTGCATTTTAACAGTTAAATCAAGACTTTTAGTTTCCCATGGACAGCGGTCCTACCTCATGGCTGCTACTTCAATAGAAAAAGGAAGGATTCAGAGACGAACCGGAAGCTACCATTATAGAGGAGAGTCCATCTTTAGTCCTGAAACAGCTCGGTGGTAGCTTGGGCCACACCAGATATTATTAATGCCTTAAATATTTCTCTGTAACTATAATAGTGCTTATTTAAGACTAAACTGATAGAAAATGTATGCTTACAAATGCAGTCTTGAGTTTAGGTTAAAGTCGCTGAACCCCCCTTTGTAAAATAATGGTACTGGCCAGTGTTGTTGCAATGCATTCTGGGTGACGTAGTAGTTAGTTGCAGTCTACTGTTGTACCACATGAGGGCAGTGTTGAGACCAAGATAATGTATTTATATCTCTATATAGAGTCACAGAATCAGATTTATTCGCCAAGTAGAAAGTACAAGGAATTCAATGTAGTAGAAAAGCAATAAACATGAAGATTAAACAATAAACATAAACACAAACAGTGTAAGAAAGAGACACTTAACAGTGTAAGAAAGTGTAGTGGGGGTGTACTATGTGCATGCATATTGACATGATAAAAACTGTGTGTACAAAAAAGCAGAATATAAATGCCAATATAGATATAAATATAGATTTGAGCGTAAATACACTTTGTGTAATAATAGGATATATATGTAAAGTTCGCAATTTTAAAAAAAAATCTATATAGATCTTCATAGTGCAAAACAGACAAATATACAGATACAGTATACACAATATGAATTAGAATGAGATATGGAGGTGAAGTGAGGTTAGTATCTTTACAGACTTTTAGTGACCTTATTAAAGATGACTATTGCCTGGGGAAAGAAGCTGTTTGGAAGAGGGGCAGGCAGGGGTGAGAGGGGTCAGATATGATTTTACCCACTCTCTTTCTGACCCTGGAGCTGTAAATGTCTGTGAAGGAGGGGAATGCAAGTCTGCTGATCCTCTCTGCACACCACGCCACACGCTGCAGTCTGTGTTGCGTGGTGTGCAGAGTGCGATGATGATGTCTATGTTCACATGTACATTTTTAGGAATATTTATGTTATTTTGCATTTTACATATGCATATTGTACATTGGTACCTTTAAGCATTCAAAACCTTCAAATCAATCTTTTCCTACAAAAAAGGCTTCACATTATAATAAACAGATCAATTAAAAAGAACAGGGAAACTGAAAATTGTACAATATGGTCAATATAAAACTCAACAAACAACATAGCTCACATAACAAAGTTGCCTATTATTATTTCAGTGTTCTTTTTTGTCTGTTTTCTCACTTAAATAAGTAGTCTGGTTAAATATAGCTATAGTGAGTCTATTAAGGGCGTGAAAGACAGCCTCATAAATAATTACCAGTACAAAGATTAACATTAACAAATCCAACAGAGCTGATGTGAGAAATATGCAGCTCTGAGAGAGTCAAAACCTTTTTGTCCATGAAGAACATATCAGAGAAATGCTATTTCAAGCTTTCAAGTGACTGCTATTAAAAACAAAGCGTGAATACAGGGAGCAGTTTAGTGAGTGGCTATTTATGAAGACACTTATAAAAATAGACAACTGGTACTTTACCATTTGACTGGCTACTTATTAAGCTTGCCACTGTTGCATCCTCGACTCTGCGGCAGCAGCCTGTCACCATGGCAACGCTGCACGCTCACAGTGTGGGTGCACGAGGAGCGCTTGTGTGACATCTTCACCTCAGGTAACGCAGAATACCAAAAAGAAATCACCCAAAATAGCAGATCATGAGCTGCAGCTCTCTGCTCCGTGTCCCTTTAGGATGAGCTGGGGGCTTTAAAGGGTCATTAATGTTTATGGTCAAGAATGTCTTTTGTGATCCTTGACTATACTTTACTAAAACATTAAAAAATATATATTTAACACCATATGGTTTGGTGATTTGTCTGAAACTAACAAGACTAAGATGCTCTGTGAGGCTGAACAGTGGTGCTTTGAGCTAAATGCAGGTATAATGTTTACAATACAACAAAGTATACAAGAGAGGCAGATGAGAATGTTATTACTTTTATAAACCGAAGTTTTGACCTGATGATGGCACTAGATGAAAGGTTAGGGGATAAACTTTCTCACATGGGGACAATGAATATCTGTATCAAATTTCACAGCAATCCATCCAATAGTTTTTATGGTTTTTCATGAAAATGAGTCAGTAGAATAGATTATCTGGAAACATACAGTACCAGTCAAAAGTTTGGACACTCATTCAAGGAAATGGGGAAGGTGCGTCCAAACTTTGGACTAGTACTGTAGATGTTGAGATATTTCACAGAGTAAGCGAAAAGTTTGACCAGGAGCTAAAGGAAAAGTCAGAGGATCACCAAAGTCATTACAATTTATCCTCCAGGAAACTTTAATATCTGTAGAAAATTTCATAGCAATCCATCCAAAAGGGGTCGAGATATTTCAGTCTGGACCAAAGTAGTGGACAGACCAACCGACAGGCTGATATTGCCATCTCTAGAGCAGGATGTTTCTCCTCCACGTTGTGAGAAATGTGGAGGAGAAAAATGTGCATTAAACAGCATTAAAGTTTGGCTGAGTTTTTGTCATTGTGCAGACCAAAGAATTGTCCTCCAACAACAGATTTTAAACAGGAGACTATAGTCAAAAATACTCAGATTCAAGTCAGAATAGTGACCAAAACCAATCATTTCCATTTGAGATTAATCTCAGAACTGATCACTAAATAAATGCATGAAGGCATGTTACGCTGCAGGTGCTTGGAGCCATAAAACGTTGGCATTTTTCTACATTTCTGCTGAATTCACAATAAATCTGACTTTGTATGAATTGTGTTACACTTTCATCTTTAAGCTCTTCAAATCAGCCATTCCACACATGCAATTGCATTAATTTGTTACTGTAGTAATGTAATAATTTCATAAATTTCCATACATCGAACACATTTTCATATTTGAACAAGGCTTGAAAATAAATTTAATAAATGTAGTTTTCGTTTCTTCTCTGATTGTTGTTTAAGAGTTGAACTGGTGCCATTACCCAAAGCTCAAACCAACTGAGTCTGGTTTAATTTATGTTAGAAATCAACAGCTAAAACATACAGTAGATGTGTGAATTTATAAGATATTAAGGCATATTTTTATATAGTGTTGATCTGTATATTTGTTTCTCTTATGAATATTCTGAAACTTAGGTATTCTACTGTTGCATCCACTGCAAGAAGCTGCAAAGAAGAGCATCAGATAAATGCCAAAGATGTTAATGTAAACTGAATATAGCCACAGTTGACTCATTGTCCATCCACTCAGTTAACCTTGAGCTACAGTACAAAGATGAAAAACAAGATCCAGCTGAGGACAACCTGCTCTCTTGCTGCACATTCAGTTTTTCTTAGTGGAAGATGTCGACTAGCTGATGCAGGAGAGTCACAGAGACTAATATCCAGGATGAAGAGGTTGATAAAAGTAATGCAGTAAGAAATGGTTCAGGAAGTTTTCCATGTCATGATTCAACCGACATCATTCGTGAGGTACACTGTGCTGTGTTTCTGTTTCCCTGCTTGCTTTTTTTTTTTTTTCTTTTTTTTTTTAAACCATCAAGGTTTCCACCTACTAAGATACCCATCTCACCGGAAGTATGAGCTGCAGCCACAGAGGATCATCTTGTGGGCGTTCGATCACAACGTCACACAGAGTTCCCTCCAGTAGAAGTTCGTCACAGACAGCAACAAGCGAGGAGATCATTTTCCTCACTGGGTGACTCCTGTGAGAGGCGGAGGTGGATAAATATTCCCCTTGGTTTTTGAGGTTTACTAATCAATCAGTATGACATCTTCTGTACTGTGGGAACTCAGTATTTTTTCTGCCACAGACACATTTTAATACTTATCTTCAGCAGAAAATCACAAACCGTCAAAGCAGTTTTTAGTTTAAAGCAGAAACTAGTGTAAACCATCATGACAATTGTCTACACACATACATTTAAAGGCCCAGAATACATTTTTAACCATATAAATGTGATGTATATTCACAATTCAGGAGTATCAGTAGTAGATTAAAAAAAAAACATTGTGTCTCTCATCTCATCATGACTCATAGAGAGAGGTTTTATACTAACATTACAGACCTTTTACAGTGCTTTAAGCAAAAACTTAAAGCTGCACTAATCAATATTTTATATTAAAAAATGAATCAAATTACTATGTGTAACGTGAAATGTATTTCTTGTACTAACAAACCCACAAAGAATTATCACCTGACTCTAGTGCCTTTCAGATATTTCTTACTGTTTTGGTTTAATCTTAACGTCAGCTTGGCTTTCAGTCACTGGAGGCGGCAGCTGGTTTTCAGCATAAAAAAAATAACTCAGATAAACCCACTGTACCTTATCTGTCCAGTAATAAACAACAGATGGACAAAGTTATCAGCTAGCTATCTGAAGAGAGTGTTACATCTAACAGCTGAAGACATTTTTCTCAGGGATTGACGGAGACCAAAACAGACCTAAAATAATGAATGGATATTAGACTTTATTGGAAATATAAGTCCAAATGACTGCTAATGTTGCTCTGTGTCTGCTGAATGTGTAAATCTGCAACTGATCGCTTACAAGTTTGCCGTAACGACTTGAAAAGGTGATAATATGTTGTCTTTATAGTTCGTTCCACTGCCCACAAATGGTCCAAAAAGTGATTTTATGCAGGTTTAAACAACTAACTTTAGCTGTTATGTCATGAGGCTACAATGTTCTTGCTACATTTTGGTTTTTGGTGCCTATAACCGCTGTATATATATATATACTATTCTATTTATATCTGTTTCTTTAATCTGCTAAGTAACCATTCTTGCCAAATTCATCAATTCAATTATGATAATGTAATCTAATAATCAGGAAGCAACATTTATTTTCCCACTGACAACTGGAGTCTTTAAGCTTCAGACTATAAATGCTCATAATCCCCGACATGTTCTTCAACCCCTTAAACCTCTGAGACCCCTGAAACACCCATCCTCCTAGGTCAACACTGGATCAATTATAGAACAGGGTCCCTTGGGCTGGTAGGGGTTTTGCTCAAGGCCACATCAGAATGAACCTCCTCCTCTTCAAATCATAGAGACTCCAGATACTGAGCCTCCTTGCTGCTGCAACAAACCACTTGTGAAATTGATCTATTCTCAGCCCCATTACAGCCCCTCCAGGACCTGTGGATCCCAGCGAGGGGACCACTGGTTCGGCCTGTCCACACTCACAGCCTCCATCGCCTCTGTTGTTCTCTCATCAATCGATAAGTGAAGGTGGGGTCTGTTCAGTGGGGCGTGGACCTCGGCTCCCAGCTGGAGTCTGTCGAGCGCACACAGGAGAGAGAAACGGCGTCAAGGCAGACAGCAGAAGACAGATCAATACCGGTAGTTGGACAAATCTGCCTTCAAATTAAGAGCTTATTTGTCACCACAGTTTCTGCAGATATCACTGTTACTAATTCTGAAATCATTTTTGGGGAGTTTTTCCTCATCGATAGATTGTAAAGCCACCTTTACAAAGCAAATTTGTGATTTGTGATATTGGGATATATAAAATGAAAATGGACTTGACTTGATTACTGCTTGTACTGTCTAATACCAAAGAATTGAAAGCAGTCGTAGAGTGGTACTAAATTAAAATGATTACTATGAATAAGCTAGACAATATATATACTTGCTTCTACATATTAGGCCCCACATTACATATATATTGTTATATTATATTATTGTTAGACTAGAACAGTATGTATTATATAGAAAGCAGAAAAACTAGAGTGATACAAGATATTTATTCATATCAATACTCCTAGTTAGGGTCGGGAAATGTATGTAGGGTGACAAATTAAAAGACAAACCTGAATAAATGAATGTAGAAATACGACGAATGCAGATGCTTCCACACAGGTGCACTGCATGGTACAATCAAACAATTAACAACATGCATAAAAATGCTGAGCGGGCCCGGTTGATTCTGATTTTGTATCAAGATGGCAAGAGGAAAAGATCTAAGTGACTTTGAAATGGATGGCAGGAGCTTCAGTCACAAAGACTGCTCAAATGGCTGGTGTTTCAATAGGAACAGTGACTAAAGTGACGTCTGCATTTAGATCTGTGGGAAAGACATCAATAAATTGTGGTCTACAGCGCATATTTGGTGACCGTCATGCTCGTCAGGGGACTGAAGAGTGACTGCCAAGGTGCTTTGAAGCTGTCCCGGCAGCATGTGGCAGCCCAACACCTTACTAAGACACTTTATGTTGATTTTTTCCATTAATTTGTTACTCGTCTGTATATGCATGTCATCTCCACAGTGGCCCAATACACTCCTAAGCATATTAAGCCATCAGGGCAATATTGCAAATCAATCAGTAGGACTTTCCATATTAATATTTTATATTATTTTTGGCTTAATGTGATCAATGTGATGAAATACCTTGATTTGTTTGGTTTTTAATTTCTCCAGAAAGTGTCATTTACTATCTATAAACACACAAAATTAGCCTACATATAATTAGCAGTTTTTTAATTATCATGAATTTCAAACGAGTCACACATCTTTCTCTTAATTTGGACTGTAACTTTTTTAAAGGTTTTTTTTTTATTTTGAAAGCAGTAACCGGATATGCTGTTGTGTCATCCTGCTGACTTGACACCAGTGTAAAAACCTGGTGCGCCAGTGTGTAACGCTATAGGCTGAGAGGGAGGCAGCTGTTGCCATTATTTTACCAGCCAGCTCAGATACATCAGCGGCTCCAACCTCCCTTTAAAAAAAAAAAGGAAAAAAAAGAAAAAAAAAAGATGAGTCTGTGGACACCATCATAAGAAGAAAAAAAACAAAACACGACACTGAAAATAGATTTTGAAAAGTTAAATCAATGGTACAGAAAAGTAGTATGTCCAGGACGCCTTCGACCTCAACCCAGGAGATCCAAATGGACATGTTCGACCATCATCCTCACACACAGGTAAGACTACGGAACAGAAACGGAAGGAAACCAGATATTACTGACAGAAAAATGGAAAAGCCTCTTCAGAGATAAGCATTTATCTATATTAAAAAAGGCGGTTTGATAACAGTGAAGCTGTTTGACTTCGGGGGATTAACAGGTTGTTCGGCAATTAAGTGGCTTAATTTGCTTTCGGGAGTCTTAAAATGATGTTTCTGTGCTGTGCGATGCGTTGATTTAAGATCGAAATTTCATCCAATTTATGATTATGAGATGTAGAAAACACGGGAGG
The DNA here is from genome assembly GCF_963924715.1 of Thunnus thynnus. NCBI lineage: Eukaryota > Metazoa > Chordata > Actinopteri > Scombriformes > Scombridae > Thunnus > Thunnus thynnus. The sequence goes on along the minus strand of NC_089533.1, from coordinate 7,841,215 downwards.
ATAGATTACAGTTTTTTCTTCCTTTTGAGTTTGATTTATAATTTCATCCTCGGCCTGTGTGTAGCCGGTAATTGGGTTGTAATAAGTCGTCTGCGTGTATACACTATGTGAGGATATGATGTAAGGCTTGTTTTTTTATGCTGCTGCCCATTGGATTCTTTAGGAAACCACGCCTTTGTTCAACTAATGAGTAATTACCAAAATGGGTTATTACGTTAAATGTGTATCTGCCCAGTTGGAGGAGAGTTTGAGTTTTATTTGGAAAAAAAAAATGAAGTGAATTCTAAGTTTTAAAACCTAACAGAAGAGTAATAAAAGTAATCAGTTTATCTTTTGGATATTGATGTTGTAAGTCTTACATATGACATCAGATCTGTTTCTCCTTCGCCTTCAAAAAAAAAAAACACAACTTGGTGATTTTTTTTTCCTTTTCATTTACAATCCTATCCTTTCAACTTTCCATGGTGTCACTCTTTCTTTTTTTTTACAGCCACAAATACAGGCTGTTTTAGGAAGTGGCATGATATTGTGGGCATGTTTAGTCATAACAGTTTCTATGGATGATGATGAATAAAAAAAAAAAAAAAAAAAAAAATTAAAAATGATGAGAATATCTAGAACAAACACACCCACGCTGAGCTCAGTCATTGTCTCTCTGGAGAGGGAAAAAAAAAACACCTCACCACAGACAACCAGCGCTTCAAACCATGCCAAGTCCTGCTCTCTCCTCTTTACTCCCACTCCTCCCAGCTCCTTCTCATCTCTCTCTTCCCCCTCAGCTCTCTCCATATTCTTTCTCAATCCACTTTCCACACTTTTGATTGTCCCGCTATCTTCATCCTGCTCTCGCCATCTCACCTCTTCCTGTCTGTTTTTAGCAACCAGGTCTTTATCTGCTGCGTGAAACAGATGGATGGACCCCCTTCTTGTGCCAGGCGGCGGGGGAATGATGTGTGTGTGTGTGTGTGTGTGTGTGTGGCACCTTCTGATCAATTGGATATAAAGTTCATGCCGACCTGCAGCGGGTCACATTGGTATATGTATTTATAACTCAGGGAACTGCTTTTCTAATATCCTGAAGGACACAGTCTGAGTTTTTCACCCAGACAGCAACACACCAAATAAGAAATTAACCGTGGGGCGAGAACTGATCCACAGTCAGCGCCCGGGGGTCACTTATAGATTAAAGATAGTGTCCGTTGATCAACCATCAGATTGTGAGCAGAATAATGTATGGAGCGTTCTGGCTGGAGTAGTGTAATGTGGTTTACATTTCACAGTTGTGATATTGTGCATCCCGCCACCCGCCACCCTGCCTGCTCCCTGCCCTCCAGTTTAAAGCCCCTTGCTCACACACACACACACACACACACACACACACACACACACACACACACACACACACACGCACGCACAACACCCTCCTTAATTATACACTTAATCTGGGAAGATGTTTACCAACAGGAAGCCTCCCCTCCCTACTTCCTCTGGCATTTCCCTGCCCTTTACTGACAGGAACCCGCCCCATCATGACTCCGATCATGAAGACCCTTCCAAACACACACGAAAACATACAAACACACACACACACACACACCTGCACCCATGCATTTCATGTTAAATTTAACCCTAGACTTGTGACAACAGAGCATAAATTTGCTTCTGGATGAAACACGGGTTTTATATTCGTATTTTGGCCATCATCTCAATCTGTTATGAAAAGATTTTATTCACCAGTTTAATTGCTCAGATATCAGCAACATCTCCAGCAGAGCGACCAGGCAGATTATCTAACAGGTTGTAAACAAATCCACAGTGTCACCATGTTATTTCAATGACTTACTTGCCAACAAAAACAAACTATCCAATGTTAACATTCAAGTTTTGCAGATCCTTCCTTGTTAAACTTTGGCTGAACATCCTTCATTTTACACGGATGTGGACAATAACTTACAATAACAATAACAAAGATAATTCATCTTTGATTTAACTGCCAAATGATGACGATGGACTGTGGTTGTGTTTCTATTCTTCTTAGTTGTCATCTTAGAGATTAAGCTTGTTAGTAAGATCTCATTTCTGTATCTGGATATCTGATCCGGATCAAGAAAAACACACGTCACAGTAACGCCGTTGTAAATGCAGCAGAATGGATTGCAATCGGATCAGTCAGAACACATCTGGAGGTGTTGGATTGTGATCGGACCTCAGCCAGGTGTAAACAACATCAGTGGCTACATTCTCAAAAAGAAGATCCACCCTCCTCTTCCTGCTATCTCACGCAAGCCCGACATCACATGTAAACATGTCTCTTGATCCGGAACGTGTTTGCTCGCCAGCCCTGCCCACCTAACAGGCATCCGATCTCAATGCAGACAGAATTAAGATAGCGAGAACACTTATTAATGTCAGGAGTTAATTCAAAATGATAAACCATAAAAAGCTTGAACTGGACCAGAGACAACAATGGAAATAAGTGCAGGACTTTTAATTGTTTTATCCTTGACAAAGTCTGATATATTGTGCTTTTTACATGAAAATGTTGTCAGTAAACCAAACCAAACAACTGCAATTTACAGTTATTCTCATTATTGATTAATCCGCTTATTATTTTCTCAATTAACCAATTAGTCGCTTGGTCTATAAAACATCAGAAAACTGTGATAAATGTCCATCCCAGTTTCCCAGACTCCAAGGTGATGTCTTTAAATGTCTTGTTTTGTCCGGCCAACAGTGCAAAATTTAGTTTACTGTCATGTAAGACCAAGAAAAGCAGCAAATTCTCACGTTTAAGAAGCTGTAACCATCGAATGTTTGGCATTTTTGCTTGAAAAATGACTGAAATTATTAATCTTCTGTCCATCGACTGACTCATTAATCGTTGCAGTGCAAAATGTCAGATCTCATTATCTACGTATCCAGATACAGATCGCATGTTAATACCAGGTTAAAACAGGGTCTAAAATGTTACAAGAGATGTTACGTCTTCTAGTATTTCTCTACATAATCTTCGTGTTTTCACTGGTTCACACAGCATTTTCTAAATATTCATAACCTTTCCAGTCAGTGTAGGTGAACAGATTTGCCAACAGTGATGTAATCAGTTGCATCTAAGCTCCAAGTACAGTTTCCAATCCTCATTTTTTTCTCATGTATCATCACCTAAAGTTAAACTGTAAGAGCTAGTGAATATTCTAGCATATGTTCCTAACACAGGAATTTTATGATTGAACTGTTAACTTGTCGGGTGTATCATAGTTGTTGTGTAGCATCCTGCTGTGTATTCACCCTATCCCATCAGTATCAGTAAATCAAGCATGGCACACAACAGGCTAGATGCATTATTTTTTTGCACTACAGGAGGTTTAAATGAATTCAAATAAATTCCTGGAGATGTATTTTTCCTTTTGATCCGTTAACACTGGACACCTCTCGGCCACAGTGTGTTTTTGTGGTTGCACCAGTTGGCGCTGGTGTAACAGGTCATGTTTGTTTAAAGGCAGGCAGGACTGCGTCATACATCTGAGAGCCTCGGTCCGCCCTGTTGTACATGATGTGACGGTGATAACAAAATAGAGGAGGGATTACTGCTGACGGGTAGCTAACCTGTCGCTAGATCTCTCCTGCTGAAAAGTCACTAGATATACAGATGTTGTATTTAGACAGCAGCTGATCGATTAGGTTTAATGTTTACATAGGTATACGTGTGTGTAAACGTGAACAGTTGTGGACAAAGCTAATTGTTGCTCACAGTGTGTGTGAAAAACCAGTTCAGAGAGGTAATATAAGTTGCCCTGTGATGAGTATAGAGATTCGTACTGAATACTGAACATATTACTTTCCAAAGCATACCATAAAAGTCGAGTTTTTTATTTTTCAGTATCAGTATTAGGGCTGGGTATCATCTTTAATGTTTTTGATATTAGAGGAAATACAATACTTTAGGTTGGTTATAGATAATAATACTTTTTTTTAGTAGTTTTTGATACTCGGACTGGCAATAAGGTTCAGTACTCAGCCCTAATCTGTATAATATGAAGCTTGCAGGCTTAAATAATGTTTAAAAAGTAAATATTTTAGTAAGTAATCCATCAAATTGAACACGTATGGCTCTAAGTTATAATACATTATTGATGTGTGGTCATCTATTTGATGTACAGATAGACAAATAGAGAGTCTTGAGTAATGGGAGGTTCTGATATCTAATATTTCAGAACAGACTACTGAAGAGACAAACTATTAGTCAGTCAAACAGAAGATAAACAGTGAGATAGTATGAATATACTATATTTATTTACTTGTAAAACTTTGTGACAACTGGCTCTAAAATCTCTGATATTTGAGCCTCCAATCAGCACATGAACACAACAGTGCTTATCAAATCAATGTGGACATTTAACTCCATTATCAGGTTACTGTAACATAGTTTTGACAGAAATTAAAATGACATCATTCTCGTTGTTTTGGAGCAGCTATCTCAAGCGACTTTCAAGTCAGTTGATTTACAAACTGTTTTGAAAAGAAAAGAGAAAAGCGGATGTCTGGGAGGAAGAAACGGCACATTAAGATGTTGAAAAAAAAACAGTTGTTTGGTCAGGAGTCACATTAGGAACTGGCGATCTGTTGTAAACAAGATGAAGTACAGCTCTTGAACTTTCACTGTTACAGCTAGTCCTGCTGAAACATGAGATGTGACATAAAAGCAGGGGGCATCCGGATTTGAACCGGAGACCTCTTGATCTGCAGTCAAATGCTCTACCACTGAGCTATACCCCCTGTGGTCAACCACATCCAGGAGCATGAGCACACAGGTGTGTGTTGGCTCGTAGAAATACTGCCGTGTTTATTTCTAAGCATTATCTCAACCAGCAGTTCTCTTTTTACACGCTGCAAGAACAACACAGACAGTCTCCTGATTGCCAACAAATGTGATTAGTCGGCATTGTGTAACCATGGCAATGTGGGCAGGGTGGGTTCATAATGTAATGTGTGGCCCAACCCGGATAGGCCATTTGCCAGAGGTCTGCCAATCAGATTACAGGGTCCCAGTTTGCGACAGAACATGAAAAATGACAAGTAATGAAGGCTGCTCATGGACACACGGGGCACATTTTCTCTGGTCGACTTCCTCCCCAGTCTGGGACTCGTGCTGCTTTATCGCTGGCTCTATCTAACCGGCTGATCATATTTAGAAGCTTTTACGAATGCTATGCCAAATGTTAATGACTGTCATGCTCCCCCTAGAAACAAGGTTTTCTAAGAAATATGTCAAGATAAGTTATTTTGGAGCCACACAATTAAACTTTTTTTTTTTTTTTTCTGTTTTTCTGCCGTCCAACTTCTCTGTTCCCAGGGAAAGTATGCCAAGAGGAAGAGCCGATTTAAGCGTTCAGACGGAAGCACCTCCTCTGACACCACCTCGAACAGCTTTGTCCGACAGGTAACGTTTCACACTTAATCCTTCCTCCAGACTGCTAATCCAGGTGCTAGACTTGATCTCAACTTTCCCCTCATCTTATTTCATCATCATTCGATGAAGTTTAATGGAGAGAGAAGTAAGAACTTTTAATGATGGGAATTCAGCAGCTCATCTGCAACATTTACATCCTTCATCTTCATTTATTTTATCTTATATACAGTCATAGCTACATTTTTACATATTAGTGGAATTGTTGTTGCAGCATTATGGTTTTTTTAGGGTTTGGTCCATCACTTATAACAAGGTACATCTCAGAACATTTTTTGCAAACTTGCTGATGGTCTGAACATCCAGTTTAACTTTTATAAGCTAAAAATGAAGGCGATAACAATCATATAACGTTACAGAAAAAAGTTTCCCAAAACGTATCCTGATTATTGTACCTTTTAACTTTTAAATCAGTTTCAAACACTTTCTAATCCTGGAGGTTTATCCCCATTGAGTTTTTCCACATTATTTGCTTCATGACAAGTGCTGACAGTAAAAATCTCCAGCGAGAATCTGCAGCAGAGACAGACAGAAGGATATATGAAATCAATGTGACGTGACCACTTCCACACTCACCTCCAAGGGTAAATAAATACATGATTATGAAAAGAACCAGGTTTATAACTTAAACAAAGTCTAATGTATGCACACAAGAGGCTGAGAGAAGAGAAATAATCACTGTCAAATTTATATTGAAATTTCTGGCATCTATGATATGAGGAAAATTGATCTTACTGCATACTTTAACGGGATTCCGTTTCCGCTGTTTTCACTATCTGCTGTATCATATTTTTTCCGCTTTCCAGTAACTGTGAAAACCAAAACCTGTTATTTACTTGTCTTAAAACACAGTATGTCTTTATCTCTTCACCTGAGTGTGTCACAGCAACTGGCATAATGTACTGTATCTCACACATTGAAATGGCTTTGATAACATCAGTAAAACCTCTGTGACTACAGCTTCATTGTCACAGAGCTGGAGATGAGAGACATCTCCCTTCAACAGAGATTCCTCCAGGGCTCTGACGGTGATTATCAGTCCCCAGGTGTTAGACCACCTCCACCTCTCGCTTGCCACCCCCGACCCCGACCCCACCCGGGTCTGTACATGTAGATGCATTGATTGGCTCTGTCAGAAGGAGCGTGTAAAACCTGTCAGTCCTCCAGCTGCAGAGATTTTCCTGCTAAGAACGGTTCAAGAAGCCTCCCCTCGATATTTCCTCTCCTCCGAGGTTTAGGAGGCGGGGTTAAGGCATCACATGCTTGCGAGCCGCACAGCAGTCCTTGTCTGGACATGACATTTCTCAAAGCCACCCCGTGTCACGGCTAACTGAGTCCCCCCTTTTCCGTCTGACCTCTTCATTGGTGAGAGGAAATGATTTGCCCCGTGCCGAATGACATTTGCCTGTTCAGTGCCGGTGATGCTTTAGGAAAAAAAAAAAAAAAGAAAAGAAAAAAAAAAAATCCCATCGCTGTTGGTGAACACAGGGAGCTGAACCCTCCTGTGGTTTTTAAAGGTTAGCTGCATCCTCGCTTGCACACATCTTCACCCTTCCCACTGCCTCGTCCTTCATTAACTCTGGTGTGGTGGAGGACCATGTGCGCCGGGCCTGCAGGTTAAACAGGATTCATAATCGCTCACACTGTATGAGGAACTCATTACCCAGAAGTAAGGATGATTTAACGCTTCCTGACTTGAATCTCCTCCCTTGTCTCATGCTATTGCACAGCGTTTCACTCATCAAGGCTTGCAATAGAGGTAGCAGGGATTTTAAACAGACTGAATACCTCACATAATCCAAAAATTGATTTAGCAACTCAGCCGTTTAATATATGGAGCACCTATGAGTGTTTCTGCACATGCACACGATTCCTGAATCCATGTTAAGATTGAAAAAAAAAAGGTTTTAATTACAGAAAAAGAGGCTTACAGGCGCCCTATAGGTTTTTGCACATATGGCCTATTTTTGACTCCCCCCCGAACAACTCAAAGCAGAGCCCTGTATAGGCTTTACAGTCTCACACACACCTACGCAAGTGCACACACACTCAACGCACACACACACACACGCACACACAAATACACGAGAGCCACAATCAGCCAACGGTGGAGCTGGCTGGTACACTCGGCCTGGTTTCCATGGCAACCGGGCCACTGAATCTCCCTCTGTGTGCAGGCACAGTGGGATGGAGAGACGAAGGAGAGGATGTTTAGATGTGTGCGTGTGTGTTGGGGGGGGGGGGGGGGGGGGTGAAGGGAGGGTTGCAGCCTACGTGTTTGTGCAGTGTTGTTGGTTTGTGTGTCGAGTTCAACAAAAACACACTCCGTCTTCAGGTGTGCAAAGAAGGGCAGAGACTGTCTGCTGAAAAGGCAACATGTCTGCTGTCGTTATTTGAAAATTCACATCTGCGTTGTTGGAAATTAAAATAGCAATGTTTAAAAAGGTAATCTGTTGTGTCTTATAACACTGCAGCATTAAAATAAACATAAAATCAGAGGGGCTGTCGTGATGAACACATAACAGCTGTGTCCTAGTTCAGTGGTTCACAAAGGAGGGTCCTTTAGAGGACCTGAAGGCTATGCTGAACCTGCTCCTCTCCACATGAGATGGTCTCAGATTAGACTCTAGACTGGTATAGACCAAAACTAATTGTGCGTTCAAATCCTCCTCCTTTATTATCAACAAGTTCTTGAATACCAGTAAAAATGTTCCAAGAAATCCAAGTCTATAGTACAAGACATTTCTCTTCAACACATCCCCAACACACAGGCTACTGGATGAGTGGGGAGTAGCTAATATTGAAGCTAATATTAAATATATTCAATATATTCAGGCTGCACACTGTTTATGTTAATGCTCAGCTGCTGTCATTTAGACTCAGCTGCAGATATTTCATTTAGTCCAGTTCATGTAACATATGTATAAATCACTGTTAGTCACCATTTCCTGATAATTGTGATATTTTAAAAACCTTTATTTAACCAAGTGAGTCCAATTCAGGATTGAAACCTCTTTTGCAGAGGAGAGCTGCATAAAAACAACGGATAAAACAACACTAAAAGCTATAATAATGCTAAAATATGGCTAAAAGTAAGCAAAGAATAGAGAAAAATAACAATGGAGTAATTTACCATATAGTTTATGGACATCTTCTGCCAGAAATATCAGATTCGTCCATTTAAATTCCTTTTGCAGACACTAAGTGGCCGGAGCAGAAAACATTAAGGTTTCTTTCCCATCTCTGTCTGTACAGTAGAGACAGACTGCAGATATATATGTCTTGTTATCTGGGAAAATGACTGCAAAAGTGAACTCTGTGGAAAATGATGTGTTTTCACATTGGAGGATCGTTTGAGTGGTCATAATAAAAGACTCCGAATTCAAATAAGGATCTGGAAGAATCTTTGAAACACGGTCAGCCTTGTTGGCCCGTTATGACATGAACGGTCTAGAAATGTGGAGGATAGAGCCTCTAAATTGGGAAACTGCTTCTCATCTCATTTTAATTTAAGATAAGATGTAAATGTAAATCAATTAAAGCCTGTTAAAAAAAATTTAAAAAGCGGGTTTAATTGTTTCTACAGTCAGTCTCTGATTCCTATACTTTTTTCCCATTGCTCTGTAGTTAAGATCTCGTCTTGGCCTGGTTGCCATATGTGAAAGGTTTAGAAGGTTCAGTGGCTGTAGAGAGACCAGCAGTCCTCCTGTCCGTCCTGACATATGAATCCCAGCAGAGCGCCAGTTGCTGCTGTGTCTGGCTGCACGAGGGCAGAGCCGACTGGTGGGTCTGTTAGCAGCTCTCCATTTGTTCACCTTCCCCAGCTGACTGTGTTGTCATCGGCTACTATCGCGCAAGAGAGGAAGAAGTGGTTGGAGTCTGTAGCCATGGATTGTGTCAGAGGTCGCCCTCTTGTGGACAAATAGGACTACCCCTCCAACCACACCTATCTGCCTATAGACCTCCCTACTTTAACCTTTTTAACAGTGTTGGGCAAGTTAAAATTTGCGTAGATTACAAACTAGTACGCTGTTTTTTGCAGTAAGTACACAAAAATCAATGTAATTAATTATCAGACACCTATACATGGGTTTGGAGCGGTAACTATTCAGCAGATACTTCAAAGGCTTAAGTAGGCAAGCGTCAGTTGCTTCAAAGTGATACAGCCCCGATCACTGCGCCTCATGTCCTCATTTCACTGCTGAACCACTGCCCCTGTTTTTTCCACCTCCCCTCATATCCATATTAATCCCTCGTCTGATACCCTTGTTCCGGCAGATATAGACAAAGAGAAAGAGAGATGGGTTAGGAAGAATGAGATCAGGACAGGAGGCCGGTAGGAATGAAGCAAAGAGAGAGAGAGAGAGAGAGAGAGAGAGAGAGAGAGAGAGGAGGGGGGGGTTTCCCTGGGCACTGCCCCAGCTCTGTCCCACGTCAGTCGGGGCATTGAATGGCTGACGGCTGCATACCAAGCCTCCTTCTGGGTCTCAGTGCGTTCACGTCCCTGTTTCTGCCCAGCCAAGGCTAAATATATTTCCCCAGTTTGCAAATGTAGCACAAGTCCTGCAACCCGACCCCCAGCCAGCCCCAGCTCCCTTCCTCTACACAAGGTTCACGTTCCTCTGGGTTGTGGAGGTAGGAGGGGGAGGGGGGGGTGGAGGGGGGTGGGCGTGTGTGTGTGTGTGTGTGTGTGAGAAGGGGTTGGAGGTTAAGAGAGCGCTCTCCCATTTTCACACATACGGCACTCTTTTCTGGCGTTCTCTCCTATCATATACACACTACACACATACAAACACTCACAAACACACACATGCACTTGTCAGACTAACAAGCAGATACTCACACTAGCTGCCACTATCTCTCACACACATATACACACATACACACACACACACATACACACATACACGTAACTCTGTCCGTGGACTCCGGCGTTGCCCCCTTGGTTTGCCGTGGTGTGGCGAGCGTGGCAAACGAGGTATGGAGAGGACCGAGAGGATTCAAAGGCCCGTAATGGTAAGAAGGATCTAGATTAATCTTCAAGCTGTACACTTTTAGCTGTGTCTGCCTTAACTGGAAGTAGTGTATGTATGTGTGAGTGAGTGTGTGTATCCAGAGAGAGTTTTTGAAAGTTCAGAACACTCTTTTGCCTCTGAGATATAACTGGAATATATAACTTGCCGTCCGTGTCCTGATAGAGCTGTACCTCCTGGTCAGCGGCTTTCTTTGAGATTCCATTTTGGGCCCGGGCCGCAGCTGCTGGAAAGGCGCTGTGTTTTTAATTAGACTTCCAGTCCCACCGGTTGCCTCCGCTGCTGTGTGCACTGCCCGCCCAGCCGGCCCAGGGCTGTGGCCATTTCAGGGGGCTTCTTTCACCGCGAGTCCCCGTGTTGCAGACAGGCCTAGGCTGGATATCGATTTAGCATATTTTTGTGACCTCAGGACTCCAGGACAGAGTGACATAAATGTCAAAATGTCATAAATGTCAAATGTTTCTGTAATTAATGCTGTTAGGGCAATAATTCAGTGTTCCCTTTTTACTTGGAATCATATTGTGATGATCAGGACCGTGACTCACTATTAGTTTCATTATTGAGTAATCTGTCAGTTGTTTTTCTGGTGAATCTTTTATCTATGAAATATCAGAACATAACGGAAAGTACTCATTGCAATTTCCTAGAGGCCATGGTGACATCTGAAACTGCTTGTTTTGTCAGAACAAAGCTGGAAGTAGTGAGTCTTTGGCATTTTTGCTTGATAAACAAATAACAGTTCATTGATTATCAAAGTTGATTTATCAAAATCAAATTTCTCTCAATCCACTGTTGATTTAAGTAATGAGTAGTAATGATAGGACCATATATTATGTTATCGGTTTACACAATTCTGTTATTTAAGTTAAACTGAATGATAAGTTGAAAGTTTTGTTGTGTCTGATATAAAGCAGAACAATTGAACACAGTTTGGTGCATTGATCATCAGTTTGATTACTTTATATTAGGGTTGCAACTAGCAAATATTTTCATTATCACTTAATCTTGTGATTAGTAGTCTGTAAAATATTTATCATAATTTCTCAGAGCCCAAGATCAAATTGCTTGTTTTGTCCAACCAACAATCCAAAAAGAGATTCAGTTTCTAAGGACGTCAGCAAACACTCAAATTTAAGAAGCTGGAAACACAAAGTTTTGGCCTTTTGTTTAGAAAAGACTTAAACAGTTAATCAATTATCAAATTGTTTGCTGTTTAATCTTGACTTACTAATGCGTCAGTTCTGATTTTGCATATATTTGCTGTATCGTGGTTAGGGCTGGGTAACCGACCTCAATACTTTTTGAGTAATGACCAAAATGGGTTGCAAAATTATCAAAATATCTAACACTGGTATTGAAAACCTGTCCAGATTTTTGTTGTTTTACTGACATCAGATTTGATCTAAATCATATATTTTCTTCTCTAACTTTAGTTCTTATTTAGGAAATGTTGTCATTTTGTTAATGTATTTAATTACTGATGCATTGAGGAGGTTAGCATATTTTGCTAACTGAAAAAAAGGTTTTTGTAAAAAAGATGGGTTTGTATTCCACCATTAAGGTATTTTAAGAAGTATTGGTATAAGGTAGAAATGATTAATAAAATAAAATAGATTGTATTGGCAGTAGTATTGAGAAGCCTGAATCGTGACTTGCGTCTGACAAATATGTTCTTTGAATATTGTGATATTGATTTCAGCCATGTGCTGGTCAGTATTTTAAACTTGATGGGATTTTTCCCTCCATAATTGAGGAACAACTTGGTGTTGGAGTCCTTCTCTTGCTCGTTTCTTAAAAATGGGAATTTCTAGAGAGTTCAGTCCATGACTCATCTTTCTATTCGTCTCCACACCGTCCAGCTGGTTGCCATGACGCTGCTGTGACAGAGGAAAGGAATATGGCCATTTACAGCCGCTGGCCATGAGCTTTAGATAGGGGCTCCTTTTGTACATCTGTCTGTTCTGCATATCTCCCCCCCTTTTATTCTAGTTTTTCCTGTCCCATACCTGCCTCTTGATCGTTCACTCACCTAATCTCGCCCTGGATGTGATGTGAATACACAGCGGAGCCTCGGCTCGACTGCTAATGCATTCCTGTTGGATCTCAGCTGCCTGAGATGAGATGTTGTGTTCTTCTTCTCTTCTGAAATGTGTGATGACTCGGGCCCCGAGGAAACTCGGAGATGAAGCAAATAGGAAAAGGATATTTAATGTTCTCTCTTTCCCTTCATTTTTCACATCACCTGAGCTGATGAGTATGAAGATATTTTTATCTGTTTAATTATCAGGGCAGGAGTTCACAGTATGCGTGAGATGGTTATCACCTCTTAGTCATACATTGTGAAGTCTGACAACACCTGCTGTGATGTTCCTGTTCGTGACAGTAGCAGATTAAAATCTTTGGCCTCCACTCTGTTATCCAATATACAGAAAGGAAGACACATAGTGGTGATCATTTCCTGTGTTTTATAAAGATGGTAAAAATGAGCAATGAGCGTAATCCAACATAAACCCCAATTCAATATGTTCTTTTTTAAAGCTTTGTGCAGATTCCACAAGCAAATCTATTTAACTACATCCAACTGCTTCCCTTCTTTCCAATTTCCCTTTCTCTCGAAAGCATTTACAGGCGCCGTTGCATTAGAAGAAACAATGTTAACTAATTTCCTTGCTGCAGGGTGACTCTTTTCAACCCTCATTATTCAAAGCACTTGTCTTTTGCCACCCCGCTCTCACTCCTTATTCCATTATCCCCCCCCCTCTCCACTCTGTTGCCCCTCCCCATTTATTCAATATCAATGCTAAGGAGGTTTAAATTCATCATGGCGGCAGCCACTGTGCAGAAAATGGAGGTGTCAGTAAATTTTTGTGATAATTACTGAGTCTCTCCTCTTGTATCCTTCTGATTTTGTACCACTTCTTCTCCTACTATGATCTTGGCTGTTTGGATTTTACCAACTAAACACAAGGAGGTTTTTAGCTTTTCTTTTAGGGATCAGTTTCAGTAGTCTTGTTAGTGAAAACAGTAATATTTACTTTCTATAAAAACTCTCCAAACACCATAATGTTTTGTTTGATGTAGTTATTGTCATGCTGTTCTCTGAGCTATTGACCAGTCTGTAACTCACTCAGTGTGAGAAAATACTTCATTGATCACCTGTTGAAAAGCTTTTATGCAACTTCGCTGCTGCTGATTTCCCTTCAGGGTATTTTATTTACCATTGATTCCTATATCTTCTTTCTATATCCTTCCTGATGCAGCTCTCACTGGCTGCCTGTAATAAGCTGCAGAGATGGTTACTATGACACTGCTGGGGTCTCTAGTCTGGCACTGCCAATGGGAAAGCAGCTCTGCCGTCAGGTGGCCTGTAGCTATTTTGAACAGGAGCTGTATGTGAAGTGAAGCAAGCAGCTAAATTAGAGACACAACCCATTGACATGAGAAGAAGAAGAAGAACAGAAGAAGAAGAAGAAGAAGAGGAAGAAATGCAGAGTGTCAGAATTGAAAAGGTGGAGGAAATTTGTTCAGTTGCTCTTTCAGTCTATCAACACATTCTGATTGGTTTCAGGGTAGAAAGGGTGCAGAGAGGTTATTGATCAGTTGCTATTTTGACTCGTCCACCTGCACTGGTTTGTGTCTGTGCTCATGTATCCGTTTATCCTCTCACTCTCCTTCTGTCCTTTTTCTCTCTGGATGTGTGTGACGTGAATCAACTGGATAAGTGACACAGAGGAACGAGCATTTGTCCACACAAACTCACATTCACACACATATACACACATGCACAGACACACAGAGAGTCATCGCCTGTCCCTCCCACTCTACATTTTGCTGCATCACCGACATGTTGTAGCGAGTGTGTAGGTCCCAGGTTATTTCAGACGTCATGACAGCATTTTTTTCTCTCTAAAAATATTCCCGAGGTTCCCCATTAAGTTCTGTTAACCTTCAGTTAGTCAGTGCTCCATGTTAGGATGCACCTGTATGGTTTAGAAGATGACTCAGAGCTGGTTAGTGGGGGCGGCTGTTATTGTCCTCATTAGATGCTGAATGCTGCTCACAGGATCATTCCTCCTACTTGAGAGAGATACAGGCACACCGCTGTGAGCATTTCAGTTTGAGTAAATGAAACAGGAAGTGGGGATGGTTTGTGGATGCCCGAGGATGAGAGGAGTAGCTAGCCGTCGCCTTGGCAACAGGGAGTGTCTACATTCGGTCTGCCGTTGCAGAGTCACAGAGCGCCTCGATGCAACAGGTGGCCGAGCTAGAATCAACATTTGTGTTTGTCGTTTCATTTCAAATCACACAGAGATGCATGGATGGTAATAAAAGGCATAGAGGAGCATTAATCACACATGAATACACACGCAAACACGCTGACACAGCACACAGATGCTCCACTCGTACACACATGACCAGTTTTTCTGTCTGGCTGTATTTAGACTGTGGTGTTTGTCCTCTCAGAAATAGCATTTGGGCATTTTGCCTTGATTTAAATGTGACAATTTGGAAGAGAGAATGCAACAAAGGTCCCCGGTATGAATTGAACTGTTACAGTTGTATGATATGTATCCTATAACAGGCCGCTGGGATGCCACATTTCTTTTCATCTTTGAAGTAAGAAATACAAATACAATTCAAATGACAGCAAATTAAATAGGACTAGGTATCAAGTCTCAGTGCTTAAATAGTAGCAGCCGAAATATGTACAGTAGCTTCCAGTATCAAAAGTTGGCATCAGATGCTCGGTCAGGTTCTTCGGCGTGCTTTAGTCTTTATTTAGATGTTTCCTGATCTAAATCAAGTAGGGCTGCGAGCAACGTTTATTTTCATTATCGATTAATCTGTCAGTTATTTCGGTCGGTTTGGTCTGTAAAATGTCAGAAAATGATGAAAAATGTCAATCTCTGTTTCCCAAACCCCAAGGCGCCGTCCTCAAATGTCTTCTTTTGTCCCTGCTAACAGTCCATAACCCAAAGATATTCAGTTTACTTTCATAGAAGACTAAATAAACCAGAAAACATTCTCATTTGAGAGGCTAAGATCAGAAAATTTTGCCCTTTTTTTTCTTAAAAAAGTACTCAAAACAATTAATTTTTTGTTGCAGCTCAAAAATCAAGAAACTAGTTTTGTATTTTATCAATGCAAAGCTCTTGAGAAAGTATTTTGTGAAATTAAAAAAAGGGCTAAAACATGTTTATATTCCCCAAACTAAGACATCTAAAGATGTATTGTTTTGGTATCACTACTGAATCCCAGGTATTGTGTTGGCGCTGATATCAGGAATGTTCAAAGGATACCCAGCTCTAGTCCGGAGATATTTGGTGTATTCACTGAGCGGACTCTGTGTATTGTCTGACTACACATGTGCTCACTTTCTAGCAGGGAATTTTTCATCAACATTACATATGGTGTATGTCATCTTTGCGCATTCTCACCTCTATTTTAAAAGCCCACACCTAATGACTCACTTCTTCTGCCTGGCACATTCAGCTGTCCGCATTCTTGTCAGCACCTCCTACAAAGCGCCAGGCTGCCTGACAGCTAAAAAAAAAAAAAAAAAGGAAAAAAAAAAACACCAAGAAGAGAACAAGTGGGATTGTTATATAAATTGAACACTCAAACACTTCAGAAGTTCAGGCTGCCACCCCTCACTGCACTGCTCTGCTGAACAGTACAGTGGGCCTGTGCTGCACAGGCTCACAGGAGGCTCGAGTTTTTATTGTGGTATGGGTGTCTGGATTAGGGTCAGTCGAGAGTCAAGTTACCGTGCATGAGTGGTGAATGTGTTGGAAACTGTAGCCACTTCATGAGAAATTTATACCTGCGCTAATATTATAAACAGTCCTCAGGCCATTTTTTTTTTTCTCTACCTCTACTTGACACACCCACACGCTGAATCTGTTGTACCTGTGCAGAAAGATTTAACACCTCACCCTTACTCAAGCTGCAGTGGAAATTTCGGGCCGGTTGTTATGCATCCTCTCCACCTCGAATTACACAGAGTCAGCTTTCAGCCAATATGAAGGCCAAGGCCCCTTTTGTGTTCATGTAGGTTACGCTGCTTGAGGCAGTCTTGACATTATGACCGGAGAATATAGCAAAGGCAGAGCCTCAATCGTTCTTCCTCATACTCAAGACAAGGAGGATACATGTGAATTTAAGGTGCAGGAGTACAACTAAAAGATGAACAAACAGGTCATCAGTATGAACATTCATACATCTACTCAAACATGTTGGGAGTTCAGCATGTGATTTCAACTGGTCTGCCCCTGTTTTTGATACCTTCAGGAGTATTGATGGATTCTTGGTCTGGTTTATGTGTATTTCAGGGCTCTGCAGACTCCTACACCAGCCGGCCGTCAGACTCAGATGTGTCCCTGGAGGAGGACCCAGAAGCTCTGAGGAAGGAGGCAGACAGACAGGCCCTTGCCACGCTCGAGAAAGCAAAGGTCAGAGATCAACCGTTGCACCCTCATTCTTCTTATGCACATTGTTAGTTGAATGGTCATTATTCCTGCATAATCTTTTCAGTTTTTTTGACACAGGTTTACCAGTATCAAAAGACTCATCAGTGTCAGGGGTCTTTGAACTTGGTGTGAGATGATGTTTGTGTACTAACAATTGTTTCTCCAATCACTGCTCCAGACCAAACCTGTGGCGTTTGCTGTGCGGACAAATGTCGGTTACAACCCCGGCCCCAGTGATGACGTTCCGGTGCAAGGCATGGCCATATCCTTTGAAGCCAAAGACTTCTTGCACATTAAAGAGGTTTGAATTTTCCAGATATTCCATTAAGCTCTACAATATAGTTTCTGTAGTTTCTTAAAGTACAAATATTCACCATTTCAGCCTGAACTGAAGGTAAATTTACTTGAGTTAATTTAAGGTAGCACATGGACTGAGGTACCTGGATGATGCAGGGAAACCCAGCATTAGGGCTACAGGCTTGACTCCTTCAAACAATTGGAAGTGTTGGTGGGTGGGAAGCTGGTGAGGGATCATGTATTTGTCGCAAGTCACTGCACTGTCTCCTTCTGTCTAAACTCTACCCAGGCAGTGATTTTCACTTATGATTTTGGTCACGTCGGGTACATAATCGTATTTTTTGGGTACAAATGTTAGTTATACAGACATTAACTTGCAAGAAATTGTGCCATAAAGTTCTTTGGTACATGATGGGATAGGTTCTGAGCACCAAGGTTTTATATTCTAAGAGGTACAATACTGTGCTACATTTTTCTGAAAGTGTAAATACAGTATGTCAATATTTTGTGGAACTATTGTAGGAAACCTTAATGACATGAAATGCCATTTTCGTTCTTTCTTTGTGTGTTTGTTTATGAGGCATTTTTGTTTCAACACATACAATAAATGGTGATGTGAGCCAGAAAACACTGGTATTGCATTGGTTACCGATGCCTGGTTGTCTGTTCTGCATGCAGAAGTACAACAACGACTGGTGGATCGGTCGTCTGGTGAAGGAGGGCTGTGAGGTGGGCTTCATACCCAGCCCAGTCAAACTGGACAACACCCGTCTGCTGCAGGAGCAGAGGATGAGACAGAACCGACTCAGCTCCAGGTAACGATGATAGGCCCTCTGCATTGGCACAAACGTGAACACGGCTTTTTAAAACAGGTCAAACTTGAGTCACACTTCACCCACATGGCAATGTAAAATGTCTTAAAATAGACATAAGAGTAGAAAAGCACTTCGGTGACTCACTATTTTCCATCATGCAGACTACAGTGTACATGGGTCTCTTTAGTCTCTGTTTTTGTTTTTTTAAATAGGGAATCTATCTTTTTTTTTATCTGGCTGATCAGATTTTAATATACAGTTTGCAATGCAAGCACTCAAGCAGTTTATTTATTTTTGTCTCTTCACTTTTTATTATCATTATTATTTTCTCAGCTGTCAAGGTCACAATAGCATCTTGTTCACTGTAAACTCTGGTGATCAATTTCATGTTGTAGAAGAAAACCTAACAATTATGGGGTGCTTAGAGACATAAAATATTGATGAAATCAGTTTTAACAACAAAAACTGGCATTTTTTTGTGAAAAACTATTATGTCTTTGAATTGTGTACCCGGTATTGTGAGCCTACTTTATTGTCTTCTTTCCACCAAGCAATAATTAGAGCCTGTATTTCTTATTACAGTAAATCTGGAGGAAGCTCCAGTCTGGATGTTGCCACGGGAACCCGCAGGCCCACCCCACCTGGCACAGGTGAGGTCGGGGGGTGGGGGTCTCCTTATCATCTGGCAAAATAGTAAATGTGTGTGCATGTTTGTGTGGGCACGCGTGCAATCCCGAGTGAGAAGAGACGGGCGCCCTGATATTTAGATGAATATTTTAATTGGCTGGTTAGTCAGGCATGATGATGAATCACGGCGCATCTCAGTGGGTTGCTGTGTGAAGTGAGAGAGAACTTAGGAAGTCTGTCATTAGCACACAGGACGGGACTGAAATAGAGTCGAGAAAGGCCCGCGCTCATTAAACTTGATAAGTATGTCTGGCTTGTGTGTGCATCGCCAGGACGACACAGACCTGCTGCTCAATATCCAGTGACAGCAGGAGAGAGCGAACGCGGAAAAATAAACAACTCTGATTGACATTATGGGTTTTTGATAATCCAATAGATCCACTGAACTGAGCTTAACACTTGCAATCTTAAAAAAAAGACACCCGTCTACCCCATCCACCTTCCCCAAACTACCACACCTGCATCACCAACAACAAACCCGTCACACACTTTATCCCCAGCTTCCCTCTTAGCTCGATTCTTTCTTTCCTATCTACTACTTTGTTCCAGTTTCCTCCGAAGCCGCTCCTTTACCCAGTTCTTTCACACCTACACTTCAAGTTTTGTTGCTTTCTCGTCACACCGAAATCACTCCCTCCTCTGCTGTTTATGTTACTACACCCCACATCTGTGCCTGGCTTCACGATAATCTGATGTGTTCTTTTTTTTTTTTTAACCTCTTCTCAATGTTGTTTCCAGTTTTAAGTCATACTGTGCCACCTTTTTCAATCTCTGTGCCATCTCTTGCAAAATTCCTTCATGTCTCTGTCTGGATGCATCTCACATTCTTTCTTCTATTTACTCTTCCCCCTTTTCCTTTACACCTCTATTATTTTCTCTGCTCTCGTCCTCTTTCACTCCGCTTCTTTCTCTTCCTTCTGTTTCTTCTCTCCTCTTGTCCCTTTCTCCGCACCGCCCGCCCCCCTTCCCTCCCCCCTCATCAGCTCACGTGGACATGTCCACAGTGGCCTTTGACGTTGACCCCCTCGACCTGGATGTTGAGGAGCCCCCTGAGTCCCAGGGTGACCCTCGCTCCTCCAAGGGCATGTCAGGCAGCGTAACATCCCCTCAGGCCAACGCCCACCGGCTGCCCTTCTTTAAGAAGGTAACATTAGGGGGCCCTGGACACTGCTAAGCTCGCCAGCATCCCTCCCGCATTTGTCCCCTTCTCCTCCAGGATGTGGTCATGTCTACTCGCTCTCCTTCCTTTCTCCATCTCTCACTAACAGCTCACAACGTCCCGGCTGCTACCGTAGCGCCCGAGTCTAACACTGATCGGGCCCTCGGGCTTTGGTCACGATGAGATATGTCTGGATGTTTGTTTCTGTGCTTGTCAGCTGGGAGAGGCGTTGAACTAACTGATACACTCTGAAATGGCTGCTGCTGCATATCGGTCTGAGTCTTTTTTAAAATGAAGCCTCGGTGGATGCAGTCAGTATAAACTCTGTTTTAATCAATAAACAGCTCCTCTCCCAACCCCCCCCCCCCCTCCAACCCCCTTAATCCTAACCTGTCAATAACTAAATGTGCTCTTGTGTTTTGTGCTTTTTTTTGTCTCTTCTGGCTTTTGTGTGGAATGATACTGTAGGTGGCCCAGCTAAACAGAAACAGAAGTCGGTGAGTGTGGTTCGTTTTCTAACGAGACTAACCTCTAACATTTCAACGTTTTTTTCTCTCTGTCTCCTCATCCTCTGTCGCCTTGTCTTACATTTCCCTTCTTGTGGTAACTTGTGGTCATATTATACAGTAAAAGCTTCAAAGGGGTAAGAATTCAGTTTGGTTTTTGTGTGCAGAATATTTTCACAGTACCTTCTCATGCTTCCAAGCACAAATATTCATGAGATCATTTGTAAATCATAGTGTCGCCTCTGTCATTTCCGGTCATTTCCCATGAGCTTGTATCACAGCTGTCAGTGTGTAGATGCAGGTGCAGATCCATCCCAGTGTCTGTTAGTCAGAGCGTAACAGTAATACACCCTGACATGCTTTCATTTCCATTTATGATGGCTGATTAGAGCCCACAATCAGCTGTTTTTTATGCTTTTCAGCACGATTTGAATCATATAAACAAGCATTAGGCTGCAAGGCAAAGAAGTGTGTTAGTAGTAGGTGATACAGATATATATTTATTCCAATAGTTATCACAGCATTATCCTAATATTAACCTTTTTAACTGCGCAAGTTGTCCCTCCCCTCTCTCCCATTCTTGTGATTTCACCATGATCAGGAAGACCTCATGTTCACAAAAGTTATTCTCCAAATGTCCTTTTTGGAATCTGCCTTGACCTTTCCATTAAAAAAACACACTATAGAGTTGTCATACTGTGTGCTATCTTCTTCAAATTTGAGGCAGGTATTCAGCGGTATTTACTTTACAGCCCCATGCTGCCCTCGCCCTTTACGGACAAAACCATGGGCTGTTATATAGACTGAAAAGACATTTTTTTACTCTAAGTAGACAAAATGTTTACATTTTTGTTAAATTCAAGGACCTGCTCTGTTTCTGTATCACCTACAATGTTTCTGTCACTTTCACAAGAAACTTTAAGAGGTTTCCTTTCTTGGCGAGACCTTATTTACGCATATAGTCACTGTGGTTCAGGAGCTACAACCATTTGGATTTGGGAATGCCATTTTTTAAAGTTAAACATATTTACTAAATATTCAACTCTTCCCTTGAGTCAAATGTTTTTTAGTATTTACCTGAAAAAAATCCTATTTTTTATGTATTTTAAAGCCATTTTTAACTTATTGTAAACATAGCAACTGTCAACCACCATCTCTAAACATTACTATTTAAAAAGAATACTCTGTTATGTACAGTACATCATCATCCCTACATTGTGCGCCGTGCTAACGAACAAGCACTATTGTTATGTTCGGTGCTCTAGCTTTGCCCCTTTAGAGACAAGAGCCATTTGGAAACTTTTAAAATATGTATTTTTAGCTTCTGTGAATACAAATGAGGTGAAATGAGCTTCCGTTGCTCCGCTTTATGTAATGTAATGTAGTGGAGCAGGGCTCTCCAGCACTATCTCCTCCTGCTTGAAGAGCTGCGCAGCACACACACACACACACACGGAGGAGGAGGCGTGCTTGGAATACAGATCTAAAAAGGAAAGAGGAAAAAAAAAAAAAATCCATCCAATTTTCCTGTTGTCGGAGTATATAGGACATGTAACTGTTTTCACCCCATTCTCATCAGAAAACAGACGGCTTCTAAAGAAGACAGATGCTTATGGAGTCCTTATAGATGAATCATTCTTTTCATGATTCATAATGTATGAATAAGCCTAAAGTTCATGCTCTACAATATGGAGCGTTTGTGAGTGGGTGTTCTGTATAATGTTTCTCCATTTTAAGTGTGAATGGCTTAAGGAAACACTCCATTACATGTTGTGCTCTATATTTAAAAAAAACCCCAGAAATCCATTTAAAAGACGATAAATAACGCAGGTAAAAGTCATATTTTAGATTTTCATCTTAAACGGCAAAAAAAAAATTGGGATTATTGAATTTGTTTAAAGAACAAAATGTTGAAGCACGAATGTAAAAAGTCCATTTTTTACAAGTGGCACTGTATACAGCTCAGTTACTGGCAGTCATAACTTGACAATTCCCCTCAAGTGTTTCTGCATAACAAAAAGAGAGAAGTGTGAAGGATGACGTTTGTGTTAGAGCAACGGCGGCGGCAGCAGCGCAGTCATGAGAGCTCTCCTGACACTGGCGTCTACTTTAATTATGGACACTAATTATGTGAGACTGCAGACTAAGAAATAGAAGCGAGCGCTTTCTGTGAGAAATTGATCCCTGCCTCCTAACATTCATAAGCTGTCAATAAAACAAATGGACTCCAGCGTCTGAAACTCGCCATCTATCAATCTGACTGCTCACAGCGGGGGAAAGGAGGACAAGGAGGAGAGAGGGCTATTGTGTTGAGTTAATTTTGATTTATGTATGCGTGGGTGTAACTCTCTGTGACTGTAGATCTGTGTGAGCTTTTTTTGCAAGTGTGTAAACGTACAGAATGTCAGACACGGCACGACTAAGGCGATTCACCCCGATGTTGGTGCTTTCCTTTCCTGGCACAGATGGAGCATGTCCCCCCCTATGACGTGGTTCCCTCCATGAGACCCATCATCCTAGTCGGGCCGTCGCTCAAAGGCTACGAGGTGAGGAGACGAAATGAGCAGCATGTGCTTGTTTTACATACTTCACTTCCATAGTGTGTTATCTTATACCTGCTGTTCCCTTTTTAGGTGACAGACATGATGCAGAAAGCACTCTTTGACTTTTTGAAACACAAGTTTGAGGGCAGGTAAGAATCTAGTTGCTATCATGCAGGCTTTAATTTATAAGGTTTCTGTTTACCAATCAAGTAACAACTGGTGCACTGGATCACTATTTCAGGATATCCATCACACGGGTGACAGCAGACATCTCCCTGGCCAAACGTTCAGTCCTCAACAACCCCAGCAAACACACCATCATTGAGCGCTCCAGTACCCGCTCCAGCCTGGGTAAGACTACACACTTCAGCTCTCCACAAAAGTGAGAAGTTGCCACTCAGACAACTGACAACAACTAGGATCTTTTTTTTTTTTTTGGTTGTTGTTGTTGTTATTTGATGGTTCATAATATAAAGAGAAATACTGCAATGGAGATTAGGCAATTGGAAAAACATTTCTTTTCATCACGTCACATGGCTGAACATTCATTTAACTATCTTTCACTATCTGTGTTTCATATCTATATCGCTCTTCGAGTGTGTTTCAATAGATAGATAGATAGATAGATAGATAGATAGATAGATAGATAGATAGATAGATATCCATATTTTCAATGGCAAATTTATACACATTTGTTAGTAAGTAGTGAGCTATATGAGGCTTTGGATAAACAGACAAGTTAATTAGTAGGATCAGTTGATTGTCACAGAGTTATTCTTTAACGTCACTTTTAAAAAAAGCTCGGTTTTCATATTAAAATTAAACACATTTAACATGTTAAAAAAGGAGTTGAAATCTTAAAAGAATATATCGAAAATATCAGAAAAGCAGCTTAAATTCCTGATAATTTAAGATTCAAATTTACATTTTGAATGTGATGAATCTGCGGGCTACCTGGATTTTAGGATTCTGGATCACAAAACGTTATTTCTGCAATATTTACAAGTTGATACACTATAGTTTCATTTTAGAGACTGTAAAGGTGAACAAATCATCAAAGTACCATTGTTCATCATCCAAAGACCTGAAAGTATCATTTTTTTCCCCTTTTGTACCTGCTCTGACTGCCTGAGTCTGATCTGGCCTCCTCTCTCTCTTCATCCTGTCTTTTCTGCCCTTCACCCGCCTCCCCCTTTCTCTCTCCCACCACCCATCTTCTTCCCCCACCCTCTTTTGATTCAGACGTACTGGGTACGTATGCTCTCCTTCCAACAAGACAATGAAGCCCTCTTTCCCTCTTCCCTCCCCCTTTTTTTCTCACTATATTCATCATCCACTCATACATTGTTTGTCTGCCTGTCTGCTTGCCTGTCAGTTTTTCTGTTCCTCATACTTCTGTGTGACAGCCTGTAGTCTCCAACAAAAAGGAAAGCGTTACAAAACCAAAGCGGGAACAGATCCGTGGGAGGGCAGAAGGGCGACTGGTAGCTGCTCTACAACTGTGAGCAGGAGCGAGCAGAGAAGGAAGCCGATACTTTTTATACTGATCTCACCCTTATGTTGCGACCTGATGCTGTCCCTTTACTGTATGTGTGCAGTCATACCCAAGGATAGCCTCAATAGAAGCTAGACCTAAGCCTCATAAACTCAGTGTGGTTGGGTTTTTTTTTTCTATTCATAGTGCAGAAGCAAGATCTCACTGAAGTCAAATCCAAATTTGCAAAAGTTTTTGTTGAGGTTAATGGAAACCTTTCTTGCTATGTCTTTATATGAGTTAAAGTTCATGTTTCTTATCACTCAGCGGACGCCCTGTTTCGCCTCCAGCTTTAATTCTTTATCCCTCAGCCCTCTGGAGGCTGCTAAAATGTGTGCAGGCCCCGTGTCTTTGCAGATTGCCTTGCCCCTGTTATCTCTCGCTGCCGCTGGGATGGCAGCACACACACCTCGGAGGCGATGAGGTTCGACTAGACAGGCGAGGAACATTCTAGTTTCCGTTTTAATCTCTCTCCTTACACGTCAACAGGCTGATAAAAAAAAAAAAAAGAGAGGGGTGGTTGTGGGGGGACTGTGCTCGAAATGCTAAATAACAAGCTCTTCTAGGCTGTTATTGAGAGGAACAATGAAAACAAAACGCCCAAGCAGTCCGCAGACTTGAGTGGTTCACCTGATAGAATAATTACTGCTGTGTCTATTAGCTCTAACAAAAACTAATGTTCCACTTCATTTGTTTGATGAGGGTGTTTTTTTTTTGTTTTTGTTTTTGTTTTATTTACATGGTGAGAAATTGTGCCCTTATTATTGGTTATTCCAGATGCAGTGGCATCTCATTCTTAAGTGCCTCCTTCCTTTGCAACTGTGAAATGAAAAAGATGAGAAGTGCATAAGGAATAGTCGGGAGGTGGCCGCAGAATGAGAATGCAGCACTGCTCCATTTAGCTGTGCATAAATGGAACTTAAACCGTGATCTGATCTGATTCATATGCTTGGAACTGTTTTCTCTAAAATTTCGACATGCATGATTAAGTACTAACATGCCAGTTATGTACTTGTGCACTAAGTAAAAGGAAGTATGGCTGATAAACTGTGTCTCTTCAAGGGAGAGAAGTTTTACATGATTGTTTTTGCTCACGTGTCTTATCTGTTTCCTGGGCCTTCAGCGGAGGTGCAGAGTGAGATTGAGCGTATCTTTGAGCTGGCCCGCACTCTCCAGCTGGTCGCTCTGGACGCGGACACCATCAACCACCCCTCTCAGCTGGCTAAGACCTCCCTGGCTCCCATCATTGTCTATATCAAAATAGCCTCACCTAAGGTATGGCAGAAGATGACCTTTGAGTTTTACATTCAGATTTTCACACTAAAGCGTCTAACAAATTTGACTCCCTCATAAAAAAACATTTCATGATTGTTTACATCCATGTTGGCTTGCCTGCCCTTTTCATTGCTTTTGTAATGCTACTTTTATTGATGTGTTATGACAACCAACTGCAGTAGAATAGCATGAAACCAACAAAAAACACTGCTCCTACAAGTGGTCAAAAACTCTGCAGGGTACCTTTAAATGTAAGCTTTTTTTCAATTTAAAATTATGACAGCATGCGTCTGTGCAATACATAAATAATAAACGTAAATAATTGTTGTTTCAGTAAACGCAGTGCTGTTATCTCCCTCCAGGTTCTCCAGAGGCTTATCAAATCCAGGGGGAAGTCCCAGGCTAAACACCTAAATGTGCAGATGGTGGCAGCGGACAAGTTGGCTCAGTGCCCACCTGTGAGTTTTGTGTTGTGAGAGAAGCCTCTATTAAAACAGCAAACATCTATTTTGGTCCCCCCCCCCCCAAAAAAAATGTTTATTTTATTTTTACGTGCAGGAACTGTTTGACATCATCCTGGACGAGAACCAGCTGGAGGATGCTTGCGAGCACCTGGCTGACTACCTGGAGGCTTACTGGAAGGCGACACACCCTCCGAGCAGCAACCCACCCAACCCTCTGCTCAACCGTACCATGGCCACGGCAGCCCTGGCTGCCTCTCCTGAGCCCGTCTCCAACCTGCAGGTACAGGTGCTCACCTCCCTGCGCAGAAATTTGGATCTGTGGCCTGACATGGACGGGCCTGTAGCCAATGATGAAAAAGTGGAAGAACACGCTCTCTGAAGTCCAGCAGAGAGAGGAAGGGGGGGGACTCTGGCAACTCAACCTCAACCAAAACCCAGCAGCCCGATCCCTTTACCCTGAAGGAAGAATGCATTAAAACCCTGTTTATGCTGTATATAGAAACACAACACAAATGAGGAGTCACGACACACATTCACACAAAGTTTCGAGAACATCCACAAGTAAAATTACACAGTCTGTATCTTAACAGGTCAGCGTTTCCTTCCCTGCACTATTATAACTGTGAGAGCTGCTCAACTCAGTCCACACTGGACTTAAGGAATAACCCATAAGGCACCTCTGCCCCTGGGGGCCCCCTCCATTTCACTGTAATCAAGAGTAAAATGATACCTCCTGCCCCCCACCCTGTCCTCTTTAGCTCTGTGGCCTCCTTTCTCCAGCACTTTTTCTTCTCTGGGAGGCTGAATCCAGTTTGCTGTCCTCCTCCGTGTTGCCATGGCACCACCCCTGAAAACAGCAAGTCATGTCCGCCTCTTCAAACAGAAGTGCTTAGTTTGGCGGAGGCTGTTACTAACAATCTGTCCGATTTAATTTATTATCGTTTTAAAAATGATTTTAACAGAAAAATACTAAACCGACTATGTCTTTATTTCCAAGTTACTACTGGTTACTCATAATTATGATGAGCTCCACACTTAACAATGAACACCAGATGGCTAGAAACATGTTTTATATCTGAAACTGCCTCCTTCTACACATTTATTAAGGCTTTCACTTCAGACAACAAAACTAATCTATAGAATAGTCAAATGCACTTTAAATTCACTTGTATCTCTTAATTTACATATGATTATTAAATCTCTTCAGCTCTGTGTGTCAATGTAAACATAATATGATGCAGAGCTGAATTAATTACGTAATCATCTGGTAGTTGTGGTTCTATTTCTGCTTTTTTTTTTTTTGTACCATCAAGTCAGTCAGCCAGAAGGTGGCACTGTTGTAATGGTAAATATTCAGTCTGCTTGTTGATTAACTGCTCGGGTGTGTTTTTGTTTGCTGGTAGGTAACGTGATTTTAAAAATGGATCCGTTTGTAAAACTTATGTGCTTTGACTAATTGAGTTATTGCTATTAGAGCGATGTCAGTCATGAGCTTTAATGCTTTCAACGCAAAGTCTTCCAGCTAGAAAATTTTAGTTCATTATGTGCGTGTGTGTTTCTTTTTTGTTTGTTTGTTTGTTTTGGATGTCCTGTGTTGTATTCCCTGCTTCACGCTAACCCTGCTGACTAACCACTCACAGTTTGGTTTTGCTCTGCTGTTTGTGTCTCTGCATGGTTGCTGTGTGGCATGGCTGTGACTCGCTGCAGGGGCCATACCTGGTACACGGTGAGCAGAAGCGGGAAGGGCCTCTGACAGAGTGTGGTGGGAGCGGCACTCTGCATGACTACCAGACAGACTTGGGAGGAAAGCCTCAGCAGCAGCAGCAGCAGCAGACATACCTGCGCTCTTCTCGTGGCCAGCTACGAGGAGGGAGCGGCCGGGGCCTGTCACGGCAGGACACCTTCGACTCCGAGACGCAGGGCAGCCGGGACTCTGCCTACACCGAGGCCGGCGACTCCTGCATGGACATTGAGACTGACCCCTACGAAGAGCCCGAGCCCTACCGAGGGGGCGGGGGCAGTCGCCTCCACCTGGCGCAGCATCACGGCCGACAGGCCTCCTGGGAAGACGAAGGCGCTGAGCCAGACCAGGAAAACCTGAACCACCCTCCGATGCCGAGCCAGACGCAGCCG